>NC_088247.1:35658463-35975248 GCF_036013445.1 Caloenas nicobarica
CAGTGTGATATTTTGGTGTGTGTGATCCTGCTGGGGTTGTGTTGGAGGGCTGTCTTGAGTAAAAGAAGCAAAATTTAGCAAAATCTGGAACTGTGCTGCTTGTAGGCTAGTCAGTCTGGACAAAATGGTGCCCTTTTCTTTATTCTAGCCTCCCTGAGAACCGAAGTTTGTGGTTCCCTGCAGATCATAGAGCAGGAATGAACTAACCTGTGTTCAGCACCAGCCACTGAGGGACCAGAGCTCCACAGCAAAACAGGAACCGGACCAAAATGACGGTACAGGCACAAATATTTTGATGCTATTGGGGTGCCCACCCTTCACAAAAGATATTGAGACATTAGACAAGGTACAACACATAGACCCCGAGTTATCTGAGTTTGAAAAGGATACTTGTATCTTAAAGCTCCTAGGAAGCTGCCTGTTTCTTCTCAAATGCCTTAAGGAATACTATGATCACAATTTAGAAACAGCTATACAGGGAAGTCTTTTCTGATAATAAGAGAATATTGATTTCCACAGCAGAAGGCTTAACATGATCCATAGGCTAGAGACTGAAGGTAAACTTGGAAGCGAAGGTGATCAAATTCTGAAAAAAATTGTACCTTGAAACATTGTGGATTCTCTGCCTTTAAATGAGGGCATCTATTGTGATCTCAATGGAGAAATCTCTCATTGTTTTATAAGGTATGATATAGCTGAAAGGAAAACTAAGACCTTTGCAGAAATAGTTGAGTTAGGTTCTTTGTTCTTTGTTAGATGGGAGATGAGATTAGATGGTAATTGCATTGTTTCTTTTCATCCTCAACAGTGAAATATTCGTGAACTTGATGGAGTAATAACTACCCTTCTGCTTTCACATGCACCAATACATTATTTCGTGCTGAATGTTTTTTAATAGAAAATGGAAACAGAAAAACAACACTCCATTATTATTATGGATCAAACATAAATGCTGATGTGATTTAAATGTACAAAGAACTTTGCATATGTGAATGAGGAGATTATTAAGAACCTTGAAGTAAAATAGGAAGACAACGAAAAATGACAAGTGCAACCTGGTCTTGAGTATCTTTAGGATAATTTTAAATAACTCAGGCAATTGTTAAATAAAATATGCAGTTGGTAAATAAACATTGTCACTTTCAAGGATTACAACAGAAAAACAGAGACTGGCATGAGAGGAGCAGCAAAATTGTAGCAAGAATCATTTGGCATTTCGTTTTGCAGGGAAGAATGGCGGTTTGCATAAGTCTGGATTTTTTTCATGGGATAAAGCATTCAGAACTGTGTGGGCAACAGCAAAAATACTTATGAACATTATAAGCTTGTAAATTTGACATGGCATTCTGTCCAGAGAAAATGTTACTGAGATGTCAAGGAAATGGAAACAGAAAGAGGAGATATTTTCACAAGTTCACTCAGTTCAGGAGACATTCCTGAGGACTGGTCACAAGAACACTATAACCTTCAAAAAGCATAGGAATATATGAAATATGATAAAGGCTAGCTGATATCTAAGAAAAGTGCAAGGAAGTGTTTCCAGGAGGTCAAATGGAGAAACATTTGTAAAACAAGTGTTTGAAGGGGGACTCTCTACTTCATTTTCAGCAAGGGAAGACTATGCTTCATTATCTTGACAGAATCATTTAAAGCTTATTATTGATAAGACAGAAAAAAGGGTAAGTAAAAACATGACATCTATCTAAGGTTTTCATCAGAAAGGCTACCATGTAACCCGTCCGAGGTTAGCTTATGACATATAAAGTTGTGGAACAGAAGAGACACTAAACCAGGTAGGAAATTTGACAAAACTAGATGATAGTTTCGCATGGACTGACTTCACTTCAAGATGTATTAAAAAAAAAAAGTAAAATAAAAGTTCCCACAATCCATCCACTCTGAAGATGACCAGAATAAGTAAAGTTAGAACCAAAAAATGTTTGCATGCAACTAGAGACAAATACTGCTTATTCTGAGGTGTCTATTTAAGAGGGAGATAAAATGAGGTAACTCTTCAGTTCTTTGCAGTTTTTCACTGGGAATATAGGACATTGACAATTAAGATCTCTCAGCCCAGCAAATAAGTAAAATACTAAGACTGGAATCGAGACCCATACATTAACAGCTGAGGCTGGTGAAGCTCTGTGACTAGCCCTGGACAGGGACTGTGAGATTCTGCTTGTGGAAGTTAAAAGTTGTTGTGACTATGAGCCTCAATCATTACCTGTCCAGAAGTCTAGCTGCTGTTCAGTATCGTGAAAGTAATTTCATCAGGAATGGAAAATGTGCATTCCCTGAGACTGCATTTCTGGGAACATAAAACAGCCAGAGTGCTGTGCAGGCTCACCCTTCTCTGTTATTTCTCCTCCCAGGTGTGCTCTAGTCTAATTTTTTTCTCATACATGTCTAAAACCCTGTGCAATGAAGCTCAAGACTCATTTTGCTCTTTTCAGCTTTAGCAGTCTCTACAGACTCCAGAGAAAGTTTGGGAGGAACAGTCGGTTGCACATGCTTTTGAATCTGAATGTATTACTATTTGTCGTTTTTCTGGCAAAACTATAAGAAAACCTCCTCCAGGTGGATACATATGTTTCACCTCTACTACTCATCTGGCATCCAAACATACCAGCAGTGGTCTGGAAAGGAGGTAAAAATCAGGCTTAAAAAGATCTGGGCCCCTTGAAAATTTGACTAAATATTTAGTACAAAGTGGAGGTCTGGTGTACACCAAGTTCATAGAATCATAGAAATGCTTAGGTTGGAAAATACCTTTAAGTTCATCAAGTCCAACTGTTAACCTAGCATTGCCAAGTACACTGCTAAACCATGTCCCTGAGAACCACATCTACATGTCTTTTAAATAACTCCAGGGATGGTGACTCAACCACTTCCCTGGGCAGACTGTTACAAGGCTTGACAACTCTTTCAGTGAATAATTTTTCCTAATCTCCAATCTAAACCTCCCCTGGTACAACTTGAGGCCATTTCCTCTTTGTCTTATCACTTGTGACTTGGGAGAAGAGACCAACACCCTTCATGCTACAATCTCCTTTCAGGTAGTTGTAGAGAGCAATAAGGTCTCCCCCAAACCTCCTTTTCTCCAGGCTAAACAGCCCCAGTTCCCTCAGCCGCTCCTCATAAGACTTGTGCTCCAGACCCTTCACCAGATTCGTTGCCCTTCTCTGACCTCTCTCCAGCACCTCAAAGTCTTTCCTGTAGTGAGAGGCCCAAAATTGAACACAGGATTCAAGGTGCAGCCTCGCCAGTGACAAGTACAGGGGGACAAACACTTCTCTAGTCCTACTGGACACACTATTCCTGATACAAGCCAGGATGCTGTTGGCCTTTTTGGCCACCTGGGTACAGTGCTGGCTCATATTCACCTGGCTTTTGACCAACACTCCCAGGTCCTTTTCCTCCAGGCAGCTTTCCAGCCACTCTTCCCCAAGCCTGTAGCGCTGCCTGGAGTTGTTGTGACCCAAGTGCAGGACCTGGCACTTGGCCTTGTTAAACGTCATACAAGTGGCCTCAGCCCAACGATCCAGATGATCCAGATCCACCTGTAGATCTTTCCTACCCTCAAGCAGATCAACACTCCCACCCAACTTGGTGTTGTCTGCTAACTTATGAGGGTGCACTTGATCCTCTTATCCAGGTCGTTGATAAAGAGATTAAACAGAACTGGCCCAAGCACTGAGCCCTGGGGAACACCACTCATGACTGGCTGCCAACTGGATTTGACTCAGTTCAACACAACTCTTCGAGCCCAGCCATTGAGTCAGTTTTTCACTTGGCAAAGAATACAGCTGTCCAAGCCATGAGCAGCAAGTTTCTCTGGGAGAATGCTATGGGAAACAGTGTCAAAGGCTTTACTAAAATCCAGGTAGACAACATCCACAGCCTTTCCCTCATCCACTAAATGGGTCACCTTGTCCTAGAAGGAGATCAGGTTTGTCAAGCAGGACCTGCCTTTCATAAACCTATGTTGACTGGGCCTGATCACCTGGCTGTCCTGTAAAGTTCTCGCACTCCTTTCCTTCAAACCTCAAACATAAAAGGAGTTGGTTACACAGCTTACTAGAAAATGTGGTATGGATAAATACATTTGTAATTTGATTTGTCTGTCTATATATAGTAAGTCTTGTAATAATATAGCATTATCCTGTATTATATAGCATGCTTTCAGCTGCACCCAGGGAGATCCACCCTGGGTGGAGAGCATGGAGCTTGGCTGAACATGGTGATTTTCAAAAATGAAGTAACACATGCTTGGGATCTTAAGTTTATCAGTAACCAAAAGTCACAAAGCCAAGTATCTCTTAACTTCTACGTGGATGAAGATGTCCTGAGTGCATTTCTGGACCAGAATGGATTTCTACTGGAACACAAGAACATACTTCTGGGAGACTCTGGGAAGTCTCTGGGAGACTTCTGTGCATCTGTTTAGGGTTAGGAGTTAATTAGATACCATCATTGTAAAACCTTCTCTTGTATGTTATTTTGGCTAAGCTTTGTTTTGCAAAATATTTTTTATAAGCCTGGTGACAGTGGAAAAATATTCTTATTTTTATCCTGAAAGAAAAAAATAACTTTGTTTCTTTTCTAGCTCTTCTTCCTCCGCTTTGTGAGCAGAGGAATATAAATACAACATGGCATGAACTATGTGTTATGCACTTGTATCTACTTGTACTGAAAGTCAAAGCAGCTCAGTGTCTTCTGGTTGGTCAAATAACAGAGCTTAGAAGATAAATCTGTAAGTGAGCAAGAGCAGTGAGTTCTTTTTTAAAAAATATTTTTCCTCTGGGATCATCCATTAGAGGTTTTGCTTTACTCCCCTGGGAACTTTCATGTCATATTTGCAAGGCAGTTGTGGAACGAAGCAAATTAAACCAGCAGAGGTGGAGCATCCAAATCTTCAGTTCAAATAAAGTCAGCACTGGTCTATATTTACCACAGTGTCAGTATTCCATGACAGACATAAATAGCATGTACCTATTAAACAAAGGAAACAAGCTTTTTTGGACTTATTTTCAGATATAAAAAACAAAGCTAAATTATGTGCCTTTTGTACGTGGTCTTCCCTTACGAAAATTACGTGCAGATATTGCCATGCTAATAAAATTCAGTGAGGTTAGTTTTTGTAGTCTTGCTTTTTGTTTGTATTTTTTTTTCTTGTGCTATAGGAACACACTGATGCCTGGAGGAGTATTACAGAAGAACCGTGCAAGGGAACTGCAGGTGGTTGGATGCAACCCTGGCCTCATGACAGACCCAGGCTGGAAGGGTGGAAGAGAGATTAAGATATTTGGGTGGGTCCTGCATTTTGGCATGAATTCATAGGTGCATGAATGCCACCCTTGCCTTCTCTAGTCTTCTTTTTTTCTTTTTGTAATTCATAATTATGCAATCAGTAACAGTAGACCTGTATTGGGTGATTAAGGGACAAGATTTCCTCATTGTTTTCAGGAATTCTGAGTGTAGGAGTGCCTTGTGGTGTAGCTTTTTCCATGGGAAAGCAACAAAAGAACTGTTCCTCTTCCAGTCTGAACTGGGATTCTTAACTATTTCTTTGCTGAGATGATTACACATCCTGCTAATCAGAATGCCATCCTGAGATGTGAAGTGGTAGCCTGACTATGGATATGCATTATACCACTAAATTTTTATAAGTTTTTAAAGGTTTCCTTGTTTTTTAATATTGATGGACTACTTTTTCAAATGGGATTTGAAATTTGACTTCAAAACTACAAACAGATGAGAATTCCTGTGGCAAGAAATGCTCAAGGTTAAGGAATTCCCTACTCCAGTTTGCTGGCAAACATAGAAAATTACATCCAAACCCAAATTTGAGTTGCATAATCTTTTCTCAAAGTAATAAACAAATTGGAAATTTGTTGGTAATGGAAATAAAATGAAAAATCACGGAACTCCTATGTTCCTCTGGTAAGGTATATATTTGCAATTAAAGTTTTATATTCTTTCTGCTTATTTTCCCCCTCTTTTAATTTGACCGTTATGTGATGAAGAACTATAACCAAACTGAATGTAGGCTTGTGTAATAAAGGATTAAGGGCTGATCACACTACTCAGGAAATTCTTGTGCACTGTAGAACTCCAGTATAAACCAAGTGGGTTTTAGCAAATGGAAATATGATTTAGTAGTAGTAATTAAAAAGTCACACAGGTAAGTAAATCTCATGGAGTCCTGCCTGAAGTGGCTTTGGAAATGTGCATTTTTTAATCATTAATATAACTAGGCCACTTCAGTGTTTTCTCAGATTCCAATCCTAAAAAGTTTTATTGTATTCATCTATTCAAATTTTATAACTTTGTACTATAGTTCTCGTTTTACCTTTTCCCCTCACACCTTTCCTTCCCTTCCTTTCCTTTCCTTTCCTTTCCTTTCCTTTCCTTTCCTTTCCTTTCCTTTCCTTTCCTTTCCTTTCCTTTCCTTTCCTTTCCTTTCCTTTCCTTTCCTTTCCTTTCCTTTCCTTTCCTTTCCTTTCCTTTCCTTTCCTTTCCTTTCCTTTCCTTCCCTTCCCTTCCCTTCCCTTCCCTTCCCTTCCCTTCCCTTCCCTTCCCTTCCCTTCCCTTCCCTTCCCTTCCCTTCCCTTCCCTTCCCTTCCCTTCCCTTCCCTTCCCTTCCCTTCCCTTCCCTTCCCTTCCCCTGCAGGTTAAAAAGGCAAATGACAAGAAATATAAACTGTCAGCAGAGTGCTGCTGTAAAAGGCAAATGTCCTGTGGACTTCAGGGGGTGTTACATTCAGTTATGTCGGGACTAAATTTATTTCACTAGTTAAGAAACTGGGGCAGCAGGGGAAGAATTCTAGCATTACTACTGTCCTCCTTACTATGATTTTATTTTGTTCACTTCCAACATTACTTTTCAAGTTTTTTGCTGTATGTTGTAAATCAAGAGAGCTACCTTTGAGCCTGGGACCTGGAGAGCTAAACTTCTCAGTCAACGAAACTCATCAAAGTCAATACAAAACCCACAAACACTTGCTTTCAAGGTATCAGGTTTTCTCTTTGTATATTGCAACTAGTTTGAAAAGAACTCTATCAGATTAGAAACAAAGTAACATATTAATATTTTAGGGAGTGGGAATGGCCTGAAAAAAAGCCTCTCCTCCATAATCATTAATTTCCAGTGTGAAAATGTGCAAATGTCCTTCATTTCCTCAAACTGTCCTTTCTTTTTCTTTCATGAAGGTCAATGGACAAAGGAAGATGTGTCATATTGGCTGTTGAAGAGGCTGTTTAAAAAAATAAAAAAAAAAAAAAAGGTTTGAATCCTTAAAAAATGAGCACAAATTCACATCACATGGGTGATGTAGTGTAGACTACATTAACCTCGCCTGAGCCCAGGGTCTGGAAAATGAAGCAGGAAGCCACAACTCCTTTTCTACAAACTCACTGATGCCTACTGTCACCAAGTGAATAAAGAATAGGGTGTTTTACTGGCCAAAGACAAAAGAAGAAATTATATTCTAACGAAGAGAGTTCAGGACTTAATAAATAGGATTCCATTTATTTCATGTTCAGGCCATTATCTTTTTAAAACAAATTGGAACCTATCTTAAATTGATAATTACAAAATACTGTCTGAATCATAGGATTGTCAGCACCAATTTGTCTTGTAAATTAATTCAGTCTGTGACTAAGTAATTACTTCTACTTCCAATTCAGGCACCATAGTCCTTGATAAACACATAACTAAAGGTCCAGCAGACTCTTGCAGCATTCAGTCAATAGCTATCTAATACACAGATGCATTCGGCTCTGAATTGCAAAGGTAAAGGAGAGGAGCACGTTTGCACACACATGTATGAACTGAAGGCTGGCTTAATAAAGTCTGTTGTGTGGGAATGTAACACTTCCATTTTAAACTGATAGACACCAAATGACAAATGTAATTAAAGACTTGAAAGATACTAAAAAGTATCGTGGTGCTGCCAGACCATTCCTTTCCATTTCCTTTGCTATTTCTATCCCTCTTCTCCTTGTGCACTCAAACAGGTGATTCCTATATAGAAAAGATTCTTGCAAGGCTTCTTTGCAAAAATGAGAACATACTCTTGCTCTTTTGCTTTTGATTATGACTTTTACTTATGTCTCAGTCACAGTCCAAAGCAAAAAAGGTACTATAAAAGAGAGAAGGATTTTCAGTGCAACAGCTGATGCTTTTCCCTCCACTTTGCTGGAAGTGGATGATTTTAAAAATACAGGAATCACAGAAATGCCTAAAATACAAAGTTGTAGTATTGTTGTTAATTATATATGAAGAACCTCACAGGCATGATGAGTGAGACAAGGGAGAGTATCTCCTAGCAGAGCAGGTGATTTTTTTTATGTCAGAAAATATTGCCTCTCCTGACAAGCTTTGCTTCTTGTTCAAAACTAAAAAGAAATGGAGAGACTGATACCTCACCGAACACTTCTTTTAGAAGAACAAAGCTGATAAAACTACCAGTGATGGAGCCAAATACTTTATTTAATTAAAAAACCACACTGCCTTTCTCGATGAGGCGTTAATTTAGACTTTGCTGTTTACTCCAGTGGGAAATCGTGATATTTGGCTTTTAAGAAGAGACCCACAGGGGTATGGAAAGGGAAATGGGAAGAGCAGATCAAGACGCCTCCTGTTGGTCAACCTGTGCCCCTGCTAGAGGGAAGGGGGGGAGGGCAGAAGCCATGAGCACACTTGGGGTCCCCCAAGGCCACCCCAGTCCTCCACAGGGCTCAGAGATCAGCAAACAATGGCAAACTGTAGCTGGGGGTGGTCTGCATGGCCTTTCACTTTTCCTGGGACTGCAAACCTCCCTGGGGCAATGAATACTCCGCATAAAATGAACACAAAGATTGATTTTGTCTTTCACTAAGATTGGCTTTACTGGACCCTAAAAATGTGACCTTTTGGTTCAGAAATCATTAGATAGTGTCTTGAAGTATATATATATATAATCAAGTATATAGTTAACATTTCCACGGATATTTTATCCTCTATCATTAGCAGATAGTTTTGCAGGAAATCACTGTAAAGTAAAAGTAGGGATACCATCCCACATACACCTATCTTTCATGAGATACTCCTTCATTACGTTCTTTACCATGGGATTATCTCCTTCCATTTCTCTTTGCCTATAATCCTGGTTACCTTAGCTTTCTCTTTAAATAGACATAACAATAGACTCAGATTTATCCTGTTGCTGCTTGTGTTATTGGAAAACATACTCTGCGGAAAAACCGTGTTCTTCCCATGCCATATAGCAGTCTAACTTCTGGGACAAATTCCAGAGCTATACTTTCCTGTTTTGTTGGGAGAAAGATAAATGAGGCATAAGGAAACTCAGCTGCAGTACATGTCACCTTAGAACAGGACTCAAGTTCACCCATTGTGCTTAGTTTCTGGAAAACCCACCCAAAGCAAACCTAACAACTTCCCTCCTTCCAAACCTCAGTGAGCAGTGCCTCAGGGTGCAGCTGATGTGCTTGTTTGGTGTCTCATTTATGTGGGCTGCTTTTTTCTTTGTGAAATGCTCTAGCAGATGTTTCCTTGCAGATAGGTATTGATGTTGCCATGCTGTGCTAAGACCTGCAGCTGCTGTACTTCTCTGTCCTACACTGAAATGATATCTTTCCTAAAGCAAGTGTGTTAACTAATTATTCACTCAAGGAAAAAAAAATTAATTAAGAAAGAAAGGTCTTGAGCAAAGTTATATCAGAGGTGGTGTTGGGGTATAATATAAAAGGGCAGAACGCATATTCTAAAAGAGTATGGAAGTACCTGAATTACATGGGTGCTTGTGGTGTTGTGATACAGCTCAGTTCAGCTGGAGTGTAATGAACTGATATCAAGCACTGGAGCTACTTGCTTGGTCTTTGAGAGAATGATGCTGAAATCAAAGCCTGTGTAAAGAAACAGAGCTGGTCAGATTTTCCAACCTGAGACATCAGTGATGATTCTAATTTTTAAATGGAAAAATCCTAGTGATTTTATTTGGTATGTTTCTTTCCAACCCAATTTCAGCTACAGTTTTTAATTTTTTGAATCTCCGCAGCAGCTGGAGATCTATTTATACAACTTACTGGACACTCCAACCTCCAGTTTGCTCAGCCAGCTCCAGTGAATAACACGAAGGCACAGAGGACTGTCAGACCTGGTGGTTTCCTTCAAGTCCTGTTGGAAATACTCACTGTAAATAACAGCTTTGTGTATGGCTACTGATTGTTAATGAGGTAATGTGGGAACCTGTAACCGCAGTTGCTAGCTTATCATGGATAAGGATGCACTATTCTTGCTGGCTTTTCATAAAGGAAAATGAGACAGGATATTTTGGCCATGCTGATGGGCTGTTTAACTTTGAATGTTGTCATTCAGTTTTTTCTATCTGAGAGTGATCCTAAATTATAATCCTAACTGAAAATAAATAAAGGAAAATACTTGTTTTTCAGTACTTCACAATGTGATCAGAGTAAAACTAAATCTACAACGCTTTTGAAAGCTTTTGTGAAATAAAAAGGCACCCAGCACTCTTGATCTTCAGAACATCCAGATGCAGAAGTCCATTTGAGTATCCAGCTGCTCCTCACTGCTTCTGTGTCTAGTTTTACTCCTGGTAGAAACCAGAATGCATTGAAGGAAGAGGGTCTGCTCAGGTTTTGTCCTGACAAAAAGTTTTGTCAATATCTAATACGTGCTGTAGAGCTGTGAGTATTTGACAGTTGCATGATTTAGATGTAAGTCGGGAACCATGCTGTATTGTATGACTCAGAACACCTTTAAAGCTTGGGCTACTGTGGAACTATGGACCTGAGAAACAGCACTGCCAGCTCTTCCACTTTTGCTTTATTTTTACTTCAGAAAGGAGAGAATTTCTGGGTGTTAGTAAACTTGGAAGTTCATTTTACTAAGCATTTTTAGGACAAGGATGCCACAAGATAGAAACCCTTCTTTTTAAACCTAGTGAGTTAAGTAAAACATTTCTGTTCAAAGACTAAATAAAATTTTGGTTAACCCATTGTCCAAACCATCTCCCAGAAGTGAGATGTTTAAGAATAATGGATTAAAGGAAGAACAATATTGCACTAGGCAGAATAATCAATAAATAAGAGCAGATTAAATACTTTTGTAGTCATTTCCATAAAAGATAAAAAAGATCCCATGAGATGAGAAACTCCTGGGAACCCCTGCAGACTGTCAGGTACTTAATTATTTCCTTAAACATCCCTTTTATTATGATGCCTGTAAATCACTGTTCTTTGACAGCAGGTAGACTGATGACCACTATTAATATTAAAACCAACAAACATCTGACTGTAACAAATGTGTCTTTCTCTTCTTTCATTTAGGTGGTCTAAGCACAGACTGCACATGGCCCAGGGATAAGACTATTTCTGAGCTACTTGCAAAGTAGGAAATGCCTAATATTTAAGTGGGAACTATGTGATTCTGCCCAGAAGACATCCATGAAGGTCAGTTTACAGGGCTGTCTATTCTATGGCTGATTTTGTCCCAGCTTTTACCATAGTGGTTGAACTTCCCAGTACTAGGATGAAACTGGTCTGTTTAAACAAGCTTTGAACACAGAATCCTTGGGAAAAAATACCTGGATTTTTTTCTGTACATAACTTCTACCTATCCATATTGGATTAAATGAATTCAGCCATGCATTACCATTGTGCTTTCTAAACGATCAGCCTATAAATTTCTTGTTCTGTTGCAAAAGGGAAATGAATTGTTTTCATAATATCAGTAAGAATAATTATTTTTCATAATAGAGGCTAATGCCATCTTGTGCTTTTTGCAAGTTAAATGATATCTATTCCTTGTTCAAACATGATGGATTTTATTCCCATTAATGCACTCTTGAGCAATTAGTGCCAAATCTTTTATGGTGGAGGGAAAATACAATATTTCTTGACTACTCAGCAAGTAGGCCATTTATGATTAAATGAAAAAATCCTGTGTAAAGCTAAAAGCATTTGCTTTATTAATTAATCTGGATGCTCTCCCCTCAAACTATCTGCAGCTCTGTTTGAGGAAGTGGTCTACTAAGTCATATTGGATTACATACTTATATCCATTTTTAATTATATTTGGAGGAAACATGATAACAGCAAGAGAAAAAATAACATAGGTTGAATATGTGAGTTAGTGCTTGGCCACCACCTCTAGAAAAGCTAACTTTTATATGGTTTGGTTTGGAAAGAGTCAGGACCATGTGACATATTAAAAAAAAAGAACATTATTAATCTTTTTAATTCTGCCTAAATTTGTTACACTGTGCCAAATTTCTTTACTTTTGCAAAATATATTGGGAAATGGCACAAAATGCTTTTTAGCTTTTGGCTGCTATAATTTCTAGTATGTGTCTTAATCCATTTTTGTTATGCTAGAAGTACTTAGTCAATAATTATTTTATGAACAAAACAGGACCAGATGCAGATAGTTTCAGATAGATATTTTTCATTTTGTAGACCTTTCATTTGATGTTCTTGGGAAGAAATTATATTTTGGCTGCACCATAATTTTTGCATGTCAACTCTATATCTTGGATAAGGAAGAATTTTTAGATGACCTTGGTGTGTCTAGCTGGGGACACAGCGGGTCAGATCCTGCTGGCTTTTTTCTCCTGCTGGAGACTTCCAGTTAAAGGGGTGGAAGATGTCCTTCTTTTCAAAGCTACAAAACCAGAATAACACCAAAGAAATTTTTGGAGTAGCTGTGATAGAAGATGTAGCACACTAGGCAGACTGAAAATAAAAGTGCCTTTCAGGCACTCATAATGATAAAAAACAACAGCCAGAGTTAATACCGGCACCTTCAGGCAGCTGTCTGACTGCATTCAGCAGCACTGAGTGTATATATATATATATAAAACATATACATATATATAAAATGACTTATTAGTGATTTTTTTTCTATTTATTGCCTGTAACATGTCCCAGGTTGTTGAAGGCAAACTTCAGCCCACTTAGAAAATACTGGTATCAGCAACAAACCTTTTTAGTACCCCATCAGTGTACCCCTACAACTTGATGGTGATGATGGTGATGTCCCTAATGAGAACTAGTAGTTTGATCTGCCTTGTCATTGAAAAAGTATGGAGGGACTATCCTAACAAAGACTAGTAGACTTCTATTTCACTGGCAATTCAGCTTGTTTGCCCCCCAGACCTGTTCAAAATGACTTCAGTTAATTTTAACTGTGGTTATGGGTCCTCCGGTGTGGACAATTGTCCATGAGAAGCCAGCTTGAGAACACCATTTCTTTCCATATGAACTGCCAAAGAGGTGCCAGGGAGTGGTGAGTTCCAGTCCCTGATGACATGAATCAGGTTTGAATGTAGATACAAGAAACAAAAGGCCTACATCCAAATACTGATCGTCCCAGTTGAACATGATTACTATTGTTTTCCTACTGGTTTCAAAAACCACAAGTTTTAATTTTTTATTTCTGGATAAAGTGAAAGTGAGCAGTAGGTCCTAATTTCAGACAATTAAATATGTCACAAGTCAGTGTCAATTCTCTGCGCTTTGGTTTCCTTTGGTTTTAAAAGTGTATTAACTAAAGATCCCTTTGATTTCTAATGCCCTTGCCCTGCACATGGACATGAAGGCTCTGGCGCTGACTTTGGCAGTCTCTCTGCAGTCTGTTTGTCTGTGGAAGGGAGATGTCCTCCCTGGTCTGCTTGTGGACTGCAGCACTGTGGGCCCGCCTTGCTTGAGGTGATGCTTTTGATCCATTTTGATCCATTCACTACCTCCTTCTTAGAGGAGGTTGGCAAGGGATTCCTTACAGTGGGAGCAAAGACCTTTCCTGACCTCTCATGGCACCTGAAATGTAAATTGAGTGGCATCCTATGTCACTGATCAGGAGGGTGCTGACTTTATTATCTACAACTATGCAGTACAATAATTCAGCATCTGCTGTAAACTAGCAAGGCGAGAGGAAGAGAGATCATGTCAGCTCTTATGTGTCACCAAAGAAGGGCACAGATCCTCATGCTGTTTCTTGATGTTGTGAAGTCAGGTTTTTCTTCTTTCTGTTTTCTTCTCTGCTCTGCTTTTTCACGGTCACTCCTTCCAGGCTCCTAGGTCCTCTGCAGAACTGCTCTGCTGCACCACTTCAGGGACAGTCACGTCCATCACAGACAGCTGACCCTCATTTTACATGTTTTCCTACTTGCTGTGGTCTTCTAACACATGAAAATAGCTTATATTTTCATTGAATTGGGTTAACAAGCAAGTTACTCATTCTTTGCTACAGGTCAGCTTTTTCCTTAGTTCCTCACCTGGCAGCTCTCTGACCCACATTGCTGTATGGGCAGCAGTACCTGCCAGTGGTTATACAAACCGTATTCCTACGTTGATGTGCTGCAAAAGACTCAGGAGTCTCCATCTGCAAATTGCACTCTCATGTAGAAGGATATATCTATACTACACAATACAGTGGAGTGCAGAGATCTTCATGTTAATGACAAATCAGCTAGATTTGGAACTGGAAGTAGTGAAGACTCAATATCCAGGTAAGAGCATAGCATGTGTTTGGCATTGACAGCAAACTGTCTGATTGCACAACTTGTTTTTTTCATTGACTTGGAGGGCCAGGAGGTTTTTGGAAGCTCTAGGTAGCAGTGTGGTATATTACTCATTTCACTCTAGAACTGAGATGTGGTAAAATACACAGAGCTTGTTGAAGTGCTACAGTAAGTAATCTGAATATTGTTTTCTGTGTATTTGGCCTAGAAACCTACTGGCTGTCATACTAACTGGACCCTATAATGGTAATGAACATTTGTTCTCTGTCTCGTATTTGAAAGATAATTTTCCCCATAATTTCATGATTTTCAAAGGCATTATGAGGCAATTCTCTGGTAACATTGAAGTTCCCTACGCATATCTGGTTACATCCCTGGGGCTGTCTAGTATTATAGTTAGGCCTTGCATGATTTCTTTAAGACTGTTAACAAGAAATTTTGAACAAAACCACTTCTGTTTTGTCCATGCCCTCTTTCATAATTTTAGAGTCTTATAAAATCAGCAACATATATTGCTGTCTTATGACTTGCATTCCGTCATTCATTCATCCCTGTGTGCCCATTGGTGCTATGTTGCAACAGTGACTGTTATTCCTCAGTTTCTGTTATTCCCATCTCATTCCCTTTCATATCCTGTACCTGATGTTCAAGTTATTCTGTTTCATTGTCTATGCTCATTACTTTGTTAAACAAATGTACTCTTTGCTCCTGAGGGTAGGGTTACATCTGTGTAACTTCAGCCATTTAGAAATTAGGTATCGGGGCTGAGACAGGTCTTCTGTATTTCCTAGGTTGACAATTGAGGGAAATAAGTAAATTCAGAGGTTGATTTGTCCCATCTGTTTCAGGCACTTAATTTAAGACAGGATGAATGATCTGCTGAATGCATTTTATCTCTCTGCAGTGACTGTAAGGGGAGGTAGACAACTAGAATAGACCAGATGCACATATGTAAGATAACTGATGTTAGGTGAGTTGAATCTGGATCCTAGACCAACCTCAGTGTTCAGTTTCTCTCAATAGTTAAAACAGAAAAATAAGCACTACCAGTGGACATTGTATATTTGGGTGGCATGAATTGCTATTTGGAGTGTCTCCAGAAATTACAGCAGAAGCATAGACTATCTTGAACTGACTGTGATAGCTGAAAGCAAGACACATGCATGTCGCTTGAATTGTGATACCATATACAAAAACTATCACCATCAGTATCAATATTAATATTCCTTTTCTCCTTGAAAAACACACTTAAGCAAACTGCTGCACCTTCATCAGGTATGACAACTTTGTGGATCTGATTTTCTACTTCTTATGGGATAAAACCTAACCGTAGAAGTTATGCAAACATGTGGAGGGATGGTTAGATAGTAGGGGTCATGTGAATCTAATACAGTTAGCAGAACAAGAGTTAGATAAGCAGCGAACTCAGCTCATGTGAACCGCAAGCAAGACGCTGACTTGACAAAGTTATAAGAACCTTGACATTCAGTGTGTAACAAACAAAAGCCTTGCTGTTAGAAGTTCGTTGGGAAAAACAATGTAGAAACGAAACGAATGTGGATCTAAGGGTGGAGCTGGCAGTTAAGTTGTAACCAAGAATGAGCTTGCGTTTTGTAATATGCATAAGCCAATTACTGATTATACTGAATATCTGTTGCTAGACGAATTAGGTTAATGTAACCCCTAGATTTTAGCCAATCAGGTTATGACTAGTAGGCATAATTATTGGAACATGTGTAAAAGTGAACTGCTCTGTAATAAAGTTGAAGTTTGCTGATACTTATATTAAGTGTTTGCGTCTTCCCTCGCTGCGACAAATGCGACACAAACATATCCCAGAATCTTTCCCATGTCACTGCAAATAAATACAATTTTTCTTTATCTGTCCCATCTAAAAGCTATAGAAATAGTGTGTACCCAGAAAGTCACATGCAACATCACATTCCTCTTTTCACCAGCCAAGAAGATGACATTGATTTTGCTTCATTCTCTTGTTTTAAAATCTTATATTCAAGAAACTGCAATGTATGAGCAAAAAAAGAGAGGTAGAGTATGAATTAAGAATAGTAAGTAGTAGTAAGTAATAGTAAGTAAGAATTAAGAAAGTGAATGCACAGTTCTCAGGGATGAAGATGAACAACCAAAATATGATGAATCAGTTGTAAAGCAGAGACTGTAAACTGAAAAGTTCTGTTCTCAGTCAACCATGGTTAACTGGGCACAGTGGTTCACTGGGGAAGGGCAAGTGTGATAATTCCATGAATGGAGAACATTGGGTCTCATTGAGAATTTGGTTTTGTGAGAGGATCATCATAACCAGTTCAGCATCAGTGTTTGACTTACTCAATAGTTTAAAAAAAATTTGCAAGTTGGTCACTGAGGAACTGAACAGACAAGCACTTATTATACTCACAGTGTTTCTTATTTATATTCTTATTGTCAACAAAACAGGAAGCTAAATGTTGTTGGGTGTTAAGTCAATTTAATCAGAGAACTGTTCTGCCATGAAAATACTGCTAAAGTCATTAGGAACTCTAGAAAGTCAATGTTTTTGAAAACAGGACTCATATAAGCACTTTCAATTTTAAAAATTCACACTCAAGCTTATTGAATTATAGGAGCCAAATTTATGCAGCAATATAATATTTATGCAGCAATAGAATTTCAAGATGTTAGTTCACTACAGGTCTTGTGTGCTATATGTAACAGTTTTACCACATAAGAAATGTTACGGATACACCTTGTGCTTTGTTGTTTCATAAACAAAGCAAAATATGCACAATTCTAATTGGTGTAGTCCCACTTTGCAGTCTGAATCCATTACTTACTGAAACCTATGGACTTGAATGAGAACAGGATACTGGAAACAATGCTGTAGACTTTGTTAACGGGTTAGTCATGTAACAAGTGACCAAAACAATTCAGACTTTGTCAACAGTCAAACAAATGAATGGTAACCATTTTCCTTGGGTCAAAGAGAAGACAAATGCTAATGGTATTGCAGAAGGATAGGTAGTATCTCCTGGCATCCTTGTGCAGTATCCAACTGGTCAGATGGGTCTAGAGAGGTTTTCAAAGTTGTATGATGACCTCATCTACCTTAGAAGTGTACTTTCTTTCTCAGTGAGCAGCTGCTAATTTTACAGTTTCATGATGCATTTATTAATCTCTCTGGGTCATTCTTTCTATATGCTGAGTTTTTAAAACAAAATTTTTCTAGTAATTAGTTTTGTCCTTGAAGGATTCTTACATAAGTGAAAATTGAGTAATTTCCCATAGTCTTCATGACAGAAGCAGAGCTCAAAAAGAGAGATGAATGGGGAGGGAACATTGACTTGGCAAAGCATCTAAGCAAAAGCACACTATCCATCAAGTTAAAGGGTGTTGATGGAGAACAGCATGGCTGTAGAAAGCAGACAGTAGGGCATCAAGCCCATCGTGGCAAGGATCAAAGCTGGTTAAACATAGAGGGAAGGACTTATGTGGGAACTTGAGTAAGAAGATGAGAAATTAAAATTCATTGCAACAGTGAAGTGGGAGTCAAAGTACCTTCATATGTTACTGATGTTCTTCCACTTGAAAAAGTCATTCTTTGAAGGAAAGGTTCAATGATTTGACCCATTTCCCTGGTATAATGAAGTGAGGTATGTGTCACAATGGAAGTATACTTTGTTCATTAAATAAGTAAAACTATGAACTACCATGGATTATTTCTTAGTCTTATGATAATGATTAAACATTTAATTGGACTGTATATATCTCTTCAATCTGGTTTTCTATGTTTTTATTAAATATATCTCTATATAAGTGATGTAACATTTCATCTGCTCAACTGTGGGATTAAAAGATTTTTTGAGACAAGGATTCCCTGACTTCTTTATATGCTATAGACCTATTAGTGAGACTATGTATTGTGAAATATCAGGAACAGTGTGGCCAGCAGGACCAGGGAAGTGATCATCCCCTTGTACTTGACACTGGTGAGGCTGCACCTCAAATCTTGTGTTCAGTTTTGAGCCCCTCAGTACAAGAAAGACACTGAGGTGCTGGAGAGAGTTCAGAGAAGGGCAACAAAGCTGGTGAGGGGCCTGGAGCACAAGTCTTATGAGGAGCAATTGAGGGAACTGGGGCTGTTCAGCCTGGAGAAAAGGAGGCTAAGGGGAGACCCCATCTCTGTCTACAGCTACCTGAAAGGAGGTTGTAGCATGGAGGGTGTTGGTCTCTTCTCCCAAATAGCGAGTGATAGGACAAGAGGAAATGGCCTCAAGTTGCACCAGGGGAAGTTTAGGTTGGATATTAGGAAAAAATTCTTCATGGAAAGGGTTGTCAGGCATTGGAACAGGCTGCCCAGGGAAGTGGTTGAGTCACCATCACTGGAGGTGTTTAAAAGGCATTTAGACAAGGTTCTTAGGGACATGGTTTAGTGCTAGAGTTTGGTTATGGTTGGACTCTGTGATCCTGAGGGTCTCTTCCAATTGAAATGATTCTATAATTCTATGATTCTATGAAGTGATGTTCACTGAAATGGTGGCAAACCCCAGCCCTTGTGCCAAATACAACCCACTGGGTCATTTTGTGCAAGTCTGAGACATATGTCCCAAGTCTGCCCCACTCGCCCTTCTCAGCCTTGACAGAGCCAGCCTCTTGAAGTTTTCCTAACCCAGTGTTTGTGGACTCATGTTTCTAATTGTGAGATGGGCCTCATGACAGATCACACTCTGATGACACATCTGCCTGCGGGATGCGTGTTTGCTGTGTGATAGAGGTGTGTTGTGGGCTCAGCAAGCTGACCACTCTGCTACCTTCCAGATAGCACTCTAAGTCCTCTTATGAGTGGAGGGAAGGATTTCAGCTTTGCCTCTCTGTTTCTTCATTAAGAGTGTTTGGTAACTCATCTTTTACTAATACCTGCATCTCACACGGGTGTGAGCATCACTGAGTATGACTGAGCACCACTGCTGTAGGAGGCTCTGCTGGGGTCCCTTGTGTCTCTGTGTATGAGGACTAGTATTTTTCCTTCATTTTATGCTTTTCTTCAGTGATCTGAGTCTCATACAATGCTGGATTATTTCTTTTTCTTCACTTCCTCACCCCTGCTCCCCCTGATATTGTGGCGTGTACCACCTAAAAATCATCTGTGGAAGCTAAAGAGCTTCATTTATTGGAGTGCTGTTCAAAATTCATTCTCTTTTTCTGTTTTGATTTGGAGAACAAATGGTGAACCAAAATCCTGTTTACTAAGCCTAAGTATAACCTTTCCCATTTTCCTGGTGTTACTGGAAAACTGCAAAGCTGTCATACCTTTTAAATGATGCATCACAATGAAGTGCTAAAACAGAGTCCCAATTTACCCTGGCTTGTAATTTTCTGACAGATGCCAAGAGGAGGCAGGGAGCTCCATTTGACTAAACTGGAAAAAATTCCACAGAAGACAAGTCTACCTCAGCTTTTATTTATCATTTCCGTGAGGGAGTCCACCTCTTCAGTCAACATAATAAATATCAAAGGTGAACAGTAAATGTCTGTAGTTTGACACATTTGCATAGAAGACTGGCAGTGGATTCCGTGCTTTGAAAAGGCTGTCCCTGTCTTGGTCAGGGCTGTAGTGGACTGCAGGTGCTGGAACAGCACTGCTGTGCTGCCAACATAGCAGCGAAATTTCAGTCACTGAATTTCAGAGGCTGCCTCTGCTTAGCTCAATGGGACATCTCAGCTGACCTTAGCAGGCTTGCAGGCAACTGATTAACACAGTCCACAATGTACTTCCTAAATACTAGATTCAAAAAATCTTTGGAGATTTTTAGTGTCAAAGTATGTTATAACTGTGGGCAATCTTTCAATGACTTTGCAGGATGCAAAGTAAAAGAATCACAGCTCTGATTCTGTGCATCCCAGAAGTCTAGATCTGGTCTTGAAATATGGAATTCACATTTGAAAAAATAGAGCTCCTGATCAGTGCTAAGTAATGAAAACGGGGGAATGAGATCTTGTAAAGAAAATTCATCTTTCACAGACTTATTCTATAACACATCCTGGGATAAGGCAACAGAACATTGCCAAAGTGAAATGAGAGCACAGTTCACATAAATCTTGAAAAGACCTTTTTTAACCTGCCAAAACTTCCTCAGAATTTTAAAGCATGATAAGGTATTCATATGTCACTTTGATTTCAGCAAAAGTGAGATAGAAATAAGCCGGAAATCTGTGGCAAAATTGTCATTGCCTTTTGTAGAACTGTAATTCTTCCTACTTCCATCCTCTTTATACTTCTTTTTCATAGCTTTTTAGGCTATTTTGCAGTTTTATCAAGATTTCTTCAAGATGTACCCTTGTGGACTTACGCTGTCTTTCACATATTCAGGATGTTAAAGTATTCTTCCATGAAATATTTTTCTTGTTTTCTTTACAGATAATGAATGCACAAAATAGGGACTGATCTAGAACTTGTTTATGTCAGCAGGAGTCTTTTCCATTTACATGATAAGGTTTGGGATTTGGGCTCTTCAACAGCAGAAAAAAGCTGATGATGCCATTCCTCCTTAATCAGTGACACTGGTTAAATGAATGGGATTTTTGTCTGGACAAGGAATTTGATTGCTCAGAGGACAGATAGTAAAATAATGCCTTGCCCCCCTCATTTGTGGAATAGTTACAAGTAGCTTGCTTTGAACCTGTTGGAGAGCATTTCCACTCTGCTGATGCTCAGGCCAGCTCTGCCCATGCTCAGGCTGGCAAGCAGCAGCCAGGTTTAGGCCAGCAGCCACACTGATGTGTCAGGTCAGGAAAATACCCGTGATAATGGGTCAATCTGCACAACTTGTGAGCTGTTGTATCTGCAGCAGACCCCTTCCTGCAGCACAGCCTATGCGGGGACACTCCTGGTGAGAGGGGGACTGTGTTCTGCCATCTGGGGGCATGGAGAGAGCCACTGTGGGTGACTCATGGTCCCGACCGGGTCTCTGCCAGTGCCTGCGACTGTACTTCACAGTCTGGAGCATGTATATCTCACAATATGTGGAGTAAATGCATATGAGAGTAACATTTTACATGTTATACAAGGGAAATGTTATTTTCTCTTATCTGTATTATCTGAAGGTAAATGTTTTGTACCCTATTGAATAGAGGAGGAAGTCAGGCACAAAGGACAGGACTGAGCTCACCTAGCTTTAGATACCTACACTGTAGACATGTCTGAGAAACTCTCACAGGGGTGTCAAACGTAGTTGCCTTCAAAGGGCTGAATGTAATTTTCGGACTGTATAAATGTAACTACTTCTACATTTATAAAGTCTGAAAATTACATTCGGCCTTTTGAATGCAACTGCGAGGCTGATGTGGCCCCTGGTGAAAATGAGTTTGACACCTCTGCAGTCTAGGGTCTATCACTCGATAGACAGTAGAGCTCAGTAGGCATTTTGAAGGTGGGATTTCTCAATCTGTTCTAGACATCTTCTGTAGGATGAGATTATCTGTGTTCTAGAAATGTCTATTCATCCATTAGCTGCAAAGGGCTGTTTGGGTGCTAAGTATCAAACTGCTTAGTAGTTGAATGATAGTTTTGCCAATGTGTCATTTACAAGGTCCTGTGAGAAGTACGTGGCAAGGAGAGACTTTAATGACAGAGAGAAAGAGTTTCATGACAGTCCTTGACTGACACTCTAAAAAATGAACCATTCTTCACAGGACACTCTAATCTCCATTAATCTCTACTTTTTTTAAAAAAATAACCAAACTCTGTAATACACTTAAATGTGATTGATGATTTCTACTCCAGAGTTTGCCCTGGGCTGTAAAGCAAAGGGATGCTCCAGATAAGGGTCAGTACTTATTCACAGGTTTGTGTGTGGGCAGGGAATGTTTAAACAGCACCTGTTCATGCTAAACTGATTCAAATCAATGCCACAAGAACATGGTATTATGTGGTAAATTAATACTGAAATTAATGACGAAAAAGATGTGTCAGCCCAGAGGAAAAAAGGAAAACGCTATATTTTGTTCTTCTACACCTGCAGTGGAAAATTTTACTATGAATGCTATATACATAGTACTTCCAGAAATGACATTTCACTGCAGCAGATTCAGAGGGAAGTGTTTACACTTTAATACACATGGGTAATGAACACTTCATCATGTTGTCATTACTAATAAAAAAATATAATTGGTGAGTAACTGTTCATTTTTAAATATTTTTTTAACTTTATAATTTAAAATAACCACTCAAAAAGGGATTTAAGGTGAACATTTTGAAGATAAAACCTAGAATTTTAATGTTTTAACAATTAGTACTGCATCCTAGTATCAAACTTCAGTGTTTTCCACTGATTAGGTGCATGACTCCTCAGGCGTGTACGGATTTGTCAGAATGAGATAATGAGACAGCATTAGTGTGAATAGGGTCTAACAGAAAACTGTGAAGATTTTATGACATGAAATTAGTCCAGAATTCCTGCAGACTCACTCTTGTGTGATAGCTGTAACCTGCTGGAACAAGGTAAGTGTGATGATGGCTTTGAAACATGGCACATCAACTGTGTTGACACTTGGTTGAGTTGCATGAGGAAGAGCACCATGTTGTCTGCAAAGATTAGCTATGGATCTGTTGTAGCTACTAGGGTGAGAGTGTAGTAATTCCTACAGCAACAGGGAAAGGAGCAGACTAAATTGTCAAATAAATAATTGTTTCCCTCTTCAAGCAAATCTTTTTCCATTTTTCAATAGCTAGAGAATGCTGCTGTTGCTGTTGACTCTGCTCTCTAGTAAGAGAGTAGTCTTCCTTTCCAGACCATCGGTATTTTCTTGCAGCTAAAATATCTTTGGAGCTCTGTTCTGGAAATGCAGCCCGAGACAGATGAGCTCACCTGGAAGAAAACGATCATCTGGCAGCTTGGCTGGGGCAAAAATACATCAGTGCATCATACTAGAGATTAGTTCATTTTTGTCAGAACAAGGCAGGACCTATGGAAAGTCCTTAGGACATGGGGGATCTGAAGCTGCGTCATGCTAACTTCTCTGACCCTATGAGGAGCTAATCTTTCTTCATTCTGTTATTAAATACAAAACTTTCTGAAATGCTAACTCTGGGGGTGCTGGCAGATTTCTATTGTGCCACTGCAGTTTTTCTACTAGCCACAGAGGAATGTGTTAGAAATCCAGAATTTGAATTACTTAAATTTGGTCTTCAAGCCTAGAAGTATGACTTGCAAAATGGACCCTCTGAAAATTTTATCCCCCTAAAATAAATCCTAAAATGTGTAACTCATTTAATTCTTGCAAGATGAGTACTTCACAGTAGATATATCACACCATGTCACTGTTTTCTAGGATGTAGTAAGGGCTGCTTATTCATTCTTTATTTACTCTTATAATCCAAACAAAGATGGCTGAAGGGAGGGAAACATGTGGGCTGGTATTTAGTGGATATAAACAAATGCACAGTCCCTGAGTCTGAGTTAAAGGCGCTGTGTCACACCTGTTTTGGTTCCTTCCCTTACCTCTGCAGAGCACCAGATGTTGGGGGGCCATGATGATTCCAACACTGACTCAGGACCCATTTGTTTTCAATATTCTGATAAATCAAAGTTCCTCAACACCCCTGTCCAAACTGAATTTTGCTCCCTAAAGAGGGGTACTAAAGGATTTTCTGGGAAAGAATGTAGTGGGTCTGCTTCTTCCCTACTGAAATCACTGAAAGGGAGGTGGTGCTTCCTTCTCTATGTTCTCTTTAATGGAAACACAAACACCTCCAAGAAGTGAACCAGATGATCCATTTTTTAAGTCAGGAATCTGCCTTTTCCATTGAGAGCATGTGAGCCCGTATGAGGTACTCTTTTATCATTAATGAATGATTGCTGCTTTTACCTGTTGCCTCTGTTGTTCCCACAATCACAGAATCACAGAATTGCTGAGGTTGGAAAGGTCCTTTTGAGATCATGTAATTCACCTGTCTGCTAAAGCAGGGTCGGATAGAGCACGTTGCTCAGGGCTATGTCTGGTTGGCTTTTGAATATTTCCACAGATGGATGCTCCACACCTTCTCTGGGCAACTTGTTCCAGTGTTTGCCCACATTCACTTTTTTTTACTAAAGCAGAAGTTTTATTGTGTTCACATGGAATTTCCAAAGTTCTTCTCTGTAGAGCTGCTTTCCAGCCAGCTGCCCCCTTGCACGTGCTAGTGCCTAGGTTTATTCCTCCACAGATGCAACACTTCATATAACCCTTTGTTGAACTTCATGAGATCCTTCTCTGACAAGTTCTCCAGCCTGCTGAGGTGAAAGGCTTCCCATTATATTTCCCTCTGCTTGCTAAAAACCCCAGAAGATTGTATGCAACCTGTATTGCCATTCACAGCTAAAAAATAAATTCCTCCTCCACTTTCAAAGATACTTTCACTGAAAGTAGAAATCAAATGAAACAAATAAGAGAATTCTGCATTTTTAAAACATATAAATATATGCCCCTATTAAAAATCCATGCCATGAAACCAAATCTTGTTTCTTCACATAAGTAAATTGAAATGCAGATGAACCGAAACCACAAAAACAGGACCTTCATGTAGCTAGGTCTGACTGTTTGGTTCACAGGCAAATCTAGATAGTGTCTTTTAAAAAATATTACTGTGACCCCTGTATTTATCCTATCCAAACAAAAGAATTTACTGCCAGGCAGCTAGTGGTTTTGTCATGATTTCATAGGACTTAAAAACCAAGCCAGAGAGCTGTTTACAGTGCTACCAATATTAGAAGTGGGCTGGCAGATGCTGCATCAAAAATGCCCTTCTCTGAAAAAACTCCATTTTGCATGGTTTGTTCCAGCAATGGTTTATCTTCTTCCTGTTTGCTTTGTGTGAGATGATGCTGATTAGAGAGATGCAGAGGGACTGAGTGTACTAGTGATAGGGGAAGTGAGAGCAATAACTCAACCCCTCTGCATGCTTCTCCATAGCAACTGGGACTTTAATTGCCCTCTCTTATCCTTAAGGTTGCGGTGGTGGGAACATCTTCCTTTCATTCCTCCCTTCCTCCCACCTGTCCTACTTTTTAGGAGACAATGTTGGTCCCAGATGGACTTTATCCAGAGCCTCACAGATTGATCCCCTGCTTCTGCTTCGGACACGTGCTGCCAGGACACATGTGTACAAAGCTGAACATTATAAAGCAAGCTAATGGGGAAATGGGCTGTGGAAAATGTGTTGTAACAGAACCTGTGATACTGATGCGAGAAGGGACAAAAGCATAGCTGATGGTGTGCTTAAGCTATGTTTATTCGCTGGGTTTCTTCTGTGTTCAGATCTGGCAAAAGGAACAATATGTGGATGTCCCACTTGCTTTCTAGTAACTGGACAATCTTATAGCAAGTTGTCCCACAGGGCAGGAAAGTCTGGAAAAGACAAAGGGAGGGAGTAAAGGAGGAACAAAGAATAGCTTGTTAATGCAGCCTGAGGGCTGACGAAGTCGAGCTAACCTTGCCAGTCTGAGACAGAACCAGATCCACTTAGACCATCCTCCAGCAGATATTTGTCTAGAATTTTCTTAAAACTATACAAAAGCAAGGGTTTTTTTCAGCCTCTGAAGACAACCTAGTTCCAGTTGCTTTCTATCCTTGCGGTAAAATGTTGGTTTTCTTCTCCTCAGCCCCCTTCTGTAACACCTAACTTAAACCTCTGTAATAACGAGTATTCCCTGTTTTGCACACAGGCATTCAACCTTCCTTTTGCCTACTTTCATTGTCCACCTCGCAGAGGGCATATACTTTGCCCAGATGGTCATAGAACTTTGAATTTCAGTCTCGTTAACAAAAATATGTGCAAGCCTTCCCAGGTTGCTTTGATCCGTACATTTTATATGTTTAATTGTATAAACAACTTCTGTTCCAGCATCTAACTGAAAAGATTGCTTAAGAGTGGATTTATAATGAACTCCTCTAGAACACTGATAGATCTGTCCTGCCTATTTCATAACACATTACTGACACACATTGTTTGAGCTTGACTCATGACAAGCTGTACTTCTTTATAATGTTTTTATCTAGTCAGCATATCTCCAAGTTATTTATGTGTCACATGGGATGATGTCCAGATTTTATTGCAGTAGAGTTATAGCTTATCCTAGCTGGCATCATGGCTAATTATCCTGTCAAGGAAGGATCAGGTTGGTACAACTTGTTCTTGAGATATCCATGCTGGCCACTTCATTATCTTGTCACTCTCTTTATGATTTTGAGGAGTTTCTAGTACATGTCCCTTTACCCAGCCTGGACTGACTGCCCTTATTACTTTGCATTCGCCCTTTCCTTGTAAGAAGAGATACTGCACTCATTCATCTCCAATCTTTGCGAATGCCATTTGTCCTCCATACACTTCACAGTAGCATCCAATGGTTTAATAATTCCTTCATTTTGTTCTTCAGGTTTTAAGTACTTCAGGGTAAATTTTATCAGGTCATGATACTAGTTTATCTAAATATTCTTTGAGCTCTTGTGTCCCTATTCTTCCTGTGCTTCCATTTCTGTACCAGGTCAATTACACTACACATATGGTCAAAAGTATCCTTTTGTTTGTGTGTGTAAGTAATGAATCAAACAGGATATGGAGCATTTTGACTTTATAAATGGCACCAGAGCATTTCTTCTCATTTGTTTCAGCATCTGCTTTTTGTTTTTAAATGACCATGCAACAGTATTGGAACCAATATTAAATGTGCCTATTAAACTGTAGAGTATTCAGGACATGAGTTCTTGTATACGTATATTTTGTGCACTTGGCCCATGCTCTGCTTTTGGACTTAAAATGTTTTTTTCTCCTCCTGCCTCATATAATGCACTCCTTTTTGTTCTGTCTGGTGACATCATTGTTTTTAAAGCTGAGGAAACAACTTGAAGCTAGGAAAACCTTACAAGAGCATAACAAATGTCACTGTGCACCTTAAGGAGCATACTGACTTTGTTATTGTTCTTGATGTGAAGAAATATATAATTAAATAACAATAATGTAAACCTCTGCTTTTCTTGAAAATGCTTGCAAATTTGCTGACCTAGTTGTGTATGGTTCCTTGTATGCACAATGATGCACTTTAGGGGTTTCACAGAATTGCAGAATCATTTCGGTTGGAAGAGACCCTTAGGATCATCAAGTCGAAGCATAATCCAAGCCTAGCACTAAACCATGTCCCTAAGAACCTCACCTACACATCTTTTAAACACCTCCAGGGATGGTGACTCCACAACTTCCCTGGGCAGCCTGTTCCAATGCCTGACAACCTTTTCCGTGAAAAATTTTTTCCTAGTATCCAATCTAAACCTCCCCTGGTGCAACTTGAGGCCATTTCCTCTTGTCCTATCACTTGCTATTTGAGAGAAGAGACCAACGCCCTTCATGCTACAACCTCCTTCCAGGTAGTTGTAGAGAGTTATAAGGTCTCTCCTCAGTGTCCTTTTCTGCAGGCTGAACAGAACCAGTTCCCACAGCCTCAAGTTTCCGAGCTTGCATTGAGCATCTCCCCCTCCTGCCTTCAGGCTTCCTCTTACACTCTTCGTCTCATGCTTTACATGTGTTTTACATGTGTTTTGTATGTGTTGCATACTCTGCAGCAGCCTCAGCCTACAAACATGTATTTGTGTTACTGGAATGCCTCAATGAAGCATTCCAAGTGAGGGAAATTATCATATACTTAACATCAGTCCAAGTCATGCAAACAGATTGTGGCTGCCACTCTCAGTTCTCCACAACTTCAACTGAAGATAAACACAGAGAGAAGATGTCTGCCTTTAATAGTCTTCCAAGGGATAGTATCAGTCAGAAACCTGACATTCATAGCCGAACACTATGACCAGTTCACCTAACCAACATAATGGGAATTTTTGAAAAAAATGAGCTAGAGTTTTGGATTTATATTTTTTTTTTTTTTTAATATATGGGGGAAGAGATTTTTTTTCCCTCCAATAGTGCCAGAAGACCTGAGTGAAAAATTATTAGTAGTTTCTGTGTTGAATGGGGTAACACAAAAAGAAGTATCTCTTCCAGTGTCTTTTAAAAAAATTTAAAAAGAAGAAAAAAAAAAGGAGAGAGAAAGAAAAGAGGAAAAGCTAAGAAAAAAATGAGCCAATTAAAGTATAGCAAACTTGGTGGTGAGCACAGGTGCTACAGCAGATGCCGGCCGTGGTAGGTCTCCTGGCATGGGAGGCAGTGGTGCCCAGCCACTACCTGGTCTTGCAAGCCTGGGTCATGGCCCACCGTCCTGTCACAGGCCTGCTTTGTCACCAGTGAAATCCTTCCTTGCCTTCATTTCTGTTGCTCCATGAAACATTCATGAAAAAAATGACTTCCTACTGAGTATCCATTAGCCACCGATGTTGATGCTAATGAGCAAACTGCAAATGCACTAGAGAGCAAATTGAAATGAGTCACAAAATACACTTAGGATGTGCTTCCTGCCAGTATTGGTGCGTCATTGGGAAAATGCTGGTTCCTTAACGACAGGAGTATAAAGAGCAGAAATATAGCTGATAAAAAAGGGGCATTATTTAAAGGAGTTCCATTAAGAAAGATTAACTGATTTATGTGCAAATGAATCGTATCAGCACATTAGCCCTTTATTTGTCATCTCAACTTGTTTTGTATTACATTAAAGCAGTTTTAAATTAAAACGCAGCATTAAATTGAATTAAGGCCTGTTAAGGAAAAAGGATGTATTTCTAAACAGACATAATTTAATTACAGTTTGTCTAAATAAGTGTAAATAATGAAGTGGTGACGGTAAAACAGTGTCATCTTGCATACTTTGTGCAATTAAACAGACATATTAAGACCTAGAAGTACAGTGTTTTGTTGTCTTCATTCATTTCAGTTTTACACCTTTCTTAATATTTAATGGGAAGCAGACAGTTGTTAAAAACATGTTGACATACATCATTCAGATGGATGGAAGGAAATTCTTGCTGCATTGCACAGGATGACAGCTAGCAATGATCATAATTTCAGGTGAGGAGTCAATCCTCAAAAATAGGCCAAAAAAAAGTATAATCTGGGTTCAGCCCAGTACCTCTGCTGTCAATCACACAAGGGAAGGGACCCATATTAACAGTAAAATATCAACCACTGCCTATGTCAGAGGGGTATGGCTGCAGCTCTGTGCCTGGGGACAGGCATGGGACTGTCTGTGGGAACCTCATGCAGACTTCAGTCAGGTGCTTTCGTCCACAACGTCTGCCTGTGATGGTAGTGAAATGCCATTGCTTGGAGCAGGAGAAAACAGCTTGGAGGCATTTCAGAAGGTTGAGGTGAGTCTGCAAGCAGGAGAGGAGCTATGGGAAGCCTAGAAACAGTGTGGAAAGAAGGCACCGGGAGGCTGCAGCTGGGCACCAGGGAGGCCATGGTGGAGACCCTTCTGGGAGCTCCTCGCTTTTTCTCCTCCATAAATAGGGTGAAGGAGGCAGCTCTGCTAGAGTAGCTACAACTGGACGAATTAAAGTTGCAATATCTGAATATGGAAGTATCCAATGCAAAGGATCAACAACTGCCTCAGAGGTGAGCTGCTACCCAGTGGCAATCAAGGTATGTACATGGGATGTGAAAACCTGGAGATTGAGGACATAAAGACTTCTAGAAAAGCCTCCAATAAAAACATGCATGGTGTCCTGATGTTTTACAGTGCTCATTGGAACTAGACTCATATAAACCAGTTTAATCACCCTTGAAGCCCATGCAAAGACTCCAGCTGAGTGCAAAGGGGGTTGAAATTTTTGTACAATAAGAATGTTACTTGTGGTTGGTTGAAAAGCTTCTAAGCTTCTCTTCTCCACTGTGACCATTCTTTGATATAAACATTTTTGCTTTGAGAAGAACTTTCATAAAAATATTTGTATGAATGTTTGTGAAATGAAGTTAAGCCTATGAAGAAGCATTGGCTAATCAGAAAATCAAATTTAGTTCATGAGCAAAATAAATTAGTTCTGGGCAGAAATGTAAGTAGTTTATTTATTAAAAAAGAGATTTTAGGCCATCTGTCAGGAAACTCAAGCTAAGCAATCTGCTCAATTCTCAGCAGACATAAATCTGTGAAGCTCTGTTGATTCCGAGTGTCCAATAGCATAGCTGAGGTGGATGCGACAAAATTACAGACAGTTTATTCACAACTGATAAACTGAAATTTGATCACAAAAATATCTGCCAAAAAAATTACTCTAAACCAGCTAGTAAAAAGCACATACAGTTTGAAAATGCGATTAAGTCTGCTACATTTTCAACCCACGTATTTAATTTATTAGTATTATGTCTGTCCTGCTGCAATAGCCCACAATTTTTTCACTGGAAGATATTTTTTCCTCTGCTGGCACTTAAAGATTTATGTCACACAGCTGAGTAGCCCAATTCCATGTACAGTCTCGCTAGACATAAACTCCCCCGTCACAGGGTGGTGCTAACGAGTTGTCGTAACAGTGGTCATACTGGCAGGAATCAGAATGTCTTCCTCAAGTGGTCTGGAGCGTACAGCATTGCTGGGTTTGCAGAGAACATCCTGCTTTCGAACAGTGCTCTTGAACTTTCTTTATTCCTCCTAAGGGATACAGCAAAGAGAAGAAGATCAAGAAGACCGAAACATTTAAGAATGTCTTGACGTATGTTGGAGAGGGCGTGCTTGCTGGTAGTTAAGTTGCAACTTTCAGCACAGGGATGAACACAGAGAATTACAGAAGCCTGGAACTTCTGAATTTTGTGGAAGACAGTGACCAAATCTCTAGGCTGAAGTTTTGCACCAGATGTCTTGAAACAAGTTCAGTCTTATCACCACTGTTCATAATACATCTTAACCTGGCCTGTTTGAAACAGAGATCTGAGTTTCATGACAGAGCTCTACTCCCATTTTGAAAAAAGAGAGGACATTTTCGTCAACCAAAAATGGTGCACAATGACCCTTCCAATGATTTGTGTGAATTATGAGAATCCTATCAGTTACCAGTATCAGCTCTGGGGTCATAACACAATCTAAACACAGCAAAAATCCAGTACTTTTTCTGACATGAGTCCTTTTGTGTCCAAGCCCTGAAATTATCACAGCGTATTTGCAATACATGGATAAAAACTTAAGACGGTGTCTAGGTACGAATGCTTGGTGAATTTTTTGCATTTTGTTAATTAGTCATATTTAATGCCCTTTCAAATTTGTACATTCAAGAATCTTAACATTTGCTCCAAACTGAGCTGCAAAATACAGCTGCAGAAAGAGGCAAACAGGAGGAATGACTGGCAGTGCAGGAGGGAAAAGGGACAACGAATAAATGTCTAATGCCTCATAATTACCGAAGTAGGAATTAAAGTTTATTTCATTATATTTTCATCCAGCTGTCTCTTCCCAACCTTCGGTTCTGTCCTTACCCTCCATGATGATACTGGTGTCACAGGAAGATGGCTGACAAACTCCATCTCTAGTATATCACTTTCCAGCCAACATTTGGTTTTTTCTGCCTGGATCCCCTGAGCTGGGTCAGGTCAGGTCACGGAGAGGCAGGAAAGGCTGGCTGGATGAGTGAGCCGTCAATGTGCTACTGCTTTCTTTGGGCCTGAATTTGCAGCCACTCCCTTTTGAGAATTCCTGTTGAAGGCACTGGTAATTCCAAATTTGAGCAGCTGCAAAACCAAGCTCTAAATCAATCCTACATCTTTCTTTGTCAATGTTGTGCTACTGCTTATTACAGCATTGACAGGGAGGTTTATGTATCCATGACACTTATGTTTAGATTATGGCAAGGAGGAGAAAAATGAATACTAGTGCAGACTGAATAAGTGCTGGGGAGCGGGGCGGGTGGGAGGTGAGGTGGCAAGGGGAAGAAAATCCTGCTGAATTTTGGGCTTTTTCAAGTTTCCAGAAACTCTCAGTACAAGACTTAATGATGACCTGGAATATATGAACCTTCACAGATGAGCAGCAGCTACAAGCCCTTTGGAAGGGATTTCTGACTTTTTTTTTTTTTCCCATCAGTTTTTTTTATGTAAAATAAAACAGTGCACAGTGGAAAATCAAGAACTGAATCCTTCTAAGAAGGAAGCTGAAAAGATCAGAGTGAAAAATCTTGCAGAAGCTTTTGACGAGGTGGCTGGTGCTGGACAAAGTATCCCCTAGCACCAGAGAAGGTGGAAAAAAGCCAGCTTGAGTCATAAATATCAATTCTCAACCCAGATTGGCATTTCTGTCCTTTTAAAATATTACTGTCATAGTTCTGCCAGCAGCAGTCTTCTCCTTATAGGGATTTTCAAGGCAGTAGAGTTGAAGGGAAAACTTAACTAAAATAATACCTCTTTTTGCTGGCATTGCATTTCTTTCATTTATAATAACAAGCAAATAAGGAGAGCTGGGGTGCGTGCATTGAGCTACTGTCACTTCTCAACCAACGCACCTGCTGGTGAAGTGGTGTCTTTGGCTTCTGTTGTTTCCTCAGGTCAAAAGTATTCCTGTCCATGTCTACCAGGAGAGACATTTCTGTTCTCTGAAAACTTGGATCCAAACTGGATGTAAATTCTCTGACTGTAATAACATTTAATAGATATCACTGATATACATTTGCTGTGTAGTGAACTTCAGTCCATCCAAAGATGTCTGCTGAAAGCAAACCACATACTACCATGAATGGGGGGAAAAAAAAAAAGAGAGAAAAATATTCTAATGCAGTATTAATAAACCTCTTATTGAGCAGCAGGTTCTGTTCCAACAGCTCTAAGCATTCAAATAGGTACATTTTTAATCAGCTGCTGATTCTTACTGAAAAATGTACGAATACAGCTTTCAAGACAGGATTACACAAGCTTCAACTTGTTTCATTAATTACTTTTTTTCCAAAGGAACAGCAGAAAATCGTTGGCAGGGAACCTTGGTGAACCACATCCATGGGCCATTAAGAATGGATTAAATTTACATTTATAACCTCATTGACTCAAGACTTTTTATTTCTTTCTTTTCTGAGGCAAGTTAACTTGGAAAAGTTATTCAGAAATTGTTCTTTTCCTGCAGTGAAAGTGCTAAGAAGAAAGAACACATTGTTGGATTTGGTTCTTTAATACTGAAAATGACAGAGGGAAACAAAAGCGAGAAAAGCTAAGCCAATGTCTTACATGTCATTGAGCACAACACCTCTAGTTATTCTTTTGTCTGGAAATGAATAAATTCTATCATCACTTGCTTTGGCAACTATTATTAGCATTTAATTAAGAGATGGTGGTCAAAATGAACTATGAGAACAGATCACAGTGTCCTATAGCAGGAATCCTGCTGAGGTATTTAGAGAAGAGAGACATTGACTGCATTATTCTACCTAATTTCAAAAATGTGGCAAATTTTTTCTGCTTGCAGTTGCAGCAAGATTTCTGTTACCATATTGAAGGCAAAATCGTGAGTCAAGTTGTATGGCTCCTTGCAGGGATTAACAGAATAGCAGCAACAGTCACATGTTTGTTAAAGTAAAGCAGATCTGCCACACCATTGTGGTTTTCCTCACTTTTAGTTGAAATGCATGATATAGTCTGGAGGTAAAAGAGTACCGTTTAAGTTTTCATCCAGCAATTGATTTAACTACTGTCTTAAATCCAAACCTTTTATCTAATTCATACATAGTCCCACTGAGTTGTTATCTTGCTGATGTTCTGAAATATTGAAGCACGTAAACATACATCTAGTATTAAATATATGCATTGTCTTTTGTATAAATGGGATTATTTGTGTGATTAAAATCAAGCTCATGCTTAAATATATTGCAGGATGACAGCTAGTCTCAGCAATATTTCTGAGTTACTCTTTTTCCTTATGGTTATGTCTGAAAACATACTCTAATGTAAAGGGAGTAATTTTCCAAATTTCAAAGAAATTAGTGGGATCCTACAGCCTAGCACTAGGTGTGTGATTGCGTTTACTGAGGCAACTGAATTCCTGTTGTTCTTATATATTCAGAGTTTAGATTAACTCCTTTGGAACCCCTTGGTCTTACTGATTGAGACAAATGTTTTAGGTTGGAGGCACTGTAAACTGCACAGTGATATGAAAAAGTGCCTTTTTGGCACGTCATTAGAAATGTTGGCTTTAACTCTTCTTAAGATATATAGTCCAATATTGATCCTTTTCAGTGGCTGGAATAGTTTTGGCTCATGTTAGAAAAGTGCTTTGGCAGAGAGCAATGTCATATAAATGCAAATATGACCATAATTTACAGTTTGAAGAATGCATGGCATTAACTGAACTAATAGAATTCAAGATTGCAGTAGTAGTACTGTGGGAATGTAAAACATAGTAAATTTATTCCATCAAAATGATTATGTGGTGCAATGGGTATTTTATTTTCAGCACAGAAGAAAAAAGACGATCCAATTGTAGTTTTCCATTTCGGTATTTTAATGATCTTGACATAATTCTTGAGACAGATGATGAAACATTATTAATCAAATACACAATAACGTTCATTAGAAAAATTACAATGGAAATGCATTAAGGGTGAAAATTACATTCAGATGCACAGTATAGGAAAAAAGCAATGTAACAAACTGTACTGTTGAATAAATAATTTTGTGATGGAGAAAGGGTTTTGTTTAAACATTAAAGCTGCAATGGAATTTAACCTGTTTGTTTCCAGTCTTTTCTTAATACAGATTCACATGTTACTTAACATGCTGTTATATCCAGTTACTTTTCTGAATTGCTCAGGCACATTGAACATAAGGCCATAAGGACTGCCTGCTTGGATCACACTAAAGATCAATCTGGGACAAAAAATCTGGGACAAGACTGAGTAATAATCCCTCTCTTTTGTTCCCCTTTTCTCTTGCTATTCAATAATTTCAGTGAACAATCACTGGGCCAGATGTGACCATGAGAAATACTGAATCATCAGTCCCCAGTCACCCCTCTTCACTCCCTTTGTGACTTCATATAGCATCACACTCTTTCTCTGCCCCAGTTGTTGCTTTTGCAGTCTGAGTCCTAATCTGGGTTATATCTCTTTGGACCTTGGATCACTTTTTGTCACCGTTCTTCTTACCTTTTTTTGTATTAGGCTCTTTTTGAAACTGGGTGATTATAACTGCATGCATTATTCAGGCTGGCCAGATCATGTCTCTATAGAGTGAAATACTGGTGTCCTCTGCTTTGTTCTCCATTCCTTCCTCCATAATCCTGCTCTTCTTTTTCCCTTTCTGATCACTGCTGAGGCAACATGTTCAGAGAGCTATTGATGTCTCATAGATTCTATCGGTGATTAGCTTGAGAAGACTTTCCCCTCCTGTTCATGACTCCACATATATCAACAGTGAATTTCATCGGCCATTTATCATTCAGATCCTCAATATTATACATTCTTTTGTGCTTTGCAAAATGCTTCACATTTAACTGCTCCAACTAAGTGTGTCTCAGCAGCAGCATTTGCACCTCACTATACCCAGAAATGTCCTCAGGGATACCCCTGCAGATCTGCCTGCACTGTGAAATTACTTATTCCCACATTGGTTTTCCATCTTGGGTCCACCTTAGCCCTTATCCAATGGTAACTGCATCTCTTTGTTTCATGAGGGTCCTCACAGATAATTTTATGAATATCCAAGTGGTTTTACCAACAAAGCTATGTTCTTGGCTTCTTCAAAGAAGCCCTATGAAGTATTATTTCTCTTTAAGAGGTTAAGCCTGAATATGTCATAGAATATGTCATATATATCTACTTTTTTTTCCTTTTTTTTTTTCCTCACTCACAAGTCTACCTAGCTTAGTTGTCAGGCTGGCTCGTAGTTTTCAGGATCATACCTGGAGGTTTTGTTAAGAATTGTTGTCACCATTGCTATTTAATCCTTGCAGTGATTTAAGCTATAGGTAGCATGCCGTGGTTAGTAGTTCAACAGTTCTACACATGAGATCTTTTCACAAGTTCTTGGATAAACACCATCAGGTAGCTCAGTTTGATACCATTCACTTTATTGCTCTGCTTAAAGTTTCTTTTATTAGATCATTCCTTCTTCACCTTCACCTTTCATAGTACTACCTGCAGGGCCTTGGCCTGATACAATTTCTTGCTTAGTATAGAGTGCCCTGTTCCATTTAGCCTTTATGAATTCAGACCTTCACAATATGAAATTGTTCAACTGCTTGCAGTGTAAGTTTTTATACATGCTCAGTATAACAGATAAAAGTTACCCCAGGCTAACTGAATATTTTACTGAATATCCACAGGTTTCTTCTGTGAACCAGGCACATTTTAGTTGAAGTACATTTTTAAGAGCCTAATGATTACATTGTTGAGTCAAAGATGTTAAAAAGTCACAAGCAGACAATATGGCTTGAGGAAAATCAACAGCTTTTGCTTTCCAGCTGGTAGATAATTCTCCTACTACTATTCAGTCAGCTTCTCCTGGCCTGATTCATATTTTGATACTCAAATAATTTCACATGTGCATTTTAACCAGCTTTCTCACTGTAACTCATATTCTCAACTGAATGTTGCTTTAACTTGAAAATCAAGTAGCTGGAAGTCAGGAGAGAGAATACATTAAACCAGAATGGACTGATTACACACAGCTGTATGTATTTCAAAGCATTAAGAGTTTTTATAGCTCTGTATTTGTATTGACAGAAAGAGGCACAAACAGAAAAAATTCAGAAGTCTCAGCTCTACCTCCCTCAGATTAAATTTTGCAGCTGGGGTTTTTGTAGCAAAATATGTGGCGTTCTAGCCTGGACCATGTGGAAAGGCTTGTCTTCTCTGCAAGCCTGACTCTCCCAGAGGATCTTATTGTCATATCATAGCAAAGTTATCAAAGAAACAGGAAAAAGAGCAAGCTTAATAACTGTAACCTCAAGTGCAATAATGAAGTGTTACTTTTGGCGACTGTTGTTATGTGGTTACACATATTTCAGTTTACTCTGATTCATTGTATTGCCTTGCCTCCTTTTTTTTTAGGAATCTGTCATAGATTGTGCTCTATTTTAAATCATAGTTATACAGTCTGAAATACCACTGGATTAAAAAATAAGCTTGTGTGAATCAATATAGCTTTATTGACTTTCTCTGATTTATGCAAACTAGGGATCTGACTCAGCGTGTCAAACATGGTGATCAGCCAGGGTAAGCAGAAATAATGCTATGCTTTTCCTCTATGAGATTTAACTTCTCACAGGGCCTAAGCTGGTATTTTCCTGATACATGCAGAATGTACTTTTGGGAGGAAAAATGCTTCTGTGTTTCCTTTCCTAGATCTACATACAGCTCCCCTTTTATAAGACTTATTTGTGCAGCATGTGCAGCATGAGCTGTACATCCCAGCCCTGCCAGTGCAGACAGTGCAGACACAAGCAAGGTGGCCCACAAAGGGGTAAATCTTTGTAGGAATCTTTCCTCTTCCTAACACTACAATTCATGATGTAATACAATACAATTTTCCTTCAGTTCCCCACACAGTCCAGACAGTGAGGCTCGCTGCTTCTTTGTTCAGTGAATGAAATGACTGACTTGTTTTCTTTGTAGAATACTTCTTTTGGCTTTGTCCTATATGCCAGTTCATATTACATGTTGCCCTTCCAAAGATGTGGTCTTGAAGGTATTTTAGCATAACCCTTACAGTTAGGCTCCTCAAGAGAAGGAAAATACAGATATTATATTGATTTATTTCCAAAATGACTGTTTCAGTATTTATGCAACGCTTAGTAATTAATTGTTTGTGCAGGAATATCCAAGATGCTTCAGCATAAGAAACCAAAATGCCTGAATAATAGATTATATTGTCCTTAGAAGGTATATCGTAGAAATATATTTCATTTGTTTTACAGAAGTTACTCTTCCTGTAGAAAATTAGGAAATAGCATCTGTAAGTTACCAAACGTTATATGTGACATTCAGCTGAAAAATAGATTTTTTTTTATTATTGTGTGTAATTTATAATTCCTTTAATGTGCTTTCACTGGTGAATATCAGAAGTGGAATGTGAGCCTCTAATTGTATATATTTTTGTAATTTATTGAAAGCATTCTACAGTAGTTTCTGCTGACCATTGGAAGAGACTGCCCAAGGAAAGACGAATTTCCGCCTTTGGGCTGTGTTTAAGAGCTGATACCTTTCTAATGGTATTTCTTACCGAAATAATGTATTTACAGCTATGTATTACAGGACGATCAGCTTAATCTGAGTGGTCTGTTAGTGTGATACAAGCCATTCCTAATGGCATAAGCCCATGTTGCAGAGACAGTATAACTTGCCTCCTTATTAGGGCTTACTGGTATGGTTTCATGACAGTGCTAACAAATTTTTGCAACATACGTTAAAGCCAACTTGCACCTGCTTGCAATATGCCATGTGGATAAATTGCTAAACATCCATGGTGCAGCAGGTCTAAGAAAGGACATTTTTGTGCAACAGGGTTTATGACTGTACCTAGATTCTCAGCTGAGACTTTTTGTGATGGTTCTGGTTGCATAGTGGTGGTTTCTGTCTTCTGAGTTCTTACTTCTTTGGGATTAGATTGAGACTAAAATGCATCTTCAATCTTAGTATCAGATCTGAAGTTTTGGCTGGCTCTCTGTCTTCGGTCAATGAAGTAAACCCCTCAACAAGGCTACAAGGCTATTTCAAGCCTCTTAGGGCCAGCAACAAAATATGTTATAGAAGTAAAATTAATACCATACAGTAAGCACTATTTTTGTTCTGTGCACGACTCTGGTGAACATACAAAAGAAATTCAAGAGCAAAATAAGGCCCTCCTTTGCTCTCAGATTCAGCTGACTTCGGTGTCAGTTCTTCACTGAAATATTTTGCCCAGTGTATTCAAATGACACTGTTCAGCTCAGCAGGTCCCAGGCATGTTTTCCTGACTGCTCCATTCTAGGTCACAGAGTTCATATCCAGCCCCTGGATCTCCTTGAGACACCTACAGATAAAGAATGTTCTCTTTGATACAGCCCATGTCCTGCCAAATGATGTGCGAGCTCCAAAATCCCTGGCTTCTCCTGCATAACTAAACCCAGTTAGGAAGCTCAGCTCTAGACAGAGTGCTGGAGACATCTAAAGCATTACCACCTTGGGGAGAGAGCTTTCTGAAACAAGCCAATGGGAAACCCAGGTATTGGTGATATGGTGAAATCTGGATCAAGCGTCTTGCTGAGGACTGCAGGAAGGTGCTGGGGCCTGCGGGGCATGTGAGGCTGGAGTCTGCTGAAGGGGTAAAAAGCTCCTGCTCATCACCCCAGCCAGAGCAGGGCTCCCTTCTTCCTCCGGGCATCTGATTCCTGAGGTAAGAAGGGATGGAAACAGGAAGGAAGACATGGGGAAGGCTTTGGGAATCTCATCAAGAAGAGCGACACTGACTCTCTTTACTCAAGATCTGTGCATCTGGGACATTTTCCCATGGGAGCTCTGAACTTAGCACCCTTGTAAAGCAGAGAGATTTCAGACACATCAGACCTTAGACAACAGCATCATGGCTAGCAATGTGTGGCAGAACTCACTCTTTTTCCTCTTGAAATGATGCATTTTCATCAAGTTGCATTATTTAGAAGGCAGTTTAAAACTGATCAGGCCACACCACAGCATGGGGTATTGAGGCTGGAAAGGTAAGCTAGATCCTTGGTTTAGTATTTAGGCTTTTAGTCTATTTTACATTAGGTAGATTTGAAATATCAGGCTAAACCAGCAATGGGAACTGAGACCAGAAACCTGCATACCTTCTCAAGAGAAACTGCTGTAGCCACAGATTTAAACAGTCATTCTCTCTGTGCATCAGACATCTGGTCTTCAGAGTTCATCAGCTTTCACAGGAAAAATCCTGATAGTACTCTGCCCACCAAATCATGGCTTAAGGCATAAGAAAATGGGGATCTGAATCCCATCAGGCAAAGAAAGGTATTTTCCTGTATGAGTACTCTAATTACTCAGATAAAATGTAAAAGGTGCTTCACATCTTCCAACCTCCTCCTCTAGAAGTTCTACTGCAAAACAAAGAAAAGTTCCTCGCTGAATCTTAGGGGTCTGTTCCTATGAGATGAGGCCCCACTTATGCAAAAGGATGTCTTGTCTTTGAATACTGACTGGCTAAGGTGTAAGTGCTCAGCTGCTCACACTTAGGCAGATCAGAGCATGGGCATGAACTGAATACTCACTGTCAAAGGGACGGACAGCTATCAAGTGTATCTATCTACAGAGTTGGAGTAGTCAGTAGAATTACTGTCCAAGTAGAGGTTTTTAGGATAGTGCTTTGGGATTCGGGTCACTAAATACTGTCCAAGTCCTGCTTTTGGGAGTTTTTTTTAAACCTAACACTTTGTTGTAATTCTGAAATCCAATTGGTTACAAACATATATCAAAAAAGGAGTATATGCAGTGGATAGTATATATCTTAATTTATTTTTTGGGGATGCAAGAAATTTGTAGTAATGATACAAGCTTGGTGACTATAGCATAGTTTCTAATACATGTAGAACCAATCTGGGTCATGTTAATCTAGATGTAGATCTGATAATAAGCACATAACGTATAAGTGGGAAGGTGGGGTCATTATTGTGTAATGTATGCATTCATTCAAAGGTATGAGAATCACCTGAACAGCAAAGAAATAATCACTTCTTTCCAAGAGTCTATGACACCCATCCTAGGACAACACAGTCCTGGAGTGCAAGGCATAAAGGTGCAGCGAATTCTGCTGTGACAGGTGTATAGGTTTGAGGAGTCTGTACATTTTAAAAGCAAGAAAAGAAGGGCGTGATTCGGTAAGAAGGCATCTGACCATTTGACAAATTTAGCTCTGACTTACGCAGGGGAAATTTGCTATTTTGGGGATGGAGCTAAATAACCTTCAGCATTTACATCACTTGTCTGAGACTATTTATAATCGTGTCAGCTTGACATTTCTTGACAGGTTAATCAGCTCCATAGTCTCAGTGAGACTTTAATAGTCAGAAAGCAAAACAAAGCAACTGTATTTCAGTGTGCTTTAGGACTAGCAGTGGAAACGCCAGGCAGACAGATGTCAGCAGCTTTTAAACTTAATGAGTCAGTGTGGACAGTAGCAGCTTGACAGAGGATGAAAAGACCATCCCTCATTCAGATGCTCTACAGGCCTTCATATGTGATTGGGCCATGTGGTCCAACACAAAAAATTAATGGAAAGTTAGGTACTGATATTTGGGCCCAACCTCTCCCATATTTGAACTTTAGAAAATGTAAAATATTATTTTTATCCATCTGCATTTGGTAATCTTAATTGAAAGTAATAGTTCAGGTGTTACAAATATTGGATATTATTTGGAGGTCAGTTTTTCAATTTCAAATACTAAGCAGTTCATTTGTGATTTGCACTAAGTGGTATGGATTAAAATTCTTGTAGAACTTGTTTCCAAGGATCAATGGAAATAAGTCATTTAAAAATCTGAGCTTCAGAATCTCTTTAAAGCACAGAATTATTTTGCTTAATCTTCTAAAATTTGCTCTGTGTACTGGTTAGACTTAAAGAAGTAGTTAATGTCAACTAATTCATTCATTCACACATTCATTCATTCAAAAAGAAAATACAGCAAATCTTACATTTCTGGAGCGTAGCTCTGCAGATGAGGACATACTTTAAACATAATTTCACACCCAAATGAATATTTTGAAATCTAGATTTTTGAAAAACTGCAGTAAGTAATTACAGAAAATGCTGTGAAGAAAATTACTAATGCTATTCAGTATTAATAGACATACTGTTATTCATAGACCTATAGGTTAAAAGAAGCAGGCCTGTACTGAGTCAGTAACTGTACAAGTAGCCCAGTATATATCTCCTGCAGCAGACTCCAGCTGTGCAAAGAGAGGGTAAGAAAAGTACAGAATAGTCCTCTCCTAGGCTACAGCTATTTTCAGTTCAGGGAATTTCCTGAGTTATATGTGCCTTTGGGGGATTCAGTGACCGTCCTTAGCCTGTCCTTAGCCGTCCATAAACTTTGCACCTACAGCACCCTTTGGCAAGGAGTTTGATGGCCAGGTATCTGGTGTCAGACATTTTGTTTTCTTTGAATCTCACTTCTTCTTTTCTTTATTATCCTGTACCTTTTTTTTTTTTTTTTTTTAATTGGCAGAAAGAATGAGCACTCAAGCCCTATTCACCCTGTCCAGACCACTATGATTTCGCAGACTTTTATTACCCCCGCACATCCCTAGCTCTCTCTTTTCCAGAGTGAATCCAGTTTACTCAGTCATTCAACTCATAGAAGGTATTTTATTCATTTAGCAGAAGTGAAAGCTACCATGACCATAATTAGTCGCAAAAAGAGCGTTAGGACATTTTGTATTAAAAACAGTGTTTGGAATGTGGGAAGATAACACAATGAAAAATACTTTGAGAGATAATGACAAGTGCGCCCCCATTAGCTACATTTCAAATCCATCTCAGAATTTGCCTCTGTCACTGGTTTAATGAGGGATTCTTCCCAATCTCATCCAATTTGAAACAGTCATTTTTTCATCTTGAAAACAGTGAAGAGAGATGCTGCTTTACTTGCCTTTTTTATTAATAGTTCCAATGTAGTTCAAATATGTTGAGTATTTAGGGTAATACTATATCTGAGTAGTAAAAACATATATTCCCTTTTTTCTTTCTAAGTACTACAACCATTGCACAATGAAAATGAGGAGAACAGAAATCAAAATAATGTTCTTCTTGGGCCTAAAGGATGGAAGAATATTAAACGCTTTTTGCTTCTTATCCAAATTTTTCCTAGCATAGATCCAGTTGCCTGTGGTTTTGTCTGTGATTTCAAAAATAGTAGAAACAAGACCTGGTCTGATGCCAAACAGAAATTACTATAGCACTGAACTAAGGTTTGGATTTGCAGAAAATCCCTGCCTAAATTTGAGATGTCGGTCTAGATTTAAGGTTTTCTCTGTCTTATTATTAAAAATGAACTATTTTAAACAAGTGTTTATATTGAGACTCTATTTCAACTAAATACAAGAGGGATTCTTTCTACCTGACATTTATCTCAGTGTTCCTAGATATTTGTATTGCACAGGGAAGTATAGCCAGGTTTTAATAGACCATAGTCCATACTCAGAAGTAGAAGTGAATGAATAATTCTTAAGATTAACTGTTTCCAAAGAATTTAGCTTTGTTTTATGTTCAGACAACATCTGTGAACAGATCAATTTCTCTCTAAATTTTCTGTAATTCAAGTCTATTCTGTAACAATCCCTGAATATATTACTCTATTGATAGACCACAACTTTACAAATTGAAGTGATGCTGCTTGGGTTACATGATAGTGCTGATAAGACATATGATACTTGTCCTGTTCCCTGAGTAGACAAGCATGCACAGACTTCCAATCTCAATGCCTTCTTACCTCCTTACATTTAGACTTGGGTTTTGAAATTATTTATGAATGTAACTTTGAAATCCACTTTCCATGAACATGAAATTTAATCACCTGCATATTCACAGAAAGTAGATCCTAAAGGAGCATGAATGTAACTAAAGCCAATTAAATCAATCTTAAAATATGTCAGTAGAAAAATCTCTGGTATTATTTGCCCAGCTTCTAGTTTAAGAAGTAAAGGGATTTTATGTAAATATTATTGAAAAATGATATCCTCTCTTTTTGCAACATAGACAAAGTGCTCATTGTGTCCTGATCCAGCTGCTGAGTTGTTCAGTACTTCTGTTGCAAGTTCTATATGGGAAAAATATGGCTTTCACTCATGGGGTACCTGCTTAAGCACTCATCCCTAAAGATTAACAACCACTCAAATGATATTGTATGCAGAACTGTTCCATACTTTCATTAAAAAATCACATTTGTACAGAAGTGAGCAAAATTTGATTCAGAGTCCTGAAGACCTCAAGTTTTTAGCATCTGAAGAGAGCAGGGTTTTGTCATTACCCACACATTTTTTTGGAAGTTAAAGATCATGTAGGATCAGTGCCCCTCCCTCAACACCTTTTCCCTTTAAGTTGGAATTTCACCTCTTATTTTGCAGTTTGGTAACTGTGAGGAATTGATAGGCTTTATTTCTGCTAACTCTGATCTCTGGGGAAAGTGCAGATCCTCACTTTGGGGTGAGTCCTTCAGTGACCAAAAGAGTGCTTTCCTGGCAACCTCCTGTTGTGTGATGGTGGGCTGGAGATCACAACTTGACTTTGGAAGAGACGTCTTTCCTTTGTTGTATAACTGAATAGAGACTAGTCTGTGTTTTCTTTTGCCCTGCTTAATTCACTCAGGAACCTACGATATTCCAAATCTCGGGTTTAACAGAGGCCATACACTGGAGCCAGCAATGTGGAAGAAGTGAGAGGCTCATGTACCCCAAAATACAGGCAATTCTGGCTCCAGCAGTCTGCTAAAGAGACGGTGAGGGGCCAGAGACAACTGGCTAGGAGATTGATGTTGCAATTTGCTTGGGAAGGAGTAAAGGGGTAGAAAGAAATAATGCTTGAAAACCAGGAGTGAATTTGCTTTCTGTGTCCATGAGGAGATCAGTCTGAACACCCCTCATCTTTCCTTGGCCTGGTGTTACACACAGGGTCTGTAAGGGCAGAAATACCTCTGTGCCTTCAAAGCCTGTTTGCAGCAGTGGGGCTTGACAGCAAACGTGAGGGGTGCCTGTGCAGAAATAGTGGCTGGAGCAGGGACACCCTGCACCACACAGTAAGTATGCATATCCTAATCACTGGCACAACAAAACCAACCTGCCTGTGCCCAGGTGCATACAGAGAGTATATATTGCTTGGGATGGGTCCTGTGCCCCTAGGGTGCCGTCCACTGACCTTAGGAAAGAATGGTCTGGCTGATCCAGGGGAACTGAATAATGCAGTTTGGGAGAGCGTGTAATTACACCTTGGGTGCTTAATTTAGGGCAGAGGAAACTCTGCCTGAGGGGCAGCAAATCCATCTTTTCCCTTAGCAGTTTGTTTGAACAGCTTTATTACTGGTCCCTCTTAAAATTTATGGTGTAATACATAATACATCTGCTCTATCCTGATGAAAGTTGTTCATTCCTCTAATGTGACATAGATCTATCTTTCACTGCAGAATTATACCTGGGTAAACTCTGATATTTAATGCTACTGTGGTGTCTTTTTCTCTTCCTAAGTACTTTACATGTACTGTTAGATATTGACTGTTTCACAGCACTGTGGTACTAGGATTCCTCCATGCTAATGAGTGTTTCATAGCTGCTATATGCTGACTATATGGTTACAGATCCCTCATAATTCCTACCTGTCTCCCTGATTTGCAAATTGAATCAAAGAAGAACATTGGACACATTCCTGTGTAACCTCATCTAGGTGTTCCTGCTCTGGCAGGGGGATCAAACTAGATGTTTCGAGGTCCCTTCCAATCCCTAACATTCTGTGATTCTGTGATTTAAGATACACATTTTATAATAGAACAACTTCAGTGCTTTTTCACCTTCCAAATATAAATATTTTGGATATGATTTTCATTGGTGCTCAGCACCCACTGTTCCACTAACTTCAGTAAGGATTTTAGATAGATGGTACTATGGAAAAGTCTGTTCAAATGTAAAGCACCCAAAATTAATAGTGATTTACGAAAATGTAATCCTGGGTACAGCTGAGTAAGCAATCTACAATACTAGTGTCAGAATTAATAATAAATGTCAGGATTTTTCCCATCTCCAAGGAGACTGAGTAGACAACATTTTCTTCCCAGTGTTAGTATGTTGGCTGATTGACTCTTTTTCCAGTTTAACTCTCATTTGTGCTGAATACAAGTTGAGTCATATTTAACAATTTTAATATTAACTTTTTCAAAATGACCACATCTTTCAGTGTATTTTCTATTTGAAAGCAAACAGTGAGGCAATGGGGCTAAATGCAAGCTCCATTCTTCTTTTCTTGTACCATGATTGGTTTGATGATTTCCTAATAAATACAGCAGAAACTCTTAAAGCTGTCAAACCAATATCACAGGACATGGCAGTACATGCCCATGCCGTGCCTCCTGGAATATGAAAACATGAGAGTCTTGACTCAGAAAGCATGTGCGTCTGCTGACTTTCAGAGAGGAGGACACAGCTCTCTAGAGATGCAAGAATGCAAACATCTTTCATCACTGCAAACAGAAAAGTGATAATGCATTTTCTGACAATGACCATGATATCTTGCTTCTCTCAACAGCTGATGATTTTTTGTTGGAGTAATATTCACCAGGCTTTCTAAAGAAGCTGCTGAAGACATCCTTTGGAGAAATAAGTCTGGTTTGCAGAATGTTCATTGTAGAGATGATGTAATTTTTCCAATCACGTGAACTCAAGAAGAGTGCAGAGAGAATAATGAAGAACTACACATACTTGTAGTTGATCTAACTCCAATATTGTTTAATACTCTCATTTATTACCATCCTTGGTAACTGGTTTGCACATTTAGTTGTCTGAACACATTTGTAAACAGGATTCAGTCATTTCACAAAGGTCAGGTTATATGAGTCTTCAACTGAGGAGTATCAGAATTTACTATTGTTCAACAACTGCTTTCTATAACACTTTTTAAATAAGCATTTGGTGCAATTGAAGATGACAAGAGTCAATCCAAATCCATTTTCCATAGACAGTAGAATTTTGAACCCAGTGGTCCTAATGATGCTATTATTTGCTGACAAGTGTGTGCTGGCTGGATGTGCACCAGCACATGAAGGCCATTGCTGAGTGGTTTGATTTTACTACAGTAGGGATGGGTATGAACAGCACCGTAAAGAAAACAGAGGTCCTGTTCCAAACATGGCTTGTGTAAGCAGTGTACATTCATAGATATTCTAGGCACATTTGGCAATCTTGGCAGCAAGGTGTAGTCAAATTTCCCTTCTGATGACAAAAATCATAGATATGAAACCAAACCCAGACATTTTTGGAGATTAAAATCCATGTTTCTGAAATGAAGGAGATGCTCAATATTAAATAAATGTAAATATGTTCCTTGAATCCCATACACTTTTTGATGAGATAGATCCAATGCTTTTCTGGCAGTAATCGTTTGGTTTTTGTTTGTTTGTGGATTTTTGTTAATTAGTTAGTTGTTGTTGGTTGCTGTTGTTGTTTGTATTTATTTGTTTGTTTGTTTTTCATTCCCTGTCAATTTATATCGGCATGGTATAGGAAAGGCTTGGAAAAAACCTCCACTGGTGTCTATTCAGTTTGAGATTTCTTTGACAAATTCCTCAAATAATTTATTTATTATTATCTCAAATGTAAGATTCAGCTCTGGGTTAAGACAGCTAAGCAGAGCTGTTTCCAGCTGAAGTGCCTAAGCTCCCATAAAAGCCAATAACTCTGTTCTATCAGTTGACTCTCCAGAGACTTGCAGCTGACCAGCTGTCAGAGGCAGGAATTCAGGTACCTCAGTTTACACATCTAGTCCTATTTTAGGTGTCTGATGGTATTTGAGGCATCTGCAAAAGTCTTAGAAATGTGACCAAGAGGAAATAATTTTCTGGAGAAGCATCTGGAAGCTCAGTGGGATTGCTCATGACATCATTTTCATATGGCAAACAACACCTACATTTATGCAACAGAGCAGACAAACACAGCAAGGAAATTTTTTCCATCAGACTTCTAAAATAATTCCAATGAATTTTCTCTGTTAAGAATCAGTCCTGAATCTGATGGATTATTGTATTTTTGAGTATAACGTTTGTTACACTGAGGTCTGCAGAGATGCTCTATAGAGATACTATAAAACATTCTTATATTGATGACAAGCTTAGGATGCTGATTCCAAAATAAAGAATTTGGACCATCTGGTTTTTTTCACTGTTTTTTTAGGTCTTGTGGCAGAAATACATTCAGAGTGTCTTCCATATTTAGATTTAGAAATTCTATATTGAAAACCACTCTACATTATTATGACCACTATTATGTTTAATAGTAATGCAAATAAAATTAGTCTTCATGCATCTCAATGCAGCATTAGGGTGACATAAGAGTCCAGACAGATCCAGTGACAATAAAGTCAAGAGGGAGAATGAAGCAATCCCATTCAATGCAGATTTCTGTAGGTTTTTTAGTTGTGTTTGACAATGCTTCCAAAATAATAATTTTAAAAGTTTTCAAGCTTTTTTTTTGAAATTTCACCAAAATTCTGGGTAATACGCATGGTAGGACTTTCTTGTTTCATATCCGTATGTTTCCACAGTTAATTACTGCACTTTTAAGAATAACCAAAAGCTCATCTTTCCAAGATATAAAAACCTGAAATCATCATTAGCAATGAGATGTAGACTTGGCAACAAGAGGACCAGTCCAACAGAAGATCAGGTAGTCAGCTATTAATGAAAGCTCATTTCTGCCCCTTCTCTGTTGCAGCAAATACCTCTTCAGGCTTTCTCCTTGCCCACCACCCCCCCGCAAACAGATGTTTTTTGTTGCAGCACTGGAAGGTCCCCAAATTCAGGCTATTTTGGACTGAGGGAAGGAGTAAGCTCCAAGTCTTGGAGCACTCACAGAGAAGTCTCTGCCAGACACAACCTCCTTCTCTGTGCAGAAGAGGATCAATCTCAAGCACCCTGCTGACCACTTGCTGGGAAATCTGAGACAGGACGAGGATTCCCCCCTGGAGAAAGCCAACACTGGCAACTTAAGGCTACATGTGTTACAATCAACATCCTTAAACTGACTGTGCTAAATAAAACTGTGTTTCTGAGTTCCCATGTAGGGTAATTAATAGTAGATGCATTTGCAATAAAATATACCGCTGACAAGACTAGGCTTTACACAAGCCTAAATGCTGAGAACAGATAAAAGCTTCACTAAGTTTACAGATGCTAAATTGTTTCATTTTTTAACTTGCTTGTTGAGACATGACCGTATTATAAAGGTGGCCTGAAACACTTTCAAATGTTGCCAACTTTCTTTTACTTTTATAGATTACTAAGTATTTGCAAAGAATTTAAGGAAGGAGAATAAATAATATTTCTACATAACACTAGGTCATTCATTGTATTCTACACCAGACTCTGGGAAACTCTTTTGATTGAATGCCATTAAGGTAATTTGGTCAAGAAAATATAGTCTCTGCCAGTGGAACAAATACGGTATTTTATTAGAAATGCTGAGATCTGCTTAGTGTATTTCTAACTGATATTTCCAGATCTTTCCATATACACTGTGTCTATGTTCTTAGAGGTTGCCTGTGGAAAAGAATACTTCATATCCAGAAGGGCTAATGAACTGGGCCATTTCAGGTTACCTTACAATCATTTTTGTCAAACTTTCTTGGCAGTAGCGCTAGAGCATTAAAAATCTGCTAATGTAAAAGGAAAAGGTTGACATTTGAGGTAAGATTCTTCCAATACAAACACGTAATTAATTAAAAACATGCAAGCTAGTCAAGAACTAGATAGCAGACACTTGGCTTCAGAAGGTAGAGATGATCCATTTTGTGTATTGATTACCTGTGATTTAATAAAATTAATTATGACATGTATGACATAGCTTCTGTCCTTTCTCTCTCTCTTTTTTTTTTTCTTTTTCCCCTGACAATTTATTATATATTTTTTGGCAACCCACAGGATATAGCTGGACCACGAGCTCTCCTGACTGAAAAGTCTAAAAGGAGATTAAATGTAAGGAATATTCTGTGTTTTTTTAGACCCTGCTTGTTTCTGTTGCAAGGCTGTAAAACCTGCAAAAATACTCGACCACAGTAATAACCAGCCAGAATAGTAAGTTTATACATGAAAACCCAGTAGGATTTTTAATCAGCATGGAATGCATTGTTCAGGTGAACTGCCGTGATTCTAAATACCTTTAGAGACATCAGTTTTTATCTGAATATAATTTTGGCTATGTTTAGAAAGTGTTGGTGCTCAACAGTTTAAGTCAACAATTACACCTGTGATTTCATACAGAAATACTAACATCAGGAGATTATATCCACCTGAGACAGGTTTCCACAGCACACATTGTGAAATTGTCTAGAAAGCACTTTCCTATAATTTAAACTAAAAATATTTTCTGAGTGAAACAGAAGTGAAGCACAAATAGTTGGGTTGGTTCAATTAGCTCTTAGAGAGCTTTAAAGTAAACCTGAAATTACATCAGAGTAAGGTAAACATATTCTTTTATCATCTTGATAAAATCATGCCATGGTATTTGCACCTGCATAAATCCATAAAGTACCTGCTTGTAAAGCCAGAGTACTCTCTGCTATAGTATAGTAAATAATATTCTAGAAATCACAATCAGCTGAGATGAAGATCAGTGTTTCCTGTTAGTAAAAGCCTTGCTTTTTTTTGGATGGAATTAGGATTTGGCTATTCCTCATGAGTTTTAAGTTCTGTAAGCCAAAAGGAGTAAAAACAAAAATAAGACAAATCTAGCTCTCTCAGTAGCTGTACTTCTTGAACCTCAGCCTGAAAAATCCCTCATTTGTATCAGTTTCAGTAAAGTTCATTTGTATGCAAGAAACCTATAGACTCTTATCAGAAGTGTGAGAGGAAGCACAATCTCTACTAAAAAGGTTTTTTTTGTGTGTTTTTTATTTTCACTTGAAAAAAATAGACATTGTTAATAGGTGATTTACCCAGGGGAAAAAAAAAATTACTTTGAAAGGGATCCCAGGATGTGATAGAAACAACCACTGTCAAGAGGGCCCAGCTCTTTTCAAAACTGCAGGCAGGATGCTAATTCTGGCAGTCACTTGCTGGTCCTGTGAGAGTGAGTCATGCATCACCTGCGGATACAGTGGTAGCATGTGGGTATAAGTGCCACTTCAGCTTCAGCTCCCTGTGCTTGGTGCACCCCGAGAGCAAGGTGGGAGCCCTGCTTCCCTCACTTCTCTTTAAAAGGTGCCTTCCCTTGTTGCTTCTCTACACTGCTAGCATCAGCTTAGTAGTGAAAAGAAGCTGTGGAAATTGAAGCAAACAGGCAGTTCTGTATAAAGAAAAGAGCTCCGATATTTTATACGGGAATCACGCACTCACTTTAATTTTGTGAATAAAGTTACACTATGTGCTATAGAATCATGCTTTTAAAGTTATGACTCATTTTGGGGTAGTAGCAGATGTTCATGCAGCTCAGCAAAAGAAATTAAGGAAAAATGTCTCCTTACACTACTCATTTTCTCCCCAGCTCATTACAAACTGAGATGCAAGAAACTTCTCCCTCTAACACTTTAGGTGAATCACTCTGCACAATATGAATAAACACAGGCAATACAAGTATCACAGGAGAATCAAATATGCAGGTAGCATCAAGAGTTTGGAGAGTTTCTCCTGGGAACCAAAGATTTATATTTTAGATAGATGATTCCATGCAATGTCGGGTTAGATAGAACTGGTACAATTTTTTGAATGTAGGAAAAAGAGAAAAGAAATACCTGGTGAAACACCATATTCTTGCCTGTAAACACAGCATTAGGAAGATGTTGCTAGTCTCATCCTGATGTCCAGATTTGTGAAGAATGTGAAATACTTTGGAGTTCAGGAAAGGGCCACAAAGTAATCAAGTTTGGGAGAAAAACCCTTCTGCTGTGAAGCTTAAATGATTTTGGGTGGCTCTTTTTGGTTTAGTGAAAGAGCATATGAAGAGGCAAACCAGTCACTGGACCTAGTAACTGGCAGGCAGAAAACAAGTCTTATATCTTTTCAGTCTAGTTTGCAAAACCTTCTAGGACTTGGTGTCTGAAAGCTGAATTTTGACAAGTTTACACTAAATATAAGGTACAATTTCCTATTGATAGGGGTCAGAAAACCTTGAAACGACGTCCTGGGTTGATGGTGGAAGGACATTATTTCGATTTTAAAAAAAATAAATTAAAAATTAATCTGATCTCTGTAAATATTTCATTTAATACTGATAGCATCTGAATGACTTTTTGGGGTGTTGTTCTAGTTTGTTTGTTTGGTTGGTTTTGGTGTTTTAATTTGTTGTTGTTGTTGTTGTTCTGGGTTTTTTGTTTGGTTGTGTTTTTTGTTTGTTTGTGGTTTTTTTGTTTGTTTGTTTTTTGTTTTTTGTTTTTTGTTTTTTTTTTTTCCGAGAGCGAGCCCGTAACCCTTTTCCTTTTTCCCAGCTCAGTTTCACTCCTCTATTCCCAATTCCTATAGTCCCCCTTCCCTGAGCAGTGCAGAAGGACGGGGAATGAGGCTTGTGGTTAGTCCATAACAGCTTGTCTCTCCTCCTCCTCACACTTTTCCCTCACTCCAGAGCAGGTTCCTCACAGGGTCATCAGAAAACCTGCCCCCGTGTGGGCTCCTCTCCACAGGCTACAGTTCCTACCAGGAGCCTGATCCTGTGTGGGCTGTCCACAGGCTGCAACATCCCTCAGGGCATATCAACTTGGTTCAGTTTGTGGTCCTCCATGGGTTGTCGTGTGCATATCTGCTCTGCTGTGGACCTCCATGTACTTTAGGGGGACAATCTGCATCACTGTGGTCTTCTCCAGGGGTAGCAAGGGAATCACTTGGAGCACCTCTGCCCTTCCCTTCTCCATTTACGTTGCTGTCAACAGGGCTGTTTCTCTCACAGTTTTCCTCACTCTTCTCTGCCAAGCAGCATTTCGCCCTTCCCTAAATATGCTTTCCCTGAGGTGCCATCATCTTGGCTGTGGGGTCAGCTGTGCCCTACAGTGGATCCGTGAGGAGGGGCCAGGGCTGCCCCGCAGCCCCCCATCACCATCACTGGGGTATCTACAACCAGTAGACTTTCATATTGAGTTTTTCTGCTCAACAGTAGAGGAAATGATGCAGAATGGCCTGAAAGGCAAAATGAGAAGACTGTTGAAGTCCTGGGCTCGGCCTGTGCAGGTTGCAACCCAGAACTGCAGGAGGCAAGATGCTACTGGACCCACTTTGAGATTGTGCAATGAGGGTGCCTCCAGGGCCTGGGAAAAATACTGCTAGGAACTGTGTTCAGGAGTTTATGATAAACATAACTAATGCTGAAGATGACCTTAAAAATAATCTTACTGATTACAGAAGTGGAGTTTGAGACCAGGAAAAAAATTTCCCTTCAGTCAATGCTCTCCAGAGGTTTTTGAAGAGTGTCTCTCCCTCCTACACCACTTCTGTCCACTTATGCACAGTGTGACATGTTCTTCTGGAGCAAATAATTCCCACTTGCCAGTTCCTTTCCAGCAGAAGATCTTTAGTATGAGAGGTACTCTTCTGGTTCTTGTTCATCACTGGTATGAAACCATCTAGGCTTTTAGGACCAAAATGCTTATGTTGCTTCTGGGTCACTGAACTCAATACAAGGATAACTAACTGCAATGAAACCACCTGTTACATAGAGGTCAGTGTAGGTCTGCTATTGGTCTCTTCTAGATTTAAACTCCATTAAAAAGTATTTTGAAATGGTTTTATGGTCAGCCAGATACAAGTCCTGACAGAATAGGATGAGGCAGCATGATGTTTTCACACCACATCATTAAAAATATGTGACAGCATGCAATTAATTTTATACAAGCCAGCGAGTAAGAGCAGCTAGGTACTTACTTTCTACCAATTTATGTTGAATTCAGAATAGGGCCTTGGAGACAAAAGGCTCTTTGTCACAACACCAGCATATGCCTGAGATCAGGGTGTTAAGCGTGAAAAAATATCATGGTGGCTCACGTGTGCAAATTTGATAACACTGTTGCTTTCAAGTCATCTGCAATATACTGGCCTTGCTCCACAGTGCAGTGCCCTCCAGTCCCCCCAACAGGCATGTAATTGAAGTAAAGACAAATTTTTATACCCAGTATATAAAGATGTTTGCATTATATCATATATCATTGTAACTCCCAAAAGAATCTCCTCAAACACTCTAAAAAGATACCTGTCATCCTAAACAAGTCCAAACAGAAAAAAATGTTTGGAATGTTTCCAAACTACAGTAAGCCAAAATTAAGGGATACTTTGAAAAAGTTTGTGACAAGAAAAATGTACAAACATGTATGTCAAAGCCTTCCCTAACATAAATAGAGCAATACTTACAGCTGCAGATAAGCTAATTCCTAAACTTTAAACGACTACCCTAATAACTTCCTTGAGCTGAAACAATCCTTAATCCCGCACAATTTTAGGTATACCATGTGTAGGGTGCACAGGTGCTCTCCAGGTTAAAATCAAACCATTAAAACAGATACACACCTCCACAGAACTCCAAGTTACTATCCCAGAGAACAAACCATTGAACTTTTGAAGAATGAAATGCACAATGAGATTGTAGAAGTCATGGTTAAATATGGCTGTGGAGGTCAAAAGTATACAAAGTAAGTGCAAGAAAAAAAAATTTGCAAAGTTCATTGGTGATTGATGTTGACTCTTTGGTCAACATCTGCCTGGGGAAGCCTCTAGCCCAGGGGTCTCAAACTTATTTTCACTGGAGGCCACATCAGCCTCGTGGTGATGTTATTGCGCTACTGCAAACACCTCAGTTTGCACATCTCTAATGTTAATATCTGGTCTGAAATAATGACTCCAGTCGTGCAGTTCGCTGCAGAAAACACATGCTTTTAGGATGATCCTCTTCAAAAGTAGATGCCCCAAGAAGTCATCCCAGCCTAGGGGTGCTTATTTCTCTCCCTTGACTATAAAGGGAGCCCAAAGAAATAGCTCTGTCATGAACTCTTACATCCTGGAGATGTCTAATGGCAGGTCAGTGTCTGCACCATAGACAACATACTGGAGAGCCTGGAGCTGAGAGTAGAGAGGTTTGAGCATCTTCTAATGGCTTCTATTTGTAACAGACAAGATTTATTTTAGATTAAAACCCTCCAATGGCATTTGCCAAAATATCAGTTATGAAAGTCAAGAATTGATCATTTGTGTTCAAATGAAATTATTTAACTTCACTTTTCAAAATAACTTCCAGCTTAGGGTTTTGGTTTTTCACACTCCCATACCACGAAAGATGAAAATCAGAATAAGTTTACTCAACTTTATCAAAACAAGAAAAAATAATCACTCAACTTGAGGTTGTTTTTTTTTTTTTTTAATGTTGTGGGAAATCCAGAAAGCTTTATTTTATTCCATTTTAGAGTAGTATTTCAATGAAATAATGAACAGTGTTAATAAATCCCAAATCCCTCAGGACTAAACTGTACATCTCCAGCCTGTCTGTGCTTCTTTCATGTTCTTTCTGCATTTTTTACTTTGAAAGTGATTCAGACAAAAACAAACAAAACTCTGTCAGGAGTCTTATACCTAACTAGGAATTACTGAAAGCTCAGTTATCTGTTACAGGGGGTTTGTTTTGTTTTTGAGGATGATAGATAACCTTTAGATATGGTGGTTTGAGTGAGAATGTGTCCAGAAAAAAGAGAAGTGTCAACTGTCTGTTGTCCCTCTTTCAGTGGCTATGTTGAAAATTCTGAAAATTGAACAGAAAAGGAAAAATGAAGAGGAAGTTCAGGTATTGTAAAGTCGTAAGATTCAAGCTTATCAAAGCATTGCAGTGACTAATTTGAAGTAATAGTTATAATTAATTAAGAAAATAATGCCTGAGCAGAAAATATATGGTAAAAAGTAAATTGTATTTGCTCTAATTGGGTAAACAGTATTTTTTTATAGTGGTATTTGGGCAGGCATTATAAAGGTGAGCTGTGAAAAAATAATCTTTGGAATTTCCTAGTCTATGTGTTAGCAATTTTACATGAAAATATACTTTTCCACCTTCTTTATCTTCTCAAAAGCAGATATCTCCTTTAATAATAACATGTAACCAAGGGAATATACAGGCTTTCCTTTAAACAAACACAGGGGTTTTTAAACTATTTTCTTCTGTTTATGTGTACACTAAATTAAATTGCCTTTGCTTTTGAAAGATTTTATCTAAAACTTGGTTTTATTTCAAAGCCCAGATATGAAAGACCCACCTTGGAAAGCCCTTTCAGGAAAACATTTTATGCAGAACACTTTGGAAATACTTTCTGGCAATTCAAGGCAATTGACAGTTATTGCCCATTAGAAAACTACAGCCACTACGTGGAGGATTTGGGGGACCCTGTGCACATTGTCTGTCTATGCACAATATTTATACTTCATGGTGGCACCTTCAGTCTTTCTACTGAGGCCGTGCAGGGTCACCCTGCACTTGAACAGATCAATCCAGGCTGCGTGTGCAGTATGACCCACACGACAGGGGTCTGAGCAGAAGTTATGAGTTTTGGACATCCTGGAAAGTTAGGATGCAAGTCTTATCCTGCAAAACAGGAGTGAGATTCTTGTTATCTCAGTGCTTTCCTCTTTCCGATAAGCTTTTTTTAAGCTGAGAAGCCCTTTTAAACCGTGTTCCACATATCATTGAACAGTTGCCATTGTCAGCCTGAGTCTGAACCTTTAGCAGAATGTTAATTATAAAAGTGACTAAAATGAAAGAGAATTAGAAGAGAGTAAGTCAATTAAAGACAGGGAAAGGCTAAGTGTTTCTTGCTGCTGCTGGGGGTTAGCACCTTTGATGTCAGTGGAATGGTTCCCACTTCCAGCAGGTGTACTCCCAGTCCACTAGCTCAATGCTTGTGCCATATACACCATAGAGGAGATAAAGGAATACTGAGAGATCTTTATCTATTTACCTAAAGTAAAAAGCTGTTTTTTTATGGCTGAGCGCTATAAACTTGCTGCCTGAGTGCATGTGCTCAAATAAAACGCTACATTGTTTGCCCTGTTCAGTATAGTCTGTTGGACTATCGGAGCTGGTTTGCTGTTCACCACAAATACAGTGGGCTTTGTACTTACTCTGACCTTTGATTCAGAATTCATCCTTTGAAGTGCTCACAATTTCTCTAGATTGGATTCTCTAGATTTTTTTGTGTATAGACTGACCAAAATTCTCACTTCAAGTATTGCTTGACGGTTGTAATATGGGATGTTTTCTGGCAGCAAAAGTTACATTGGCAAACTTTATGTCCCTAAATGAATGAAGACAACCTATATGTCTACGTGGCTATTTCTCAAGACATCCCCAAGGCTCAACTACTGCTGTAGTTGTGGAAGTATGGGGCTCAAAGTAGCCCAGGTGCTTTCCCTATTTGTCTCCAATAGTCCTATATTTGGGAAGATTAAATTCAATGAAATGGCTCAAGTGATTCAGGAGAGTTTTGGATGACAAACCTATGGCAGTAAAATTAACCCTTCTGTGTACTTCTGTAACGTATAACCTTCTTGACTTCTCTGTCTCTCTTCACCCTCCTCTACCTCATAAAATAGTTAAGGAAATACTCCTCTTCAGCCACTCTCAAAGCCCACACCACTTTCCCTTCTGAAACTCCTCTCTGACACCCACTTATCCTTCAGCTCTTGCAATTCTTTGTGCTCAATCCATGCAGACCTCAGCCTCTGAGTTCTCTCGTTTCTTCCTATTACTTTTGTTCGGTGCAAACTCAGTCATTCACATCTTAGTTATTTTTTAATGTGTCTCCATGTACTCAACAAGACCTCCTTTTTCTACATACACCCTTTCAAAGCTACTTCTCAAAATCTAACTTCCACAGTGTTAGTGGACCAGCACTATTGAGGTATTTCTGAGCTGATTTCTTACCCACAGTGGGTTGCAAAGCGGCTTTGTGAGAAGGGACTATGTTATACTGCCTTTGGAAGTGCTAGCTTGCATGCTGTACCTGCTGCCTAGGTAACAAATAATTCCTGAGCTCTTGCTCTTGCATTTTAGAGTAGGTAAGTTAACAGTGCAGGGTCCTAATGACATAAGATATTGTTTTTTAGCACACTGATCTTCATCAGGATTACTTTTATAAATAACCCTTTGAATTTGCTGCTTCACCTTTGTAAATCAGCACCCGGTTACCATGGTCATGTATGCCATGGCAATGAGAAGTCAAATAACAGACATTGTGGAGTGTTGCTTCCAACACTACAGCAACAGTTCACGTCCTTTGAAATTCCAACAGGTACATTTGAGAGACTTCACTACTGCTTCCCAGTGCCTGCCTATAGATTTAAGGCCTCTCTCTTATACCTTGGTGCAAGGTGGTACTTTAGGCTGCCTTATTCCAACCACTTCTTTGGTATCTTCCACAGAGATGTAAAAGCATCGTTCACCCCAAAACCTTCCAGTGGTAACCTATTCCTTGCTCTACTAATTTTTATATATTTGAGCCTTCTTAACGCTTAGATAAATAAAACCTTTGTTTTAAAGAGTTCCAAATGTTTGGTTGCTATTTCTACAGTCAGGTAAATGACCAGGAAAAGGAAAGAAACCATTCTTTCTCACTCAGGGAAACCCTGAAGGAAGTTCAGAACTGCTTAAATCCCTTGGGGTTAAGAAGAAAGTAGCAACAAGAAAAATAACTTCTCCAGTGGAAAAGTTCCTTCAGTGTGTGTGTGTTTCAAATGGGTTTGTTTGTTCTTCAGACTTCTAAACTTTTAAAAACATCCTGCTCTGATAAGATTTCTGCATGCACAAAGTTTTCAGTTTGCAACTGCTTGCTGCTGAATTCAAAAGCTGTAAGAAATTTCAGCACCTATTCACTACACTATATTTTTTCATCCTACTCTATAAGATGGAAAGAGGTGCTTCAGTTACACCTTAGTAGGCCATAATGTGAGGATTTGCTTGGAGCATGGTGACTGCTTTTCCTTGCTTTCCCTAGACAGGGCAAATTAATGAAAAGCAGAGGGTGAGGAAAGAAGAGAAGGTGTGGGAACACTGACCCATTTCTACACACAGCGCAGCATGGTATCTTGTTAATCCAAGCGTCAGATACAACCTCTGGACTGCTTCTCTTGCACAATTGTCTGTTTTGCTGCGGAGGTCTCTATCTTCTCTACACTCTCCATTAGGTAAAAACAATGAGTTGATGCCTCAAGCCTTCTCCAGACATGACAAACCCAGGAGTCTCAGCCTCTCTGCATGCATCCTGAACTCCAGTCCCCTAATGAGCTTGGTACTTCTGTTTTGCATTTGTCATAATGCCAATGCCTTTCTTAGAGTGGACACAGTACTCTAGATTTTCTCACAAGCACTGAACAGAGAGGAAGGAAGACTTTTCTAGACCTGCTGACTATGCTCATATTAATAGAGGCCCTATGCACCTGGTTTTTGCTGCTGCCAAGACACACTGCTGGCTTATGTTCATCTTGTTCTCCACCATGTTCCACAGCTTTTATGCTACAGTACAGCTTCCCAGACCGTCAGCACCCAAACTTTACTCATGCATAGGGTTATTCATCTTCAGGTGGAGGATTGTTGTCTTTGAATTTGATGAGGTTGCTGTCAGTTGATTTCTACAGCCAGTTGATATCCCAGTATATAAATTGTTTCCCCATCTTGACATTGTCAGCAAAATTACTGGGGAAACATTCTGCTTCATCATGCAAGTTAGAGTAGTGTTAGAGTATTGACCCCTGAGGAGTGCCACTTGTGACCAATCTCACAGTGCCAATGGTCATCTCTGCGGTGTCAGACCCAGTGTGCAGTACCATGGGTTTTGACATAGATGTCTTTATCTAATAAGTTATGTTTTTACAGTCAATGAAGATATTTAATTTGCAGTTAAGTTTAAGCAAGATTTGAATTATCTTTTAATTTGCAGTTATTCAATAGAATGTGTCTGGCCATTCTAAGCTACACTGAGTTTGGAGATCAAGCACAAGGCTTGGTCAGAATTTTTTTCACCAGTGAGAATGCAAAGTTTTTAATGTAGCCTAATCTGGTATAATGGGAACAATTTTAAAATATCATCTTTCCCATCTAGAGCACATATTTATGTTGTGGTCTTCTGACCACTTGGGCACATTAAGAAGTTTTTCCAGGTCCTAGGGTTGTTCATTCCAGTAAGCTATTTTTCCACTTAACAATATTAAAAAAAGAGGATTTTTTTTTCTTTTATAGAAATCTTAGCACACTAGCAAAATACCTTTTTCTTTATATATAAAACCTTCTGGAATATCTCTGAAATTATATACACTACATTTGATGCTATATGTAGTTTTTAATCTATAATGGCCACATTGCACTTACATGTTGCACTGTTCTTCCACTCAGCACAGGACTGGTTTCCACATCCTTCAGAAGTACCTAATGATTATCATGGGGTAAATCTGTTTTTCCTTGCTGACAGAATCTGTTGACACACAAGTCCTCACTTTTGAGACGGTTTCTTTTTTCTCTTTTAAATAAAAAACAGACATTCTGGGAACATTTCATGGCACATTTTCTGTTTGTTTTCAGCAAATGGAAAATGATTATAAATGATACTGTTTCCTAATGAGCTACAGTGGGTATAGTCAAATGACAGGACTAAACAAATCCATTCCTATACTCTCCTGTTGCCAGAAGCCGAAAGCAGCCATCAATTGATCTTTTTTAAGCTAAAAGAAGCCATTTTCTCTCTTACTTCAGTCTCTTGCCAGTCGCAGACCACCACAGTAACTTATTTCACGCATCTTTTACTTTCAGAAACTTTTCTCAGCTTTCCTGGGGATGGGAATGAGATGGGGGAAGGCAGGGGAAAAAGAGTAATAAAGGGTTGATTTTATTTCACTTTTGCTTTTTCACAGAACTGATAAAATAAATGCTGCTTCTCCTGTCACTTCTTACATGTGGACCACTGCTCCTTGCTTTAATACAGCATTGTCCAGCCTCAGCACTGGACAGACCATAACATTTGTTAGTGATGTCAACAGTATTGCTCTTTGCTAGGTAGGAGTGAATGTTGCCTGCCACAAAGAGTTTTTGTGCTGGATTATGTGAGCTTTTATTTCCAGTATTTTAATTTCTGGACAAGAATTCTGTCCAGCTCTTTTCCTAATGTTGTGATCTTATGCTTTGAGACGAAGTACAAGGTCAGGAGGAAATATTACTTAATATTTCTAGGTTTATTAATTCTTAATTATTAATTTATTAGTATTTTAAATATAATAATTAATAAATTAATAATTCTATCAGTTAGCAAATATTTTAATATTTAAGCTTAGCTTATTGTATATCAAGGGACAGACACACTCAGATGGTCTGAACTCCACCAAAGATGGAGCTAGAGTAGAGGCAATTCCAATTGCGTCTCATGCAAATGAACTTGGAAGCTGAGCATTCCTGGGCTTGTCCTCTACTTGGATAAGAGACCATTTGGAAGTCTCAGATACAGTAGGTACCAGCCAAGACATCATGGCTGAACACTAGACCACAGAAAGTGAATGACTTTAGAAGGCTACGTTCTCCCCTTCATCACTGGTGGGTGAGTCAGAAAGCTAAAGTTACCAATACTGTTTTCATTCCTTCAGTGAGAAATGTCTCAGGAGAATACTGTAAATTAAAAACATTAAAATTAGAAAGTGAGGTTATATGAAATGTAAGCTTCACAGGAACCTTTAACCAGGGTTAAACAATCCTACCGCCTATGATGCCTATGTCTCTGGAAAATTGTACAAACTTACCCAAACTTGGCAGCGTTTCTATATTGGAAGCCAGCATAGGATGAGGAAATAGGTGTTTTGCTGCTCCTGCTCTTGCCTATCAGGCAAGTCGTGGGTGCTGTCACCAGCATGTGTGCATATTTCTATCCACCATCTTGTTACAGAAGTGAAGAGTTTATTTTGGCCCCCATTTTAGCAAAAAAAGTGAAAAGTCTTCTCTGCTACTGAATAAAACCTCTTGCAGCCTTTCAAGGAATAGTATGATGGGGGAGGTAGCCCTATGCAGTACAGTAACCAGCATTTTTTCAAAGCAGAAACCTTAAATGGGAGATTCAGTACTGTAAGGAAGGCTCATGCTTCTTTGTGTAAAGAGAATTAGGGTGTACGGAACACTGAGAGAATGCAGCAAGGACAGGGGAAAGGGGAAAGGGAGCATGCAGAAAATCTGACTTTGGAAAAAAGAAAGGATAAACTACTAATTATTCCTTTTAGGCTAAATTTTCAGTTCCCTCTTTGCAATGAAACAACACTATAAACTGACAATATCTATATAATCTATGTCAAAGATCATTTAGTTCCAATGTAATATAAGAGAATTAAACACATTGAAAAATTGTGAAGCTGAAATTTAATATTTGGCCTGATAATAAGGCTTTAAAACATTCTTATGGTGAGCTAGTAGATGTGCAACTTTTCAGATGACTGGTTGAATCACATAAAACCAGAAGAATGAAGTCCAGATGAAAAGCTACAGTAAACATTATCCTTACTACTTCCCACCACCCAAATTCTGAATATGGAAGTTGCTCCAACTTTGTGTTGCAGAATTTCTATTCACCGAGTAGCTCTTTTCACTCTCCATTCTCTCCTCTTCTGGCAGTGAAGTACATTCTTTTCCCCTGTAATTATATACAAACTCACAAATTTAACCACATTTCCAGAGTCTAGCATCACCTACAAGCTGGCAGATGCCACTGACTGAAAACACAGCTCTACTTTAAAGTAAGTCATACAGATGCACTGTTTCTATATTTAAAAACACAGTTTCCATGGCATGACAGCACTGTCTGTACATACAGGGAACTGACACCAAAGATTCTTTGTGTGATGATTTGGTGTTCAGCTCTCAGAAGCAACATTAGTTCAGGATAAAATGTGTGCAACAATTCTTATTCAAAGGGATTCTGAATTTTGAGATAATTTTGAAGTCATGGTAATCGTTACTTCAATATTGTTGCCAGTTATGTTGTCTGATTCGGAAATTGTGGGTTTAATTTTAAACGGCTGTTGATCCCATTTAGTTTAGTAAAACAGTACCTTACAAAAAGGAAGCAGGGTCTGGATTATACTTGGAAATCCCCCTACTAATTAAATGAATACTTTGATTCATGTACTTTTTCTATAGACATAAAAGCACAATGCACTACAGAATCGTCTCTCCGATACAGTGGGTTTATTGTATTCCAGCGTAAACTATCGCAAGTCCAGTGAAGTTGATTGGATTATAATGCCTAAAACTAATGTAATGGTGCATGAGCTCAAAACTTGGCTAATATCAAAGCCCAACTAGCTTTACCGTAATATGAGTTACAGTGAAGTCACAGGAGTGACAAAAAATTACCTTTTAATGACTTGAATTTCCTATCATTTTTCTTTAGTTGCTATTAAAGTAATATATAACACTTTCTTATAAATCAGTTTAAAGATGTGTGCTGCATTGTCATTATTTTCCTGTAATTTAGCTAAAGCGTAAAAGCAGAGGGAACCCTGGCCTATCAGTGCCAAATAGTTTTCAAAGGCAGAAAGCTGGATCTCAGTGTTAGAATCACTGAATTTCACCTAAGCTTTATTTCAGCTAGCTGCTGGAAAGAAGAATCTCCCAGTGTCCTTGTCATTGTCTAAGATATGTAATTTATTCCTTCGTCCCATTTGTAGACAAGCTGGAGTTGTGGATAATGGAAAGCTGTGTCAAGGTTGTAAAAAGAGCTACGAAGGTGTGCAGTCGCCTAATTTCAAGGGTAAAGCATGACTTGATCTTATATGAAAAAGTAAAAATTCATACTCAAGAAGACCAAATCACAGTATTTTAATATTAAAGAACCAAAATATGAGGACAAGGGGAGAGCACTTGACAGTCTTTTCAATTCAATTTTTTTTCAGATTTCTCTAGGCAGAGGTTCTTGGAAAGAAGCTCTTGAAGATCCACATTTGAATGAGATTCTAAAAGCACTGTCAATAGTGATGAGTATTTATAGGTGAGGAAGTATTTTCATTTAAAGACTGGTGAATCCTGCTTGCTTTGAATCATGGTTCATCATAATAATTTATAAATAAGAAAATGTAAAATTAACTGTTTCTCCTGGAACCAAACATTGAAATCAGGTTCCCATATAAAGTTTTCATTTGAGCAGTGTTTTTAAAAAGCCATACTAATGAAGATCAAGAATCTTGAATTGAACCAGATTAACCTTTTTTCCTTACTTCTTATAAAAGTTAGTCTCTCCTACATGGGATAGATGGTTTTAGAAGAAAAGTTGTCAAATTAAACTCTCATTCCAATAGGTCATTAAAACTGGTCCAAGAACTAAATATAACCTTCCAACATTCTTTTGGTTATGTTTTTGACATTCCACCAATGGCTTGCCTAAACCTCTGGGACACTATGATCTATACTAGAAAGTTGTGTCCTCTTGGAAATATGCTGCAGCTTCCTTCCTTCTCTCCTTGATGGGCTAGTTGCTGCTTGCTCCCAGAAATGAAGAGGATGGGCTGTAGTGAGTGCTGTAGTCAGGGATGTGAGCCAAGAGGCAGACAGAGGTGCTCTTTCAAAGTCATTCACCCAGTGACTTCACTGAAAGTGGGAAATTAATTTCTCATTGAAGGACAATGTTTGCCTTTTAACTTAACTGCTCTTCTACTCTCACACCTTAAGATACATGAATGCTACTGGGAATACAGAGAAAATGAGATGAAACACAACAGTGTCTGTGAAAATCATTCTAGAAATTCCTTCTGCATTGCTGTAAGTTGTTGAAAGAAAATGTGTCCTTGGCTCTGTCAAAATATTGGGAAGCCGTAAGGACTAAGTTTCAGTTTTACTCCTTGTAACTAGATAGGAGCAGAGGAAATACTTTCTACCATCTTGCTATTGGTGACAAGCAAAATATGCCTTGTAGAAAAGGCTGCACAGCTGTGGATCATCTAAAAGTTAGCATGTTATATATTCTCTATGTCTATCATTCAAGGTTTGTTCATAAACTTCAGTTTTGTCAATATGTTGGCATGTTGATTTTTAACCAACAACACAAGCAGCTCTGAATTATCTTTCTTTTTCTCTAACTTTTCACTTGCTTCTGGATAGATATTAGATTAGCCCTACCTAAAGTCCCAAATCTTCACTGGTTTTTGTTTTGTTTTGTTGTTGCTGTTGTTTTTGTTTTGTTTGTTTTGTTTTGTTTTGTTTTTAGGACTGTGTGCTGTTCCCTGAAAGTGTCAAAACACCTTCACACATTTCACACAGAGAAACTGTGATTCGAGTAAATTCTCAAACTGCCTACAATTATCTTCCGTGATTTACACTATTTAGTTCCAAGGTAAGAATTCAACGGCTCATTACCTTTCTGATATGCTCTGCACTTTTTAGCATACTTAGAAACTAAGAAATCCGGAAATTTTATTTGATCCAAGGAGTGGTGCACCCGCAGAGTCAATACAATACTGAATGCATTTTTAAGAGTGTTGCAAAACTTGTTCTGTTGTTTTTAATATTTAAAATGTTTATGTTGTCAAAATTATATTTAGAAGACAGACTATTAGGGTCATAAGTACAGAGCGAATCCATCGCTGATCCATCGCTGCTGGTAGAGTCACACAAGGTGGGATTTTGGCTGTAGGCACCTCTAAAATGGGAGTGAGCATTTCTGCATTGATGTTGTAGAGAAAGGCAAGTGAGTGTCAATACTACTATCACACTGGTAAAAATCACAACAGAACTGTGATTGGAAAATATTTTGTGTCTTATTTCATGTATATATTTGAACTTGTATTTGTAAATATTTCTGTGTGTATGTGATGGCACATTGACACCTACCTATCCATCCATCTGTGGATAAAGCTCTTAAAACATAATAATACAAGTCTAGATGGAGAAGCAAGGGGAATAAAAGGAAAGCTGGATTGATTAATCTAGTAACAGAGTTTATGAACTGATAACAAAGTCCTGCCACATTAAAAATACGTTGGGGAAGATTTATGGTATATGCTTTTTAAGACTGGAATATTAATAACTGTAAGAGCTAAGGAAAGGTTATCACTGACAGTAAGAGTGCTTTTACGATGTCGAAAGATTAATGTTGTATTTCTCCTACAAAGAAATCTGTTCTTCTTTGGGGGAAAAAAGAGGATAACACAGGGCAGTCCTGTTGGGCACAACCCGTCATCTTGTCTTTCTTCAATCTAGGATGAAGGAAATTTTGGAAGAGGTGAAGCTGGTGTTCAGGAAGGCACCTACATCTATGTATAGGCAGCACCTACATTTAGTGTGCATTGAAATGTGCTCTCTGGTATAGGAACTTGATATACTCTGCAGGTTCCTTGCCTGGAGCTGCTGGGAAGAGCTGGGGACTTAATTCTGGGATTTACTTCTGTCCAGAAATGGGCAAAGCAAGGACTGACATCACATTTTTTCGATGAGATTGGCTGTCAGGGTTACTGATGCTGAGTGAAAGTTAGACGGGGGAAGCAGGATTTAAGGAGACATCTGAATATGGAAGTAGACTGTCGATGTGAGATGTGGCATGAGAACAGACATTATTTCAAGGGCTTATTATCAAGTGGTCTGGCAGAGAACATAAAGGCAAGGTTGGGAGAAAGGGCTGGTAACATAAAAGGACCTGGGCTGATAACATTACAGAAAACAAAGAGAAGAAAGAGATGTGATGAAAACTAAGCCTCTGTAGGGGTTGAGGCCTTTGTATTTGGAGTATAGGAAGTAGAACATAAATTTTTGCAGATGATAGGAATTTGAAAGTAGGTACTTATCTTCTGCAAATAGTTTTTATCATTTTGGCCTTACCCCTCCTACTAGGTAAGATTATCTTGGTGGCACTTACTTGATTAGATAAGAATATGAACAGCTGTCATGGCTGTTCCTGAGTAACTTTTCTTCCCTGATTTACAGGCCAATATTCTCTAATCTAATGTGCCCTGAATTGATATTTTCACCTTGCACCTTTATGGAGAAACAATACTATGTTCGGAATTGTGAAAACTTGCTCTAGCAATAGGCAGTGCAGAAAGCATATTCTGCATTCAACATCTGAAAAGTAACAAACATAATAATCAAAATATATTAATAAATAGCTTGGGGAAGAACAGGAATCCAAAGAAAATAAGGCAAAAGGGAATTCATATTGCATATTTGCCTGTGAATACCCACAGCCTGAAGACTTGTTAAGCAGTAAAGCAAGATAATCAATAAGAGAACGTGTATTAAAAATGCATATCCAAGCGACCCTCTTTCCTCCACCATTACAGGTGTTGGGAAAATACAACAATTATATTTTTTTTGTCTGACTAGACAGAAACAAGATCTGTTTTGGTTTTGCTGCAAATGTTCCTGATATTTTGTTCCTAGCTCTTAGGAACCACAATCAAAATATTCAAAAACTAATTGACCTTTTCCTCAAATTCAGATGAGCAGTATTTTTCCCACATGAAACTGATCAGCAAAACCATTGCACAGTTGATAAAACAAGAACAACATTAAAACTGCAGCCTCAAATTAGCACTGTTGGGAACTGATCATGTTTAACATTAGTGTAGTGAAAAATGATGTGTTGATTAACTACAAAAACTATTGAGAAAATCTCTCAGAAAAGATTAAGAAAACAGCTGTCATGGCAGTCAAGAGAAAATATCAGAAACTATGTGGGAAGCAGCAGGAAAATTAGTATGAATTGCTTCCTTATCATGCTAGAGTGGTCAATTTTCATCACATTAGTGATCTGAAAAAAGAAGTAGTAAGACAGAGAGATGCATATGAGACACTGCTATGAAAGCACTCGAGAAAATTACTAGTGAAAACTTGCAGGACAAATTAACCACAGAATGTGAATAAACAAGATCAACTAACAGGTCAGTCTTGGTAAAGGCAAGATACTTCAGAGGAAGAAAAGTTTAATCCCTTTTCTCTTTCAAGAAGTTCTGCATGTTGAGCTGCTGTGGCTGATAAGGATTTCTGGAAAGAGAAAGACAGTAAAACTATGTGCATATGAAGAAAGCTGTTCTGTCATGCACTCTTACGTTTTTGTCTGTATTCAATATAATTGTTTTGAAAACATATAGCACCCAAAACAAGTTTTGGATTCGCCACTGATGATTTACACTCTTAGCACCCGATTCAGGTGAAGTTCAGATTTGACATCAACTGATTGTCAGCAATTCATTTAGATCTGTCTTGTTTATGAAGAAGCCTCATCATGAAGCTCTGGCCTTTCTTTAGCTTTATTATATCTATTTAACATGGTCTTTTATATCTCTGTGCATCAATTCCAACTAATTTTTTGTAACTAAGACAAAATCCCATTTTGCACCATACATCCAGTTTAGGTATACCAGGTTCCTAATTTGATGTGAAGCCAAAAAAAGGTTTAAAAACACTATAGCCCCCTCCTCCTCCTAAAATATGTTGTTGGTACTGTTATTTTATGTACACTTATAGATGATATGGAGATATTAAACCCAATTGATTAGCTGGCATTTATTCACTTGAAGTTTTATGCATAAAGGTAGGTGGTTTTAGAACTTGTATAATATGTTGATTACCTCTGCTATCTAAAGTACTCAGCTCTGTGTTTAATTATCTTTCAGGAGTTTTAGTTTTGACATCCCAAAAAAGAAGCTTAAAAATGATGCAATGATATAACAATTTGAAATAAAATGCAAACATGAACACAAATACAAGATTTATGTATTTATTTCTGTTCCCGTTAAAAAAGATTTAGAGAACTGAGCAATCCTCTAATAAATAAATCCAGCCAATAGATGTGCAAAGTCTTTGCTCTGTATCACTTTTATCTATTGCAAACTTCTGTTTTCTACTTTTATTCAGGATTGATTTACTCCAACAAAAAGTTCATTTTATGCATCCAGTAGACATCAGGATGCAGAATATACATTACAATGAATAAGGTATTTAGAGAATGCAGACATTCCAAACTCAGGTAATAAAACTTGATAGTGTCATATCAGCTTCACTAAGGAATGGGAAGTTATAAAATACCTTGTTTTAAAGAGACTCCTCAATATATACATTTTCTTGATGTACCAGTTACAGTAGCCAAACCCACACATCTTACTCTTTAATCTACTGGCCTCATTTAAATGATTTTAATCTCTTTTTCTTCTCCAGACTTGAGCTGCTGTGACTTGCTTTTTTTCCATGACATTTCCCTGCAGCGTGTGCATGTAGTGAATCTCTGTGGACTGGACATACTAAGAGCAGTCATGTTGCATCGGCCCTCTCAAACAAAGTCTGAATTTTGGATTGTCCTTCCCACTCGTACAGAGGAGTGCCTGCCATTCCCTTTGGACATCCTTTTCCACCATCCTGAGAAGGAAGGTAAGGACAACTTCGATCCAACATAAGCAGTGGTGGGTGCCCCACAACTTCCAGGGAAGTCCCACCCCTCCTGAATGTCACATGTCCCACTTGATGTGGAAGTCCCACCCCTCCTCTGGTCACACCTGTTTGCTCCATCTCCTTCTGCCCCTTTGGGTAAAATGGCACAGCCGCATGCTGGCAGGCAGCCCTGTGCCTGGCTGGCAGGACCAGTGGCCCTTTCCAGTTTACCCAGAAGTACAGCAGAACTAGAATCTCCTGACTACCACACCCACCAAGGGCACTATTTGTGAAAACATCATACCTCACAGGTTTTCATACTGCACTGTGATTTGCCATTTTTTTGAATACGTCATATCCATGTGATCTCAAAGTGCCCTCTGATTGGCTACCCGTTTCCTTTAGACTGGGGAGTGCTGTTATATAAAAACATATACATTCATATAAATTTTTTCCTCTATTTATAGAAAGCAATGTACAAATATGCATTAATATATTTTATTTATTTATACACTTTATATATATTTATATATGCATATATATATTTCCAAATATAAAGATATAGATATTAAATATATATACACACAAAGGCATGTGTATGTAATATATCAGATGTTCTTTAATAAGAGCTATTGAGATCAATAATTAAAGTTTAAATGTAAATAAGTGGTTCAACAAAAATAAAAGGCAAGCTTGGGGTCAACTACTTTACAAGGCTACTGACACAGCACTAACATGCTGGTTTGGAGTGAGGGGAGTTCACACAGGTGTGGGACCGTGAGCAAGTTACAACAAGCCTTCAATCTGGCCCTGTCTGGCCTGATCAGCTGCTGTGCTCTGGAGCCAGGGAGCTGTAGGATAAGACTACCTGTCTGGCATGCTGGGGCTGGCTGGCTCTGACTGCACACTGGAGTCTATAAGGAGAGACAAGAGATCAACAGCATGGGTGCACCACGCAGGGAAAACCAATCTCATGTGACTGTGGTATCCCACAAGGAAGAACTGTGTCAACAGGTACGTTTGGCAGCATAAGAGGATAAGATGCCCTGGCCTGGGAAAGCAATTAGATTGGTGGCCAAGGTTGGCAGTGATGCTATGAAGGCTGTCAGGACAAACTGACTTCAGCAAGGGAGCCTTTTCTTCATTCAAGATGAACAGTCCCAGCTATTAGCCTCTTCTCACATAAAAGATGCTCCAGTGCATCACCTTTTTGGTCCTGTGCTGGACTTGCTCCAGTAAGTCCGTATCTTCCTTGTACTGGGGCATGCAGAGCTGGATCCAGCACTCCCACATGTGGTCTCAGCAGGGCTTAGTAGAGAGGGAGGTTAAACCAGGTGGTAATGCTCTTTGTAATGTAGCTCAGGATATCCCTGGCTGAAGAGGATACTCATTCCATTTACAAATAACATGGCCTGATCATGAAGTGGAGTTGAAAGGAACTGCAAGACTGTTGCAGGACAGTTAGAATTCACAACGATTTTGACCAGCTGGAGAAATGATCTGAAAAAAATAGGATCAAATACTCCAGGGATGAATGAAATGATCCATGTTTAGAAGGACAAAAATGTAGAAAGAGCTACAGCAGACCTGCGAAAGAGAAACTAATGCTTATAGAAGGTGACAAGCTGAACGCAAGTCAAAAACATCATGCTTTTACAAAAGGAGACAACCATCATCCTGGGATATATGAAGAAAATCCAAGAGATGTATAAAGAGAAGTTTAAATTATGCAAAAGATGAAATTATCCTACCATTCTTTTCAACTTTTGAGAGGTCACTGCCAGAATAGTCTCTTATGTTTTGTTCACCACATATTTAGGACATATGACAAGGACTTAGAGAGGCCAGAGGAGACCCCTAGAAATCAGTGTGAAGAACTTCTCATCCCTAGCTCATCCTAAGTCCTGTTCCCTGTGAATGACTTGGGATTTCCATGCTATGTCTTCCTGCCAAGGCTGGCTTGAACTCTTGGATTGTATCCTGAGTTCACTCACAAGAGAAAACCTAACCTCTCACTTTTTCCTGCCTTCCTCTTCCAAGACCTTCATCCCATCCCAATCATAAAACCTATCACAATCTTGAGAAGTCGAGAAATAAAGACAAAGAAATAATGACCTGTGAGCCTGGCTGAAAAGCATCTGGATGGTCTAAAAAAGATGACGGAAGAGAGAAAAAATGGCAGTCTCCAAATGTATAGATCACTCATAGAGAGAATGGGGTCTGCTCTTCAGATCACTGTTGGACAGGATGGGAAGAGATTAAATCACAGTAGGAAAATTGAACTTGAATATTATGGAAACTTTCTAGCTATGTAAGGGTTCGATTAACACTGTCTTATATGGTCTGGGGAGCTGGGGAGGTTCTCATCATGAAGGGTTTTTAAAAGCCGTTTGGATAAACACTTACGAGCACTTACAACAGTGGATCTTGCCTGTATCAGAGAAACATTTGCCTCTCCAAGCTTTTCCTGCCCAATGTTATTTTCTATAAATCTCTGATACTATACTAAGGGCAGAAATGCTGCAAGGATTTTACCTTTGGAAAGGATGGAGTTTAGGATGGGCAGATTGGTTTGTGAAGTCAAAACAATGGCACCTTATTCAAACCAAATTCAAATAAGAGATACTTTAGAATTCAAAGCCTTTTTTTTTTTTTTTTCTTGAGTGGATGAGTTAATGATATATCTTTGACTTTTGGCTAGTACCAAAAGAAGAGAAGTATGCTCCTAGAGGCAAAGTTTCTTATGCCAGCTGCTCTGGATTTTGAGTTTGCAAGGATTATCTTATGTCAGCAAACTCAGACACACGTTAAAAAGTGACATTAATCGTACATAAAAAGAAATTTGCACAAAGACCTGCTAACTCCATAAAAAAACTCACTGAAATACGCATGAGGACATTCATTTTAGCATGGGAAGACCAGAAAGTACAGTCAACATAGAAAAATTTGTTCAAGAATATTTCCTTAGCAAGAGCTTCTGTTTCAAAGGTGGAGTGATCTTTCCTAAACTAGTTTGGGATGGCAGGATGAGACTGCCAAGTCTGAGGAAAATGAAGATCAGTCTCTGGCCTGTTGTATGTTTTCTAAGGTTTTCTAAGGTTTATTTTGGACTTCTTTTTTCGCAACCTAAATGAGTATCGAATCAGGGACTTATGGTGAGACCCAGAAAGGCAACATAGGTACCTCCAGCTAAGGTTTTGCAAAGCATAAAATTAGTTTTCTGTCTCTGCATAAGTGAAACAAATAAATCGTACCACTTACCTATTCTAATATAGTCAGTGAGAGATATCATTTCCTCCAAAGAGACCTACAGAATTTAACAAACAGCATAGAAAGCCACTAACAAATGCTGAACTTGTGAGTTCTGAGCTACTTGCCCCCTCTTCAGAGGTAAGTTTGAGTGATGTGTTCCCTGGGGACCCAGAATCACTTCTCAGCAACTCCCATCACTTCTAGGTTCCTGAGCTCCTGTGTGTGGCCTGGATGTGCTGTCACACTGGACCAGGCTGAGCTGCCCTCTTTACAGGCTGGCTTCAGCTTGTAGGGCGCACATGGGCACTCCAGACTGGAGCTATCAGGCACTTCTGTGTAACCATGATACTCAAGGAATTTTTCAAAACCTAACTAAAAAGGCAGGGGAGTTTAGTGAACTTCCTTTGCACTTCTTTCACATAGACAAAGGCAACAAATATGCTTTAAAATCAGTAACAACAACCAGATGCTCAAAGAGTTTGTTGTTATTGTAGCAGGATGTGAATTGGTTTAATGAACACCTAAGCAGAGGGAATGGAAAGATGTTGATGTGACTGCTGCCAGGGGCTGTTGTTCCAGGTATTTAGTGGCACAACAGATGATGCTCTAATCCCATGTACAGTATTTTATTTATGTCTATACTTGAAACGTGACCCTTTTATTAAAATTGGAATTAGATAGCTCATATGACTAAAGCTCACACAGATTATATTGTATTGACTACCACGGTATTTAGATACCGTAACTTTGCAACTTAAGCTCATTGCAATTCAAGTCATTAAATCTAAACTAGTTTACAAGTTTTCAACAAATATTTTTATAAATATCTCAAAATAAAAAACAGAGTTAATGATATTTTTTCAGTGTTTAATATTTAATTATTTATGGACCACAGAAAGTACCGTCCTTTCTCACTTATCTCAAAACTAGAAAGGTTATATAACTGACCTTTTTAAAAATCTACTTTATGTTGTGCCCTTTTACAGAAGCAGGTTGTTTTGTCTACATTTGTCTCATTCCAGCAGATGTAAGATAAGACTGTTGATTATAAAAGAACTGTTTTTAAAGATTCTGCTGAAATAAACTGGGTTTGAGTTAAAGATGGAAGAAGAATCTACTTGCATTTTTTCATTTATCAGTCTCTTAAAGCTATTTCCATGTGCAATAATGTATGCTAATAGGAAGTGAAAAATAAATGCAAAATACTTAGGATTGCATAGTAATGCTGTCTGTGCTAAACTCTAAATTAAGCAATTCCTTAATTTGTGTTATTCTCTGCAGTTATTCTCACTGGTTTAAATATGATAGCTGAAAGCATAAGAAATTGCATGAGGCAACCAAGTAAACTAGTCTAGTGCTAACATAACTAGCTCTCTACCCAGCTCTGGAGGTGAGGAGGACCATGGGAAGGCCACACGACTCAAGTGTTCTCCAGGCTTCTGGATCTGGAGGGGTGAGTCATAACAGGCAGTTCAAATGCCTCATACTTGTAGTGTAGCCATGGTCAGGATTTGCTGCTATATTTCATAGTTTCACTGGAGGCCTCAATTACCATAACTGTCTTTAAAACTTTGGAGTGTCAGGTGTTTCATTCCATGATCACAATAAGCCAGGGCTGTTCCACCTGACAATTTCAGCTATTCCTCCCTTGGTACTGTTCTCCACTGGGTCACAACTGGGTAACTAGTGACCTTTCATCCTGGTGTGCATTTGTGCATGTGTAACACAGGCACAGTTTTGCCACTGTATCTGACATTTTGGTTGTTGGATAGCTATTATTGAAATACTTTGGAGGGTTTAACATAAGCACTAAGCATCAAAATGACTGACTTGAGAGCAGAAAAAAAATATGCAGTGGCAAAGACAAGGAAGAAGGACTTATATCAAAAAACAACTGGGGACAAAGAGAACACAACAATCTAGACTTACTTTAGGAATACTCACCAGTGGATAATACACAAAGGCTTAACTGGAAATTGATGCAGTGAGAATGAAGTAATTTCTGCTTCATTTCTCTAATGCTAGGGGAAGATTAAGTTACAGGCACAATTAAACAGTTGAAGAAAACAATCACTTTGCCCTTCTGTCTTTAAGGGACAAAAATCCTTACTAAGAGAAGCTTTGCTTAAAACGAGGGTTTGGAAGCTCTTAACACACATATCACTCCACAGAAACCCCTCCTATGTTAGACCAGTCCTGCTGGATGGATACTGTAAACAAAAGCCAAGATCTCACCCGACTAGCACCTGTCTGTTGCAGACTCCAAAGCAGTATAAGGTATGGCCTGCATTCATCCCATTGAACAGTAAGTTCTTAAACAAAGGAACTGTAACTGTAGTATAGATGCCTATGGTCTCTCTTAGAAGGAACTGAAGAGAAACGAAAGGAAATTGAACCGCCTCAGATGTGAGGTATGTGGAGAAGCTGGCCAGCTCCAAAGTGCCTTTTGGTTTTCTCCTGAAAAAGGTCCTGGATGCCTTGCACAGGCAGTCTTGCTTGATGGAGGGTCCGTGAATTAGCTTTGGGACAGATCCTGCTTATCCTGACACCTCCTATTACCATGCCCTAGTCATAGTATCACAGAGACTAACTATGTGAACCAGAAAATTTAACTCAAGTTCAGTGCAGACACACAGAAAATAGTGCCTGGGAGCCATGTCATCCAGTATTGATGTCTACCTCAACCAAGTCTCCTCAGGCACCTTGTGTAGTCAATGGCAAACACTGGTCACAATCCACCTCAGCCACTTTGGTACGTCTTCCTAGAATGCCATCTCACTTTCATTGATGAGAAAAGGAGTCCAGGCAACTCATTCAGATATGGGTGTGGGCATATTTGGCCAGGGAAATCCCACTTATTATGTTGAAACCACCAAAACTGAAACAATAATAAAAAGATACAGCATTCCAAACACTCGTCAGAAAACCATCCAAATTTATAGTCTTTTGTATATGAAATCTTCACCCTTTTTCTTCCTGTTAGCACAGTTTGTTTTGTCCTTCTCTGGCTGTGCCTTGTCAGCATTTAGTGTTAGAGTATGATGCAGTTTTCAGCAGGTACACGTTACATGCTTTTAGAAATAGATGAAGGATATGCACAATATCTAATAATTAATCAGGTCCTGAATAAGCATCGTACCCTATGATGTCCCAGCTTAAGGGGCCTCCGGAATGAATGGTTGTCAGCTACGAGAAGTTTAGTGCAGCTCCTGAGGATCTAATGTGGCGTAAAATCCCATCTCATCTCAGCAAGAAGTACTTATGGATAAGAGTAATGACATTCCCACATTTAATGACCTGGCTGTGCTAACATGCAGGGTATCAGTCCTGAATGCTCAGCCACAAGGTGGAGGACTTCCCTAATGTGTTAAGTTTGTTCCAGGCTCTGACCACCATCTGAAGCCACCACTGGAGGCTAACATTTGGTAAATTGGTATATTCAGGCCAAATGGAAAGGAAAATAGCAAAAATAGATATTAGAAAGATGGAAATGTAAAGAGACAAAATCATATATCTTAGAATATTAAAGCTATATAGAGCTAGGAGGACAGTGTTTTTTCAGCTCAGGAAATAACCTAAAAGATTGCACTTTTTCTCATTCTCCAGCCAAAATTTTGGTTCCATGTAACTGAATGTTTATTTTTGGTTTTATAAAAAACTTATTGTTTTTAGAAATTTTTATTTAAATTATAAGTAGCTTCCATTTTGGAACAAACCATCATTTCAAACTGGAAAAGAATCCATACTATTTTCATTTAAAATATTAATATATGACCTTTTTATGTATCAGCAATTTCTCAGAAAAATAATTATGTCTATGTAACCTGCATGTATTTATCTACAGGAATTTAGGTATCCAAAGGATTTAGTGATTAGGCAGCACTTCTGAAGTTGTCAGTGGCACTGAATTGGAGGACTCGGACAGAGGATAAAATGCCTAAGCTGAAGGTGGTTTGTTTGATTACTTTTTTCACTTCATTTTCAAAATTCTTACCACAGATCATCCCAAAAGAAGGCACCCTGTAAAAAATAAACAAGCCAAACTTGATTATCTTTTTACTTCAAGATCATCTTATAAATCTGGCACATTATCATGGGGAATTTTCCCCTTTGACTCAAGAAGTCCTGACAGAAATATGGGAAATAACAAGCTCACAAACTTTCTAGGTCTTGTAAAAGATTTGTTGTTGTCAAAGGGCACATAAAACTCAGAGCGAGATAAGAATTGAATGAACAATTGTCATTTCTTAGAGAAACTCTTGGCATGATTAACCAAGCAATCAAGACTGAAATACAAGACTAAAGAAAATATTTAAACAGTTCTAATACATGTCAAAATTACTGTTACAATTAAATAGAAGAAGCAAACAGCATCACAGTATAATCACAACAAATACGTCACCAAATCTACAGATTGCAGTATTATAGGACTCTTTCTACTAGAAGTGTCAGCAAAAGTGAAATTTAGGCTTCACCACATCTGGCTGTGCTTAAGCACAGCCTAACATATACATAGTGAAAATTTGGTGCTCACTTTAATAATGAAGGAAGGATTTACAGTCACTGCTACCAAACTGGTCTTGGCTTACTAAAAATCACTTTGTATTGCACTTACACCTGGGTTTTCAGAAGTGCTTGATATTGGCTTAGGTCTACTCCCATTCCAGTAAATGGAATTTTAACCACTAGCTGCTAACAGAAACATAAACTGAACTTATACTGATTAGACAAGTAGTTTGTATGCGGTACCATGTCTGTAACACTGGTCACTAGTGGATGTTTATGGGAAAAGTAGCAAAAATACAATACCTCCTCAGCCTTTATCCATCAAAAATTTTGTGATATCATACCACAGAGATGGTATCTTGACCATTGCACCTAATTTCCTATCTTCCATCAATTTGGGACATCTGTTATTTAAACCATTAAAATATCTGGACTTCACAGTATCATACAGTGATGACTTTCATAATTCCACTAGCCTCTATGTGAAAAAACACATAATGATTTGAAAATTATGCCACATAATTTAAATGGCTGTCACTTGTTCTTGCATTGCCAAGAGAAAGAGTGAGTCTGCACAGGATATTCAAAATGGCTCACTCAATCTAGAGCCCTAGGTTTGGATTTGGTGAATCCTAGAGTTGGATTAGTGCATAATGCTTTTTTTTTTCCTTTGGTTCTTTATTTCTTTCTAATATTTCAGATTTTTTTCCCTTGTCTTTTTATCACTTCTGAGCTGACAGCTGTCTGTGTCTCCAAGATTTCTTCTTGAATAACAATAATAAAGAAAAATCCCTCCCTGTGCACAAAGTAATTTTCCCACAGTCATTCTTTTGCATTTATTTTTACTGAATTTCATTTGTAATTCTTATCATCCCACGTCCAATGTTATGAAATCTTCCTGTAACTCTTTGCAAAGGGCTGCATATTAAAGTATCCTAGATATCATTGTACCACTACCAGCAAAATGAGAGAAAGGTTAAATAAACCTAATGACTCTGTGCAATTATCTCGGTACTGGGGATTCTGGAGGTTGGGAGCTGCATCTGGCAGTATATGACAGTTGTTAAATGCAAAGATTTTTCCTCTCAGAATGTTTTTTAATTAAAAAAAAATAGAAGAATGGGGGTTTGATTATAACAGTTTTGTGACTCAAAGTGGAACAGTGTTTTGTTATGTTTATTAAAACAAATAGCTCCCTATGAGGCACTTGTGTATCTCAGGCAAAGCTAAACTCATATCAGATGCAAAGAAAATTGAACTGTTAAAATGGTTAAATTTGTTTGGGACACTATGTTTTTTTAACTGATAAAACAGCAATGCGAGTGAGTTTAAATATTTAACATTTTATTCAGGGGAAAATCAAACATTAAAGTATTAGAATCCCCCAAAGAGTCAATTTTATTGCTTTTTTTTCTCATCTTTCCTCTCAGGTTACTAACTGATGTTTCGCACCAAATATTGCATCCTGAACACTGCCTTTTGTCAGGGAGATCAGAAAAAATGATCAGCATCCTTTGTTTGGAACCTCTTGCAGCAGATTTTTTAAAATTTGTGATTCTAAATTATGTCTCCTGCACTTGTGGGAAGGGGTGCCTGTCGCTGCCCAGTTGCTGGGCTGACAAGGTGAGAGAGGAGAGATAGAGGAAGGTCAAGTCAAAGTACTGTTATTCTTTGTAAAGACATATAGCTGAATTATATCTGAGACTACATTACCATCCTCAGTGCAGGACTGATTCAAAAGGAGGTTTAGAGAAAAATCAGAACAGAGATTTAATTTTTTTAAAAACAAGAATATTTCTGCAGTATAAAAACAACTTGGCACAGCAGAGCATATCATACTACAGGAAAAATATTCACTTTAGACATTTTCTGATATCCACATCAAGGTACTTTTGTATGGCTTAAGGTGTGGTGAAAGTGGAGGGAAATATTTGCTGTCAAACAAGTCTTGGTTCTGTTTCTTCCTGGTGGAATACTTATTCTGCAAAACAATGCCATTGTTCTATTCCATTTAATATGGCCAACTTTCTCTTGAGCTGATTTAAAAAAAAAAAGAAATTTTAAAATTTCCTTGTATAAATGCAGCTGAAATTGATATACGGTGATAGAAAACAGGTATCGTGCAAGAACAAACATACAGAAGATCTGAACTGGTGGCAGATGCTTTGTCTCACTCTGGTGACATCAGTGCCTTGATGTGACCTGTTCCGTTGTAGTCAGCAGTGTCCATGGAGTTTGGAAATGGTTCTGAGAAAGTATGGAATTTCTACAGCACTTTCCTGGGCTGGTATTTGAATGCTGAGAAACATAAGTAAACCCAAACATAGCATATATAGTGAGAAATAGACACTGTACGTGAAGTTCAAGGTAAATCAATAATGTACATATATAAGTTAATTCAAATTAGGTGTAAATAAATGCGGGTATAGTTATTTGACCAGAGTAAGAGTTGATGAGTATTTTAGCCTTTTTAAAACCTCACTATTACAGATCTGCAGATAATCATTACTGAAGGGATTTTTAAATACCTAAGCTGCAGATAAGAACTGGTTAAAATCTTGTCCCACTAGCTCTTAATGTTTTACCGCTTGTTTTTTTATTATTATTAATTTTTAAAATTTTATTTTTCTTTTATTCTCGTTCTTCCCAGTGGGCTAATCCAGGACAAACTGTGGAAAAATGTGGAATCAGAAAACTTGAAAGGAGTTCTTATCACTCCTTCACACAGAGTTAATCAACATTTACATTCACAGGTATATATCTGATAATGTGACCACAGAACTTTTTGATATTTTTATTTACTTTTCATAAACTGTACCCTAAACCAGCCCCAAATATAAATCTTTTCACAGTTAATATACTTTAGCTTATGTTATTGTCTCACAAAACCTGTGGATAACAAATATTTTTATCTTTCTGTTCACCTTGGTTTTTGATCGTAATCTATATAATCCATATAAACTCTGCCTTTTCCGCCTTTGCTGATGTCAAAAACCAGAAATTCAAGTAAAAGCCTCCATCAAAATCACCAAATTTCACCTAATCTTCTGAAAAATCCAGAAATTTTGCATGGTATCAATTCAAAACCACAAATCAGGACAGCTTTCCTCAGGACCATGTTTCATAATATAAAAATGCTTCTGAATTTCAGCAAAACTTTTGAAGAACCTGGGCTCAGGTTTGGATATTAGTAGCATCAAAAAACAGGTGTTTCAGATGATTTTGAGTTTTGCAGTGAAAGATTTGCCCAGCTCTTATTCACAGCTAAATGAGACAACATTTACTAAGATAACAGTATTTTGAGAAATTATTTTTTTCCATTTCTCTTAACAGAGTGCACTTTGAAGATTCTTTATGAGAAAATTGTTTTTTGTCAACCTCTAAAATAAAGAGAAAATGACAGAGATAGACTGGTCTCATGTAATCTCACTTTTATGCCACTGTGAATGCATTGTATGTTGCCAGTGGAATAGAAAATTTCAGCTGTGATTTGGGTTGATATCCAGTAGTTTGCAGATGCTTTTCTAGCCTTGTAGCTAACTCCAGACTGACCACATCCCATTTCACCTTCTACTTTTTTTTGTCATCTGAGTCGCTCCTTTGCGCTCCTTTCAAATGTATGATTTACAAATATTGTTATCACACTCAGCTTATGCAACATTATATGTGGCTGCCCAAAAAGGACAAAAGAAAATTTTTACTTAGCTGGCACATATTCTTTAAACATTACTAAGCTCTTATTACACCAATGATTCACAGACAATTGTTGGCACTGCTAACTCATAACACCTCCCACAATACAAACTGCAACATAGGGAGTTCTTTAGTCTATCTTGAGGACTGTGTTGTGTAAAGGGAAACGCTCCAGAAAAATATTTTTGCAAAGCCATGTATCACATTGTTGAAGAAGAGTTCTCTTTTTCTTGAATGTTTTTAGGGTAGAACAGGTTGAGAATTGCTGTGACTTATATGTGGGCTAAGGTATTCTAGGCAGAGAAATGCAAAACTGCTTAAATGTACAGTTACTTTGAAGTTTAGTTTTCATGTGTTGCCATTTATTTTTGTCCAGTCTTGCCTAGAATTTGCCATGTAGCCTCTGAGAACCTCATTCCTACAGAAACAATGCAAAGAGAGAAACTAGGGTAAAAGAAAGGAGAGAATGTGGAGGCAGTGATGCTGTAGTGACAAAACAAGTTAATCACCATAAGGTCATGTTCTCGATGCTGGATATAGTAGGTGTAGATATACACCAGAAGAATGTTCATTGGTTTTTTAAAATAGAATAGGAAGGCTAGAAGAGGAAAAGGTAGAGGGGAAAAAGGGAAAGTAAGTTTTCTGAGAGCTCTAGGGAATGCATAACTTAACTCCTTAAAACTGGGAGTTAGATAAAAGGATCTCCAAAATTATTCTATGATTCTATAAGATGTTAAATATCTAAAAGGAATTTAAGAAAGAATGAATGAACAGCCTGAGGCTCAAAGAAACTTCAGCAGCCTGCTAATCCATACCTTTTAAGACACTGGGAACAATAAGTTCGAGCATATCTAAGAGGAAAAATACAACTTTAGTTGGAAACTGCAGACAGAAGAACATATAAATGCTTATTAGGTGGCACATAGCCACTAGATTTTGACCCAGCAAATGAGATTTAAATGACAAAATAAATAATAAGAATTAAAGGAACATCAGACCTTTGAGAGGGCCAGTAACAGCCCTGGAACACTGCAATCAGTCTGGTACACTCATTCTGTTTGACAACAAGAAAAGTTCAGAATTTGCAGACTTGTACTTAAACGAATGCCAGACATCCTTTAGATAAGTCCAATTCTGAATGTGCTGAACTTTCCACTGAAAAGGCAGGTAAAAAAAGAAGCTGCACCATAGAAAAAGTAAAGGCAAGAAGTTATTTTACAGTATTGCCCAAGTAAGTTAAATAGTTATGAAAGGTACACAGAATCCCCGTGATCTCATAGTAAAAATATGTTTTTTATGCTGGGCAATGGAGTTATGTGAAAAACACCTGCCAGCCAAGCTCAGTCTACCAGTCACTTATGCCAGCACTTTTCAGGAGGGGAAAAAAAAAGCCAAAACAACAACAACAACAACAACAAAACAAAAACCAAACCAACTAAAACAAAACAAAAAACCCCCAGCAACAAACCAGAAAAACAACAACAACAAAATTCAGCAATTAAAACTAAAAACAAACAGATGAGGCTAGAAGCCTTTCACAAAAAATCTCTGTTGAACAAATACATAAGCTAACCTAAATGGCTTTGCTGAAAAAGAGATATCTTTCCTCTGCTCTGAAAGGAAAATAACTACTTGGCAAGCTTCTTAAGTATGGCTAAATGTCCTTACAGTCCTCGAAGCTATAGCTGCAACTCTACTTTCTAGTGGTGTGACTTAGTCTTCTAAGTATTTTGTTTGCCTTTTTCTGAAACTGACATTTAAAAAATATTGTATTGGAAAATCACCCCCTTCAATACTGGACTTCAACTATGATCAATATACATATATTGGCTCTAGGAAAATGCCCATAGGATGAAGATTTTTTTTTCAGAATAAAAGTTGTGAGCGTTTTGGGTTTTATTTCTTCAGAAAGCAAGGTTTTCTCTGTGGAGGAAGAAATAGGAAAACCAAGTATTGCTTTGGAAAATATAATCTTTTTTCATAATGAACTAAGTTCTTGTATGTACACTTTTGAGTCTTCTCCCTGTAAGTGCTTAGGGATACCTAAGCTTTATAAGCAAGATATCAACATGAAAAAATGAAGAATGTAGTCATTATGAAAATGTTGCTGGTTTTGAAAACTCATATTACACACAAACCATTTTTTGAAAAAATAATATTTTAAAAAATACTTAATGATAATAACTTTGCTGTAGAATACTCATGTCTCTATGAGGCCTGTAGTTTTACTGAACTTCTGCATAGAAAATGCAGTTTTTGTAATTTTAAATCTATAAGCCAATTTAAGCTCCTCAAAACAATGTATTTGAGCTTAAAGCATCTTTTAAGTGTCCCCTCTGTTCCTTCACTGAAATTATTGCATTTTGTGTAAAATTCTGAAATATTAATTGAATAGAGAATCAGAATAAAGATTTGGCAAGTTGAGTTCGTAACAGTTGGGATAACTGGGTTCAGGCACACTACATAAGGCAGGTCAGTACCAACAGAAGATAACATCAGACTTGAAGCACAGAATTACAAGGTATTTTAAGGGGTTTAAGTGAGTGGGTGTTCATTTCTGAGGGGATGAGGAGGCAGAGGAAAAGAAAAAAAAAAGAAAAAAGTATCAGAGTGTTTAGCAAGGCAGACTAGAAACAAAGAATTCCAGAGAAGTGAGGTGCTTTGCAGCTGTTCAAACTACAAGCCTATAATACTTCCTCCTTTACAAATATCAGTATCAGTTTCCTCACTTAGGAGAGTGAAAAGTATATTTTATAACCAACCATTTCACGATCTATTCCTGGTACCGATTGATCCTCATGACTGTGGGAACCTCTTGGCACCTTCCACAGGTGTGAGACCAGGAGCACATTGTTACACCTGGTCCGAGCCCAGCGCATTGAGCGAGTTCTTCCCTGCTGTGCCACTGGCCAGGTTACGTGTTGCAATTTTGCTGACATTGTGTTTTGTTGGAAGAAAATGCTATTTCTATTACATATGGATATTTCTGTGAGTAGACATAGCTTTGGTTTAATTCTAAGTTCAATATTTTTTTCCCCTTCCCTAGCCTTTGTTATTACCCGTGTGGTATGAGTCCTACCAGCTGATGTGTTGGCTGCAGATACAAAAATTTATAGAAATTGAACAAGAGATCTGGTAAAGGCTGGTTATAAAAATATGGTAGCTGAACTAGAGGATTTCTTCCAGCCTTCTACAACAAATTTGCATTGCAACAATTAATTATTTTTAGATTAAGTCAGGAAGATTTCAGGGAAATATAACCTGACAGTTTGTTAAAGCTGAAAAATTATACTCTCACTGTTCATTAACCCTTCAGTAATATAGGAAAGGCTTTTAGGGAGCTCTTCTTTTTTGCTGTCCTTGCTCCTCCAGCTCTCAGGCTGCCAGAGAAACAATCACCCCAGGACCCCAGCACTGCTAGAAAAGGGGGCTACATGCAGGCTGCTCTGGACTCCAAATTTTCCCAAGGTCCCTTTTTTTGGTGTAGTCCCACACTTATCTGAGAAAAAAGAGGCAAGCTTCCTTGCTCATTTCACCAAAAATTTCAGAAATTTGGGACTGTGTTCTCAATCAGAATATTTAGAAATATCAGAAACCTCTATTGATGAAAGCCTTTATAAGTTACTTATGTCTCTGAGCTCCTGCCAGTCATTCAGAGCTCTACTTCCAGGAGTCTCCAACGTTATGACTTCAAATGAAGCCATGGGAAAATTAAAGTAATTGAAAATCAGGCTCAAAGTAGAATCGCTCATGGTGACAAACGTTTTGATTTGCTCAGATACCCATTAATTTTTAGTAGTATTGAACAAGTGGAAGCTAGAATGTGGAAAAGTATTCTATAGTTGGAAAAAAGTTCCACACAACTTTTGCATTTAAGAAGAAATACTACAGCAAGTCTTTTGGGATGTACAGTAGAAAATTTAAGTGGTGTGTGCACCTTTGTGCACAGGTGTGAGAAAGAGACCTGTGACTAAATGACTGACAACATTCCCCAGAAGGACACTTATTACATTGCATGTACAAATTGGCTCCCTTAGAATGTGGTAGGCATTAAAATCAAGTAATTATCCCAAAATCTGATACAATTGCTCTTTCACAAGGGTTCACTGAACTATGTCATGAAAATGAGAACAGGGATGCAATGTGTTTGTTGGTAGGCAGCAGCTCAGTCCCTCCAGTAGGGCTGGCATCAGAAGCAGCTGAAGGGATTGCATTAGGAAGAGAAAAGCCATCTGCCTTTAAGTGCTTGTAATGGCTCACAGCAACTCTGTCCCTCCAGGGCTGGAAATGACTTTTTGCACCTGTGGCCAGCATGTACAGCTGCTTCTTCCTCAGCCTGGAGCAGATAAGCTGCTGTTGGACGAGGGCTGGATGAAGACAGATGCGCTAAAAGGGAGCTGGCCTTGACACAGTTCAAGAATGCTGTTATCCTGCTCGTGATTTGGATCTACAGGAGCTCTGACCGTGGGTTCCTAAATTCTCTGTCCAGTCTGGAAGTCAATAATTCCCAAAGTAAGCAGCTGTGAGTGGGCTTTTTCAGCTATCTGGAAATGCAGCTTCAGTAGGGCATCCTCAAAGAGGGACTGGTCTGGGAGTGAGATTGCAGCCAGATAGCTTGGAGCTCAACTCCTTAGCAAGGTGCAGCAGTCCCTGAAGGAATGTTATAAATCCTGAGAGTTCTCACACTTGGGGATTTTTTCCTGATAGCTTTTCATCACTTAGGTTTAATCTTTTCTGTCATTTTATGTTTGACAACATCCAAATTAACACAATTTTTAAAAGCATAACTCCCTTTCTCAGATGTTCTGGAGAGCCTTCTGCCTGGACTACCTCCATATGACATGACTCTGTCCTGCCGATGCTTGAGATGAAACCCTGTGAGAGGCTGGGTGTTATGTTTATCTGTGCACAAAACTATCCTCACTTTCAGTAAGAGTTAACTTTAATTTTAGCCTGAGAGAAAAAAAGCAGTCCAGTGCTCCCTAAGAGAGCATGTCTCTGTTATACTGTTTCTAACAGTTTGCAGTAAACAGTATCTGGGTATTTTTTATTCTAGTTCTTTTTCCGAGTGGCCTGTATTTGATGATAGCGTAGTACTTTCAGAAGTAAAGGTACAATGCACAGAAAACTAAAGAACAACAGTTAGTTGTACATAGATTTCCATTTTTTTTAAATTTGCTGAAAAAAGAAATGAGACCTCTTTCAACATTCCAAGCTGACAACCAAAATAAATGGTCCTGTAAGAATGTAAAAGGATTAAAAAACTCTATTTGCTTCTTAATTCCTTTATTGCTAGAAAGCTAGGTTGTTTCTGTGTAGGCCCCTTAAGTAAACGCCAGAGGATTTTTTGGTAGGATTTTCATTTTTCATTTACTGTCTCCAATTAGCTCACATAAATAGGATTGGCAAGAGTGGAGTTTTAATGTTGCTTTAATTCTCAAGGTCTTCATGAAATACTTGCATTAATTTGTTTGTGGTGGATCCTATAGAAAATCAATACTGCTAAGAGTTGAAACTAAGGAGCTGGACCCACTGCTTGTCACACAAACTATTTGCAAATAAATCATGGAGTCTCTCTCAAATGACCGCGTCTTCCTTCAGACAGAGTGGTTTCTCCTGACTATGCAGGAGGCTCTGTAGGAAACAACTACAAACATGGTGACCAATGCAGAAAGGTCATAAAACCAGCTTTCAGCACTGGGGGTTGGTGGCAAGGGAATTTGAACTATGAGTCAAAACAATGTGTTTTGATTTCATCCTCCAAAGTCTAGGGGAACAAGGCTGAGTATATTCATGGTAAAGTATTGTCAGTAGGTAACTGCTTCCATTGGCACTGGCAGGGCCCTGTGAGGTCAGCTGGACATTCAGACAAAAAAGAAAGGGTAGGCAGCATCATTGAACAGAGTAAGCAAGGAAACAAAGATATTTAAAGGCAAGGGCTATAAGAGAAGAGGACACTGAGCGGGCTGAAGCTAGTGCTGTGCCGGCCCAGCCAGAAAAGGTGTTGAGTCGAGCTCTTGGAACACAAGGGAGATCTGCAGCAGGACTCACACAGCCCTGCTGGGGCTCTGCAATATGCCAGTGGTGGTCATGCTTGCTTCAGGTCATTCTCACCTTGCACAGGCCCTGGGACTGCCAGTAACCAATGCAAAGAGGTCTCCGTTTCAGCACTCAACCAGACTGGCTTTTGGATCAAGTCCTAAGTTTTCTTTCAAGATATGGGCAGCTTCGTAATCTCCTTTATGTAGGTTTTCAACTGTATATGATAAGCAAAACATAAATTTAATACGATGAACAGTAGTTCATTTTCTTACCTTGTTGCTGTGCAGGAAAGGAACATGTATTTAGGAGTCATGTCTCGTGGTCTTTTGGAAGCATTAACCTGTTCACTGCAATGCCTCTTCATCTTTGTTGCTGGTTCAATGATCACAAACATGCTTCACTTTACAAATTAAACTCTCTGTTGTGTATATTATTATATGAAAATAATGTATTCAAGGTGTCATTTCTGAACTTATAAGTTACCAAGTAGTAACAACAATCCTAGCATAGTCTCCAGCACCAAACTGAGAAATCATTTTCATTGACACTTCTTGGCTTCATGGTGAGGTTGTAAAGCTTTTCAAAGGGAGCTGGTTCTGGAACTGACTGTTGTTCAAACAAGTGAAAAATTACTTTTCATGGAGATTGTTGACGTGACTTGCCTAGTTTTCTGAATACTGATTTAGAAATGTCAGTATGTTACAAAATGACATAATTTTTGATAAAGCCATAGTAGATACTAGTCCATTTGAAAATATTTTTGCTATTTACATGTTGACACCCTCTGTATGTGAAACCACAGTTGCAGATGAACCACAGGGCTGCATGGTAAACCTGACATGAATCTTTCACTGGCCCTTCACCCTTCTTGCTTCTCAAAGTTAGCATCCCAAGACGCACACTAAGGTGCTTTAAAGACCTGTGATGGGATATTACATGAGCAAGGCAAAATCTTAAGCTGTTAATTTTATGTGGTGGTTGTCACCAACATCCATCTGGACGTGGATGGAGATTTGACATCTCTAACTGTGGACTGCTGATTATGTAGTGTGCTCTTGAACAACCATATTCACATGAAAAAGGAGCTATTCATGGTCAGGAACCAAACGCAGTCACTGCAGTACTTTCATGGGCAGTGTGCTGTGGCATTTGGGTGTTGATGAACCCTCACTGTTTAAGAAGTGAGTGGCAAATGGATATACATGCCCCATCACGCAATCATATGGCAGTCATTGTAACAAACCATCATGGAGCCAGCTGTGGGCATGGCTGCTGAATGTGAAATCAGAATGGTCCTTTGGTGGTTTTCTGGTTTTCAGGATTGCTCTAGTCACTTGCAGAGGAGAAAACTGTGTGAAAAATGTCATAGAAAGGCCTTTCTAAATTTTCTGGTTTAGTGGGATTCCTCTTCTGCAGCTGAAGAAAGTGTTAAGAGAATGAAACACTGACGCAGCCTAAGATATTCAGTTTCAATGAACAACCCAAACACTAAGTGGACAAATAAGAAACTGCACAGCTTGCTGGGACACAGGCTTGATATGAAGCATCAAGTGGCATTGGCTCGCGTACTTCCTTTTGGATAATGCTTACACTCCTCCTGGTATACATGCTGAAGTGTTTGATTAAGAAACAATATAGGAAGTGTGGCTAAGGTCTTTTTCTCAGTGTTGTTAAATGTGCAATGAAACCTGCCTTGAAAATGGTTAATCAGAAGTTTTTCTTTTATATGACTGTGCTCTACAGCCTTCATAAACATTTGTGTACTGCCTATATGCTCCTTGAGAAGGTGTAGGAAAATGCTGTGCTGAGCTTTCCCTCATGAGCCATAGACTTAAATCTGAAAGCCTATTCAAACATCTTGTCCCAGAAGACCACAGGCCCCTCTTTTGTTAGGCAGATAGTGAAGATAGGGTGCCAACTTCAAAAGCGACCTACTCCTTGGTCTGCCTTGGGCACAGACCACCCATTACCAAGTCCTTGTTTCCAAACTCACATAAGAAGAAAGTGTCCAAGTCTAACTGGTTGCATCCTATCCCCTGTCTCATAACCCATCCGAGCAATGCCAGGTATGTGCTGTGCTCTGCGAGTAGGCTGTAGAAAATGAATTACTCTCAAATGTGGAGAGACTCAATGTCATTTACAGTCATAAGAAGCTGAAAAGGAAGCTGAGTGTTGCCTGCTGAAACTATTTGTGTGATGTTGTTAAGAAATGAAAAGCAAGAATAGAGGTAAACTTTCCATGGTGCTGCACACTGTGTATGTGAACACACTGCTGTGTTGGATGGTGATGTGACCATTCAGCCTCTGTTTGGACAAAGATAAGGCATTTGCCATGCTCTACAGGTTGGGACAGAAGCAAAATCTCCACTTTCCTGACATTGGCAAGAGAAGTATCAAACATAAGTAACTTAACACAAGTCCGAGCCACTACTCAGCACGCAGCAGGGTGCCTAGATGGCAGCGGTGGGAAGAGTGAGAAGGCTGGGGCTCCAAAAAGATAGATGAAGAGTTGAAGATATCCCAGCTTCTCCCTTGCACCTGCTCAGCACCCCAGCATGGCCCTGTGGGGAGCTGACCCAGCCCTCTAAAAAGGCAAACAAGCCATCCCCTATGCAAATATTTCTTACTGCAATCTATCCTGAGCAAGTGAGAACATTTTTTTTCCGTGATTGAAAGCATTACCTTTTCTTTGTAAACAGAAGAATAGCAAATCATGGGGGAAAAAAATCTCTTTAAAACAGCAAAGCTGAGATTCCTGCACTGAGCGCTCTGAATTGTCTGCCTTAGAGGGTGACACGTAAAAAATATTTCTGAGACAGAGAAATTATACCAAAACGCAAAAAATATGCCAGCTTAGTATTTCTATTTTTGCTAAGCTTTCTCACATTTCATGTTTAACTATCTATAAGAAAAAGGCCCTGCCTTGCCATATCTTCTATGTTACAGTAATTATACTGAGTTAAAATATCTTTTCGTATTTGTAATTGCAATTTAAGTCAGGCACCACTGGAAGACATTCATGCAATTTAGAAATTGTTTAACAATTTTTGCCTGACACATTCTATTTCAACCTAGCAATTATCCTTTTCTATCTTATTGTACACTTCCACCGTACTCTTTTTTTTTTTTTTTAATAGCTACCATAGCTTTCAGCACATCCATGAGCTGAATATTCCCGTGCAAAGCACTGCACAGATGTCCTTTGCTCCATTAGAAATGTTTTCATTGTTACAAGTTCCCTTATGTGAACTGAATGACCTCTTCTTTTGAGCTTTCTCACCTCTGTCTGCTGCAAGCCCAAGTCCTGTGTTGGTCCTACCTAGTTTCGCTTTTCTGTCTCACCCATCAGGAAACCCAAGCATTGCTACTACTCAACCACAGTGCTGTGCATAGACACCCAAGCAAGCTGCCATGCTAGAAGCATCCAAGTTGTGACAGCACAGAGCTCAGCATGGGTTAATTAACCTTTTAGAGTAACTGCAGGATAAATTAGTTCACACTCATCTCCATGCTGCTGCTTGCACTCTGCTTTGACACTAAGATAGCTTTTTCAAAGCAAGCTCAATACCTCCATACTTTTTTCGAGTATGCAATCCTTATGCATACCTTGTTAGCTGGAATCTCTTAGACTGTGGTTTATGAAAAACAAACAAGATTTTCTGTTGTTGCTGAGTCATTTTCTATCTAGACTTACCATTCAAAACAGATAACCAGGTATGATTTCAGGTCTGAATGTATTTAGATTCAGAGCCTGGTCTTGTCTGTTCAAGCAGAAAATATCCAGGCACTGAGTTCAGAGTCAGATCAGGTTGCAGAATTTTATGGACCCATGGACTTTATCTACAACTGTGCATGCAAAATATAGATTTTCACTTATTTTCAAGCTACTGGGTGTCTTAATGCTGTCTTGTATTACAGAACATTAGCATAAAAAAAATGACAGGAACATAATAAAAATGATGAAAATCTTCTCAGGCTTCTGAGCCTGGGATTATGAGAGGTGGCAACAGTTAAATGTCTCTGCTTATTATGTATTTTTCCTTTGTCTGCTGGTGGGGAATTTCATATGGAAAAACTTAACTCTTTGGAGACCAATTCTAATAAAATGTAGATGGTTTGTAACATAGTTTCAAAGTGAGTAGAAGTTAAACTAATGACAACTAGACATGTAAGACATCTGTGTGGGGTCAGTGGTGTACAAATAATAGCCAGACCCCTGCGGAAGCTTTGGCAGCACAATGCAATGAAGGATAATAACAAAGAGCATGTGGCACAGACTGAGGAAGGCACATTTGCTTAGGGCAGAATTTATCCGCCCTTACTTAAGCAACTAAAAGATGGATGTCAGAGTCTAAACAGGCCATTTAAGTACCTATTAAATTAATGGAAAGAAACAGGCACTTCCTGGTGGTGATTCAGCTTATCCTAAACTCAAGGTTGAAGATGGCATCATGACTTGGCCCTCGGAACTGCCTGGACTTTTCCCTTGAGCACAGGGGCTGATTTAGCTGTGTGATCTTTAGGCAGTAAAACTGAGGAAGGTGAGATGAGCAAAATAAATACTGTTATGGACGAAGAACATTTGATAGTGTGTTACCTAGAGATTTTCTGGGTTCTGCTTAAGCAGAGCTTAATGATTTTGAAAATGTACCTGCAGTACATGAGGAAGTGTGTTACAAAAGGCCGCTTTATTACCCTTTTAAAAATGTGCATTACTGCAGCGATAATGTAAAGCAGAAATATTTTTGCCCCATTGAAACCAAAGGTCTCACTGATTTCAGATCACCCAGCATTTCATTTGCTGTTCTAATCTGAAGTTATAGGTCCTTTGTCATATTAAAAACCCCTTCCTGTTACGTGGAGGTTGAATGCATACAAATAGGTCAAATCAACAATGGACATAAATGGAAAAAAATCTGTGAGGTCAACAAAGCTCCTGGAGCTTCAGGAGGGCTTCACGGTATTTACACACTTGATGTCCTTTGATTTAAATTTATGTCAGTGTTGCATAGAGTCCCTGGCTTCACAAACCTATGTCTTTTGACTTTGAGTGAAAGTCAAATATCTAGGTGCTTTTGAAAATATCTTATTTGTCCTTATTTTAGGTGGTTAATTATATTTAAAACTATAAATTACAAATGTTCTGATCCAAGAAGACACTACAGATGTGTTCTTTTGTGTGTGTGGTTTTTTTTTCTCCTCTCTATATTTAAAGCTTTTTAAACTTTGAAGAGGTATTCACCTAGGAAATGCCAAATCTGGAGTATAGTGATGTTTCTGCAAACTCTTCAGATCAAGAAATATACTTCAATCTTTATCAAAAAAATCACGATAGCAGACAGCTAGACAAGGACAGAAGTTCCTCTGGTAGCCCTTTGATTACTCCACAGAGCAATAAAGACCTCTTCTGTTTCTTTCTATCTGGTAAGCCTTGTGTCTAATATAGAAGAGATTCATTTTATGTAATTTAAGAAAACATGTCAGTGACTTTTAACTGTCACATGGGACATTCATAATTTCTTCCTAAGTAATTTCAATGCAATTACCTAGACATGATGAATCTTCCTCACCACTTGTCAGCTGTATTCTGCATAGGCTGGCGGTAGCCAGGTTTACTCTATGAAGGTATTTTTTCTTCCTCAGGAAACATGTGCTCTTACAGCTTCAAAACAAAAGGTATTTAAGTTGTTACACACAGTTATCTTTTATCACCTGTTACTTTTATGGAAAATTTTAACACTGGCACCTTTTGATTGAGAAAGTAATTTCATAGTAACAAGCTTTGCTTGCTTCAATGGCTATCTCTAATATGCCAGTCTCAGAGATGATGTAGGCAAATGCGTTAGAAAGGTATTTATTTTATCTTTTGTTCTTTGCAACAAATTCATAATCATTAAATTATCTCAGATTTAAGAACTCAATTTATTTTCCGGGATACTTGCTGATAAAGGAAATATGATTTTAAGTAGCCTTTGATACAGTCAGTGGAAATGCTGATCTTGTGGCGTAATGTAGGGCACTTGCAGAAGCATTAGATAATGCTCTCATAGAGTCCCTGTTGCAATATTGAAGGCCAGTGAGCTGTGCTAATTTATACTACCTGACAATCTCAATAGTGTGTTCACTAATATTTAATCCTAAGTAATATTGTAATATTCTTTAATTTAGGATTTCTGTTTTCAAAACATAAAGGGGATACTTCTAAGATGACTAGTATTGCTCTGTGACTGACCAGGACACACAGAGTAACACTCACAGGTCCAAGTAGCCAGGGCCTAACTGTAGCCAACCCTTGAATGGTACAAGGGGTATGGGAGAGTTTTGTGGCCTGGGCTGCTCACTTTCCTGCTATACTCAGCTGTGTAGGACTTAATCCTCCCTGCCAAACCTCGCATCTCTTCATCCATCTGGCAGAAGTATCTGAAAGAGGAAGCAAGAGGAAGGGGTTGTCAAGGAGACAGACAGATCATTTTCAGGTCTAAGAACCAACATTCAGGTCTCAGTTTAATTTTATTTAGAAAAATAAAAAATATAGATTTAGAAAGAATTTGAAAGAATTTGAAATGAAAGGTTTTGTAAAATAAAGGAGGTTTTTCCAGTCGCCATTAACCAAGAAATAGACTTTTCTTTTATAAAAGGTATTATCTACTTAATGTATTTTTTATGACATTTTTGATTCATCTTTTCCTGTAGCACTTACTAATAATATATCACACTGACAGAGAGATTAATCTAACTGGCAAACAGAGCATTCACTCTTCCTGGTAGCCACCATTTTTCTTGGGGGGAATAATCTTATTCAAAGGATTCTGCTTTGGTAACACACAGCAGGTTTTAGTTCTCATTCCTAACTGATGCTTTTCAAGATTAACTAATATGTATTCTATAAAGCCAGAGGTCATATATTTTATTGTTGGAAATACTTCAGTTGAAGAGAGTTGACCAGTAGCAAAGGTCTGACTCTCCTCACCACTCGAAAGTTTAAATGCCTGCATTTCTCAAAAGGATGCTACAACATTTTGTCGTTATTTACAGTATCAAAATAGGCCCCTTAAAAAAAAAATTGTACTTTTTAATCTCTTGGAGTTTCCAAAATAGTTGTATTTGACAGATCTCTCTCCCTGATTCTACCTATTGGTCTAGTCTGCAATGTATTTGCAGTCTCTAAAAGTCTTTTGTTGTAATACATCATGAATGCTCGAAGTCATCTTCTTCATTGCAGGTGGATGTAGATGTGACAGACAAGGACAGAGAAAGTCAGAATTTCATGAAGACTTTTTCCATTCTTCCTCTAGAGCTTGTACGACATGGGATTCTTTTACTTCTTTGACAAAGAAGAATAGCACAGTTGTACCTAACTCATCCTTTCAATAACTAGTGATGTCAGTGTGATGGACATCTGTTACCACGGGCCCCATGGGGCTTGAGTTTCTCATGCATTCACATCCTTACACTCAGCATTGCAATAGAGGAAGCTGCCTCTGAAAAGAAAAGCAGTTCCAGCAGTAATGGGGGTAGAAGCACACACACTGCCTCAAACAACTTTTCTGCTATCTTTTTGTGGCCAGTATCCACATTTTCAAATGAATATTGAACAAGGGGGTGTAATGGAATAATCGTCTTCTAATATGGTGTCTGTCTTGCTTCAGTTACAATTGAGAGGGAAGATCTGTGGGAGGATTTGGTTATCAATGGTGGCCATAGTCAGTATATTTCTGAGGCATAAGCTTTGAAAAACCCTGCTGAAATGCTACCTAGCTTTTGATGCATGTGAGATACAGAGATATCTCAGAATGGCCAGTGTTCAAACTCTTCAGGCATTTCAAGAGATTTGGATAGGCTTTTTGAAGTGCGTAAGAGCAGATAACGTTAAGCTGATCTCAGCCCTAAGCCATTTTGAATTTCAAAGAAAGTGATTCCTCCACCTATTTTTGCTTGTTTTCTGTAGTGAGAAAAAAAAGTTTGCACAATTTCAAATGTTTTCTGGATTTTTAGTGCTTAATTTCTTGTTGTTACTAACTATTCCTTTTCATGTAAGTGTGCAGCCTTTCTAAATGACAACTTTGAAGCCTGTGGCCCTGCAATGGAAATCTAAAACTAGCTTGGAAATAACTGCAGGGAATACATACTAAAAAAAAATCCACTCCTGGCAAAGAAGCAGATCAGATAATTTAAAATCTTTTCAGCTCTGAGTTCTACTGTTCTATAACGATTCACTCCGTCTGCTGTCAGATTCCTCTGCCATGTTTTTGCTTTCTCTGTCTTATGTTGGACAGAGAAAACAATAAAGAAAATGGATGTTTGCTTTGTATCATCTCCTGTGGTACTTACAGTTTTCTCAGGATGACTTTCAGTCTTGAGTAAGTCATGACATTTCCAGCTGATAGACAAATACCTTTTCAAAAATTAGAGTGTTCTTTTTTTTTTTTGTTCTAGTGATTTTCAGAGAATTTCAATATCTACTTTTTTACCTTACAATGACAACATCTTCCTGTAAATGGAAAGAAAATAGACAAAAATGTTTATTTTTATTTTTTTTTAATGGAAATGCAGCTTTTAAGTGAATGTACAAGCCTCAGAGCATCTGCTGTCACCCCAGAAATATACCATCCTTGAACTGTTCAATCAAAAATTTCCTTCGCATCTGGAATTTGTGAAGCCACATAGATGATTTGATATCTGGAGTTTCAGAAAGCCAGAGTAACCTTTTTTTTTATTATTATAAATATATTTTATTCACAAACTTAGAAGCAGATGTGTCAGGTTATTTCTCCACCTGCAGAAGAAGCAGAGAGAGAATATACCAAAAGATATTTTCATCATAACTTCAACCTTTGCGTTCATGACTTCTATGTTTAGTTCTCTCCGTTTTACTTCTCAAAAAATGAAGAGAGGAGCAGCATAAAAGCACAGCTTTGGAAATCCTGTCTTCAAGAAATCAATGTCTCAGATTTCCTGTTCTCAAAGCATTAGGCATAAAATTCAAGGGAGGTCACACTACATTATTAGCCCTGTCATCTTCTTTCAGGGCTTTTCACAGTTTTCACACTCTTTCAGAAAAGGCAGAGTGCTATTCTGTATTCTAGGATTAAATTTTTAGGATGCAGCAATTAGAAACTGGTCCTTGAAAACATATTTTTCCAATCTGTTTTGCAGTATTTAGCTTTAATTCTCTCTGATTGTGCATTTCTTAATTTCCATGACAGCTTCTGACAAAGGTCTTAGCCACCTATTGATCAAATTACAATAATCTACGATTTTAATATCAAGTCCTTTAACAACACGCCAAAGAATTCTAGCAGGTTAGAAAAGTAAATCTATTTTCAATACAGGCAGTGCTCATAAATCTCCGCCCTTTCTCCTTGAAACAACTAGGATTCATACTTATGACTAGCAAGAATCTTTGATATTTATTCATGTATAGTAACCCTATTTCTATGGATATATAATATCTGTAGAAGACAAGATTCAAAGAAGGAGATACATGCTGCCAATAACTACATTTTAGATGCCAGGTGTCTGTAGCAGAACCCAGAATCATATACAAAATATATAGTCTGGGTGAACCTGCTTTAGCAGGTGGGTTGGACTAGGTGGTCTCCAGAGGTGCCTTCCAACTCCAACCATTCTGTGATTCTGTGATCTGGCCAACATATGGAATTCATGGTCAAACTTTAGTACCCATGAAAAGTCAGTTATGTGAGCATTCTCAACCCACTTTCCAGCTTTCTAAAACTGTCTTGTTGGAAACTGTACTGACAGGAGTGCACCTGGTGTACAGGCTCCTCCATCTACTCTGGACACATAGCTCAGCTGTTCTGCATAAAAATACAGATCTGTGGTGATTCTGGTACTGGATGATACCTGGTCCTTTGGCATAATAGGCTGCTGATGGGAATAAGCAGTGGCAGACTCAGATGCAAACTCATATTTCTCATGAATATGTCCGAATCACCAGTCTGGTGTATGAGATGAGCATGTCCAAGTTGTTCAGCCTAAACAACAGAAGACAAGATTCACCTGATGAGAGGGCACAGTTGTTTGGCCCAACAGTGAAGGTACTCAGAAGGGAAGGAGAAGATGCTCATTTCTACTTCCAGGACCATTTTTTATATGACGACATTAAACACTGCTGGAAACCAGGTGTCAGTTTTGTGCTTGTCTCTATAATATGTGAGTGTAAGGATTCTAATTTTGAAAGTAGGATTCTGAATGGTTTGGAAGTTCTGGAAATCTGAAAATCTAACCCAAATGTCATGGCAGCATGTACAGGGCAGAGGTACCTGTAAGAGGAGATACTAGTAGATTTAGTTTTGTGTTAGGTGTTTACTGCCTTTACTGAATCTACTCTAGCGGCCCTGGTGACACCAGCCCACAGCTACTACCAAAGCAGCCTGGAAGAAGTTCTGCTAAATTACTCTTCAGTTTACATTTATTTGTGAGAAAATATTTGTCAGAAATTATTACAAATAACAATACACTTGATAGTTTCCGTAGGCTATCTTACTGGATCTATTCCTGTTATTGTTGCATTGCATGTACAGTGATGTAACTTCAGCTTTGTTATAGAAAGCATGAACCAGAGCTTTCTAATTAAATATTATAGAAATTTAATCGGAGCAATGTGTCAAAAGTATCTTTCTGCAACATGGTAAGCTTTGCAACATTCATATTTTCATACAACTTTTTATTTTATTAGTGGTTTACAGTTTTTTTAAAAGTACCAACATATGTTCATTATTCTCTATAAGTTTATAAAATTCACAAAACCATGTGTTTTTCTATAGAAAGCTGGCAGAACGCTATGCTGTCTATACACAGACCAAAAAAATGAGGCTACTGTTACCGACTGTCCTATTTCTTTTCCTCCCTAATGATGCTGTTTCTGACAGAGAATATGTGGAATAATGATCAACTAGAATAGCCTGTGCCCACTCTTGTTTTTTAAACAAAGCTGATATAGCTAGCAGAAACACAAAGTGCCTGCATCACTGACTTGGCAAAAAGAAGAATGTATCCCTAAAACATGACATTGTAATGAACTGTAAATAAGTAAAATAAAATTATCCTCTGAATTCATACAGACCTTTTTAGTGTGCTAAAAAGTAACAAGATGCAGAGATAGGGGTGTAGGTGGGAGATGAAATGATGGCCTTGCAGAAAAATAAAACATACGAATATGCTGAGAAGTTTTTTTTTTTTCACAAATCATTCCCAGAAAATATCAGGGATTGTGAAATGTGGCTGCATCTGAGCAAATATAACTCAATCCAGTACTTTGTAACTCCTTGTGCATTTCTTACATTTCCTTGGTTCTTTGAAAATATTCCAGGCTATTGATGTAAAGGAGTTATTTGTCAAAGCCAAATCTCCCTCTAAAGCTTCAGCTCAGTAAAGTATCTGGTAATGCTCAGTCTTTCTTCATCTCAGTAACCAACCAGCTGGAACACAGCAGGCTGGCTGTATTAACAGTCCATGATGACATTATTGCTTATTTTAGTAATTTAGCATGATAGAGTGAGATGTCTCTACAGAATTTTCAAATACATAAAAAATGACTTAAGTGGAAAGTTTTGCCAAACTATAACGATGGAAGGTATAGCTGATAGCCCAGAATCACAGGGGTTGTGCTAATTTTGTGATGTATAGACAGGTCTGGCTGCAGCTGCAGGGTCCCCCTGAAACCAAACAGCAATGCACCAATCACAATTTTGTGTGCTGAAAGCCTACATTAGATGTATAGTCTCTTGCAGCTGGTATTCTATAATCCCTGCTTGTCTGGGTGTTTTATCCTCTTATTTCTGTGGGTTCTCTCATTACTCCTGATATCTCTGCTGCTGTAAACTTTGGTTGTATAATTTCAGGGTAGGAACTATTTCTCTGGCATGTTTGGGCACTGCCTAGCTAAATAGACTTGAGGTATTATAATATTATAACAGTACAAATAATAGATAATAATGATAACAGAAATTTTTACAAAACATGTTTTGTTTACTTGGCCATTGGTCTTCCATTTTAGGCAGTTAGAAGCTCCTCGAGGTGAGGATGCCCTGAATTTTGTACCATGCTGAATACTGGAGCTGGCAGAACCTCTCTTCTAAAGTTCAGAGAAATAACCAACAAATTTCAGAACTAAATTGTTTTTCGGATCCGAACAGAACTTCAGGAAACATCTGACAGACTGGAAAATCCAGCCCTGTCACTGTTTGCAGACTCATAATGACAGGAGCTGGTTTCACTTCACCTAAGGATAGATGTGTGCAGTGCAGATGTCTACATCTGAGCTATTCATCGAAGACTCTTTGTGCTCAGCAGAGAGAAAGCAGGCATTCCAGTCTGTGACTCATCTGACCTACTTTAGCTGTTTACTTCCAGATAGGATGATTCATTCCCCAGAAGCACCCATGTCTTCCCAGTGCCTATACATCAGATCTGGATGACTATCCCAACACAGATGTCTCAGCAACTATACTGTAGATGTCTAACATTAGATGAGCTTGCTATCACTCACTGTATCTCAAATGAGAGATGAGCTCTCCACTCAGATATCTGTTGAAAAAACTTCCTAAAAAATTCACATTTCCTTACCATAGACAATGTTGGTGAAAGTTTCAGATAGGCGGCAGCAATGTGTATCCAGTACCAGGCAGAAAAGTTAAGCGAGCCCCTACTCAGACTCACCCTCAGCCCTGGGGGTAGTACCTGTTACAGGGAAGCAGAGGAACTGCCAGGCAATCTCCACCCATGAATACAAATTGGTAGTGCCACTATGTCCTCTTCCAGGCTCCAGGGACCATGTGCTTTCCCTAGAGCATTTGGTCCTGCAAGGTGAGTACATAGAGCCTGTTGCAGCAGTTTGAAGCCAAAATGACAGCATGGACTTAAAGGGTCTTCACTCACAGTATGGTGGGATATCTGATCTACTCATACAAAGTACTACTCGTCATTTTTAAGAGTTTTGAAAACTTACCAGCTATTTACAACTTTCGTGGACTATATTTATATCTCATGTGTTCTTTGCTTTGGACTTCGTAACAGGCAAAGTTAGAACTGCTGAACTGCCTTATCTCTGCATTTTTATACTTGCAGATGCCTGGGGGAGTCTGAAAGCGTAACCTTAACCTTGAATTTCCTGGCTGCCTAACATCTGGGCTTCCTCAGAACTGCAAGTTTTCCCTTAGGATGCTTACTGTCTTCACTTCCTCACTTATCCGTCCACTTGCCTGGGAATTTTCCAATAGTTTTTTTTACTGTCAATATTTTTGTCTCTGGAGGAGAGTGCAGCTTTCAGGCGAGCTGTAGCACCCAGAATTCTGGGTTCACCCTAGCGAGCAATTTGACTGAAACTTTGCAACATTCAAGCTAGTGTATTTTACTGCAGTAGCCAAACATGCCTTTAAAAAGTGGAAAATCAGCCTTTATTGGGATGGCACCAAATCACTCTTCCTGTAACATAGCAACCCAGCCTCCATTCGCTTGCATAGTTAAGTGCAGTGTGTTATAATATCTGTTCTGGGCTGTGTTTGTTGTGTCCCTGGTGGAGAAAACACCTGACTGATACTGGCAAGTGCTTCACTTCATCAGTTAGATTCTGTACCATGTCTACAAATAAAGAACATGATGATGGTGCTAAGATCACTTGCAATGGTCAGACCTAGATCAGGGCAGGGAGTGTTTTGGGAAGTCTCATATGGATCCAAATATCTGGAAATGACTGAGGAATTGGAGGTTGTATCTGCTGAAAGGATCCAACTCCCATTTTTAAAAGCCTCTGTTACCCACAAAAGGCAATGTAGTGAATATTTCCTGGAAACATTTGTTCCTTAAGCTCCTGACTGAACCTGAGCCAGCATGTTTACTGTCCATGTGCTATAAGCTCTCCTGAACCTTCCTGCATCAGCATCCCAACCTTTCCACATCAACTCCAGCGTGGAGACAGGTATTACCTTTACTGTAGCTGAGAGGAAAATTGAATTATACAGGTTAAATAACATTCATAGTTCTCCTGATGTAGAGATTAGTCATTTGTGGGGTTTGTTTAGTGATGAAGCTGTAGCTGTCTATGAATCCCAGACTATGCCACCCTGCTTCCTTTCTGTCTGTCAGCAGCTCAGGTGCAACCTGCCTGATGGCGTCAGCATGCGAGGAAACAAGATCTTTCTCTTCAGCACAATATCAAGCACAATAGCATCCATGTCCTATGCAGTTACTAGAAAGGATTAAAAAAAAAATAAATACTACAAATAGAGGCAAAACACTTCAAAAAGATGCTTGTTTCCAAAAAGTGACCTAAAAGAGTGCATTTTGGTACCATGGATAATAGCACAGAACTGAGTTCTAAGGGGGCATAGTTTACAAAACTCATAGATAATTTCAGCAAACTTTGCTAAGATTTGATCTACGTCAAGTCCTACCCAGCAATTCAAGAGAAATTGTGATCTGTGAGTGATAGTGGTAATAACGTGGGGTTTTTTGGTGTGTAGCTTTTCTTATCTTTGCTTTTGCCCACTTTATAAACACTTCATTACATGGACTTTATTCTAGGCCTTGTACTGTTCCATGGATATTATTGGATCATAAATAACTTGGCTCAGGAACAGGTATGCTAAAATAACTCATTATTTGAATCTCAGTACATTAATATATGTAAGCAGATGCTTAGCTTGAAATGAGGCAGTACAATACTTGGATGCTAGAATATTTGAAAGGAACTTGCTGCTCACAGTACTGAAAGAAAGGAAAAGGTCACTGTTCTCTCACTGCAGTCAGGCAGTCATACTAAAATATGGATTTAAAAAGGCCCTTGCAGAATGAAATTATCCTGTCATTTCACCACAAAGAAGCTAAGTTTGGTGGAAATAAACAAGAAAAAAAGCAACTAAATCTATCAACATAAACTTGTTAATTTTCAGAAGAGTATGAGTGTGTGGGAAGTCAGTAGGAGACACTGAATTTTACTGACTTGAACCTGAACCTGACTTGCTGTGTTGAGTTATGAGGGCAACTTTCCTGGTCACATCACAGCAGAACAAGTAGAAAATACAAACCAAAATGAGATTAGAGAAAGGAAAATATACAAGGTTTATATTCCAAAGGTACTTAAGTGCCCAGATACTCAGAGCTCCTGTTCTGCAGGAGCTGAACTCTGGAAGAACCCAGAATCTGCTCTAGTATCCCAACCCTGGAATTGTCTTTGTGTCTAAGCTTCTCCTGCTGGGCATAGAAGGAATCAGCTAAAACTCAGTGCCTAAACCTCTGTTGATGTTACAGATTCGAAGCACACAGCTACCTCACTTGTGTATCCTCAAATAATTTTCATCAGGTCAATTCTCGTGCAGAGCTAGACTATGAAAAGCTAGAAGACTTTCTCAAGCTATCAAGCTTTTCAAGACCACCAAACTATGTCGATACTAACAGCTTATTTCAAGAGTACATCTTTAGTCTTTAGACATAATATATATACTCACTTGAGTTTCTTGAGACTGCAGTATACTCATTATCATGGAGTTCTGTTGACTCGTGACAGTAATAGCAGCATTTTTCGAGGAAAAAAAATATCTAAACATGACTGCATTGAATAAAAGATTTTTTTCCCTGTAGAAACCTACCCTTCGGCCATTCCTAGTCAACATTTCCTCTTGTGTTTCTACTGTTGTCTCAGAGCCTGCTGAAAAGAGCCAAAAGATATTTTAGATGGAAAAAAGCTTACATTTACATGTAAATCACTTATTGATGTTTACTTGATGCAGCAAACAGAGCATGTTGGTTTTTAAATAAAAAAGAAAATGAAAAAGACCAAACAACAAACCCTCAATGTTTTCGTGTTACTGACAAAGTTAGAGCTATCATTTCTAATTGAGAGAAGGGAAGAAGAAAAAATATGAGCAAGCATTGCAAAGCACTTTGATTTACTTTCTATTTTCAAAGCTAGCTATTTTTCTCTTCTTGAAATTCTGAAGATAAATTTCTCATTGCATTCCAGATGGCAGAACTCAGGTCCAATATTCTTTCCTCTTCACCCACTCAGAATTCTTCATGGCCCTTCTTGTTTCCAAAGACAGCACATTGAGACCAAAATTGATCAAGTATGTGTAAAAGGTGGCATCTCTCCAAAGCTGAAAACATGGTGTCTGTCCTTTTTAATGGTATAAGTTCAATGGCTACAAACTCCAAATTAGTCAGTACAAAGATACGAAAAATTGTAAACCATTTTATATACTATGTTATAAGCAGTATTCACACGGACAAACAATTTGAGGACTGCCCAGTAGCTGGTCTGCCTTAAACCTATATGACTGAAGTTTCTGGGGCTGAACTTTGAAGACCAGAGCCTTCTGTTTTTCCTCAACATCCCTCCTTCCCACATTACATTTCAGCTATAAAAGTTTGTGAAAAAAAATCTAAATTTCCTTGGTGAAAGAATGACTTCTGTTCTCTTTTATGGCAGCCCTAGGATATGAACTCTTAATCGGCAGAGTTTAAGTCCTGACATCTGAGTAACATTAATATGTTAGGAATCTGCAGGCTTCATAAAGCTTGGAGTATTGCTATAAGCACATAGAAATTAGTACATTGAAGAAAGAGATAATTTCTCTTTTATTAAAACTCATTCATCTACTTAGCAAGGAAGAAATACCAGTGCTTTGCTAACCAGGGACCAAGGAACTTCAAAGTCGTAAATATTTACAATATCCATGTAAATGTATAATTGCTTATAAGACACTGAAAAACCACGGTTCCTGAAGATCTAGCATCAGAAAGGATTTTTTTCTTCCACAGCACCCAATTCTATTTCAAGAAGCCAGTAATAAGGCAGAGAGCAGCTGAAAAACTTTGATGGTTTTATTTTGTCACTGATGAAGCAATTCCAAGCTGGTTTCAGAATACCTCACATGGATACACAGTAGCTTTTTACGCTCAGCACTCACTAGTCTCCAGCAAGGTCCATAAGCGACAACGGTGTGAGGAAATTGTACCTGTGTGCTGGTGGCTAAAATTATCTTATAAAAACTTGCTGTCTCGTAGAAGCGATTACACCATAGAAGGTTTTTCCACCTGGTTACTTTGCTCCTAGAAGTCTGATCAAGGTAAAACTAAAAAATCCTAACCGAGTGCAGAAGAAAAATTCTGAAACTGAGATGGCAGAATCACAGAATCACAGAATGTCAGGGATTGGAAGGGACCTCAAGAGACCATCTAGTCCAATCCCCCTGCCAGGGCAGGAACACCTAGGTGAGGTTACACAGGAAGGCGTCCAGGCGGGTTTTGAATGTCTCCAGAGAAGGAGACTCCACAACCTCCCTGGGCAGCCTGTTCCAGTGTTCCGTCACCCTCACTGAGAAGAAGTTTCTTCTCAAATTTAAGTGGAACCTCTTGTGTTCCAGCTTGAACCCATTACCCCCTGTCCTGTCATTGGTCGTCACCGAGAAGAGCCTGGCTCCATCCTCGTGACACTCACCCTTTATATACTTATAAACTTTAATGAGGTCCTCCCCTCAGTCTCCTCTTCTCCAAGCTAAAGAAACCCAGCTCCCTCAGCCTTTCCTCATAAGGGAGATGCTCCACTCCCTTAATCATCTTTGTGGCCCTGCGCTGGGCTCTCTCCAGCAGTTCCCTGTCCTTCCTGAACTGAGGGGCCCAGAATTGAATGCAATAATCCAGATGCGGTCTCACCAGGGCAGAGTAGAGACCTGTGCTGTATCATTAAATTAAATAACAACAACAAAACCCCAAACAAACCTTGAGCTTGACAGGAGCTATTAATTTTTGAACAAATATTGTCTTAATTTTCCAGACCAGCAATTGCCTTTTGGTAGATGTGATTGTACGTTACAGGTTGGAACCCACATACTTTCTTTTTCCTTCTTTTTCTCTATTCTTTCCATCTGCTCTGTGGATGTTCAGTCTCTTAGGAGGATGAGATTTCATAATGCACTAACTGGCATTCAGAACAAGCTGAATAACATGGAAGCAGCCAAGAATTGTAGTGAACCAGAAACAGAATAGCAGGTGAAGTGATTTATATATTGCTTCCATTTGTGATTAATCTTTTCCTTCCTTACTTAATTCTGAGCAGATATACTTATTTTCTGTGAGAACACAAAACCAAGAACAAATGCCTTTTTTCTTTATTTGCTAATCATTCAAGAAAGCATATTTTTTTTTGTTCAGATTTTTCCCATAGTCGTGCTAATGTTACATAAAAGAACTCTAGAATTAACACTAACTGCAATTGCTGCTTGTTTATGTAAAATCATTGCAGAATTAATTCCACACAGATGTCTAAAAATATGCACATATTTAAAGCAGGTTTTCAAAAAAACCAATTTGTTGTGTCCTGTATTTGTTTCGATTTATATATTGGCCTGTTTCACTATGACCTGCTAAGATGATACTTATGAGAAAAAAATGATTAACTTCAAATATTTTCCCTACTTTTCAAACAGATTTGACAACACTTAAGATTTTCTAAAAGGCTCTGTGTGAAACTGTGTTATGCACAGTACACATATATATACACATGGCATCTTTAGGCACTGCAAAACCTAAGCTACATATTTATCTCAACCTGAGTTTCACGGGCAGTTAGTGAGGAGATGTAAAACAGTGTGAAGCTGGTCCAGAAACATGAGATCCCTTCCTTCCCTGGAATATGAGTTCCTGTCACAGACCATAAAATTAAACCTGTCCATCCATTTGGGGTCCAGAGTGTTCAGTTGATTCCTGAGTATTGACTGATGCCTAAGAGTGGGAAATTTCTTTTTGTCAAATAACTTCACTATTCAGGTGCTCACTAGACAGGGAGTGAATGCATCCTTGACTATCTGCAACTTCAGATGTCCTAATCTCATGAGCCCCAGGATGGGGTAGTGGAGTAGTCTTGGAGAGACAATCTACTTCCTTCCTACTGAAGGGCAATGGTGCCACAGAGGAAACTTGAGTCATGGTGTTAGGAGAGCCACCAAAAGGCTCTAGGCCTTTGTCTTTGTGGTTTGGGCATGCAGGTGGGAGGATTTATGCTTGGAAAACTTAGTCATCAGGAATGGACTCCCAATGACTTTGAGCCAAGTACTCTCTGTAATAAAATAGGTGTCTCTTTTTTTGCTTTCTCTCCTTCTAGCCTGATGATTTAAAAAATCATGGTAAAACAAAGTCTTTGCTTCCACAGAAAGCCGGAAAATGTGTGTATTCAGAACACCTGATTTTGGGCCCTGGCCGTCCTGTGTTGTGGTGGGCAAAGCATCGAGAGGCCAGGGTCAAAATGGGCCAGGCAGGACCTCTGACAAGAGGTGTTCACACCCTGCTATAGGGGAGTTTGTAATTATTGTCACTGCCACTGAACTGAAGTCACTAAAACTGAACTCAGCCTTCTGGAGGATGGAGGAAATCATCTCTCTACAGTGGGGGCTTTTAAACCATTCCGTATTGAAACTCAGGTATTTGTGGCATTTTAACAGCAACGTGGAAAAGTTTAAAATTATCAAACGTTTGGCCCGTGTTAAAGAGTAAACAGTCTGGGTGACGGGCAGGGACTTTGTCATCCAAGCAGTGGCTGAACATCAGATAATATGGTTATTTTCCCTAATTACTTCAGGATTGTGTTTTAGCTTGTTTTGTCATTATCATCACCACATTGTCTTTGTATCCTTTTGTAATCACCATGGAGTTAAGGCAGTATTGTTTTACATTTATCACAGGCCAGGCTAATGTTTTCTAAAGACTTGTACTGATATTTTTCTTCTGTTCATTTGTAATTTTAATGCACTACAGCATCTGCAGTTTCCCACTGAATTTTTTGCCAGCATCTTGAAAATGTAAAATGATCTTTTGTGACATTCACAGATACTGTTTTCTCAGTGCTGACTGACTCTAGGAGCAATGTTTTGCTGATATTATCAACACTGTTAAGGAAATGTAACCTCTGAGGATGCTTCAGAGGTTTCTTCATAGTACTCATAAGAAAAAGGTGATCTGAACTGATTTGTAAAGCAGTAGGAAGAGCGGGGGATACATTATCCCTGAGAACAAGCTGACCACGTTGGTATCTCAAGGTGACGTTCTAACATGATTTTGCAAAGTAACAGCTATGGTTAATATGGAGTATTAATACAAAAAATAGTTTATCTCTCAAAAAAAGATCTCACAGACTGTCTTAGTCACTAGGAACTTGCATTTCTTTACCCCTCCTGTTGGAGCCGTCTGTCCACAGCAGGAGGCTGTTCTCTAAATTTCCCCTGACTCTTTAAATTTGCAAGTCTGAATGTCCTTGGGGTTCACAAGGGTTTAGTGATGTGAAATAAGTCCTCTTAGTGCTTGAACTTGCTCTGTAGCACCTTTTCTGCTCCCTGATTATTGGAGAAGAAAAAGGAAAATCTAGTGTTAGCAACAACATGTTTAAGAGGTGAACAAAAAGAACCCTCTGAGAAATGAGATATTTCTCAATAGTTGTCAGGCTAGAACTACGGTTAAAATTTAATTTTTAATCCTCCTGTCATTATTCGAACACTAAATGTTTGACTCAGATTTGGTTGTTTTGTTTGAAGATAATAGCATCATGTAATAAACATCATGTAGTCCAAAGTACTTCCTCAGAAGAGATGTTAGGAAAGAAACAATGAAAGAAAACTGATTACCAAGATATAGGAAATCAGTATAGATGGTGACCTATTGCTTAGGCAGTTATACAAACCTCTAAGATCTAACTTATAGGGGACTGACAGAAATATATCAAAATATGAGAGGAGAAAAGGAGGAAGATGATCTTGTGACTGCCTTTTGTCTTCTGTGCAGCTAACCTTGTTCAGTGAAGACCAACATATTAACTTATTTTATAATATAACATACGAAAACTGAAAGCAACATGATATCAAGTTTAACCTAATTCTGAGGTAACCAATTCAATTATCATGAAAAACAGAAAACATTTTTTAATGGATGGGTATCATAAAGGGAGAAAATATTCTAAAGATTTTTTTCTATCACTAGTCACAGTTTTTGTTATTCAAGTCTGAAAATACTGTATTATATTTCTAGTTAACAAATAATAAGGAATTAATCATATTTTTAAAAAAGGCTTTATAAAAGCAGACAAGGTGTAATCTCAAAAACATTTTCTCAGTCCCACCTCATTCTACCATTCCCATCAAATGATTCTTTTGGTTGCTCTGAAAAATCAGTGCAGCTGTGGCTTATTTTCTCTAAACCAACATGTGTGCAAATAATTTCCTGCACCAGAATCTGCCAAATTCAATCAGGGTTTAATGTATTTCTAAAACATACATGAAAATAAATGGAAACATAATGAAATTGCTTGTTCTCTGTGTTAAACCAAGAGGCAACTTGATGCTTTTCAGACCTATCCCAAGATTTTGTTTCAACATTATGTGCAGTGGTAATAGTTTCGATGCTATTTACTCTCAGATCTCTGGAAGTCCCAGATATAATTCTGTCTTGCAACATTTAATCCTCAGTGGCCTGATGCCTGGTAGTCTTTTTAACCCTGAATCAAATGTTCAATTCTTCACTGGTGAGAAGAACATTTTAGCAACAGACCACTTGGGCGGGAATCATCTAAATCATCCTGTAATGAAATCACCAGGACAGAAGTGAAAGAAATCAGCACAGCTTAAGGCAGCTCCTCTAGAGATCTGATGCCTGCAGATAATAAGGGACCATGCAGAACCTTTCTCTCCTGCTTCCAAATTCTCATGTTTACTCAGTGACTTCAGATCAGTGGCCTGTGGGAAGGATAGATATCAGTCTTAACACATCATTAAGTTCAGACAAACTAAAAGTGGATCTGAACTTTTCTTCTTTTTCATAAAGCGAGTTCCAGTTAGGCGTCGCGGGCAACCCCCCTCCCTACCTGCTTTGCTTCCCCGGGTGCCCCTCCGTAATAGGTTTGAGGCCCTGGATATTGAAGAAGATGTAGGTGGGGATGTGGTGCAAGGGCCACCTACGAGGTCACATAGGAAGAGGCGATTGACTCCACGCCTCAAGACTGCCTCCGATAAAAAAGAAAGAAGGGTAATTGTGGTAGGCAATTCCCTTCTGAGAGGGACGGAGGGCCCGATATGCAGACCTGACCCTCAGCATCGGGAAGTTTGTAGCCTACCTGGAGCTCGGATCAGGGACATCGCCAGGGCGCTCCCCAAACTGGAGCGCCCAACGGACTACTGCCCGCTGCTGATCTTCCAGACAGATGGGGAGGAAGCGGCATCCCGTAGTCTGAGGGGAATGAAGAGAGACTTCAAGGCCTTGGGACAAATGGTGAAAGAGTCTGGGGCTCAAGTTATCTTCTCTTCCCTCCTTCCATTTTCAGATGATGATGTGGGATGGAATAGAAAAATTGAGTCCGTAAATGATTGGCTTCGGGACTGGTGCTACAGGCAGGGCTTTGGGTTCTTTGATAACGGCTGGTTTTACAAGACACCAATCCGGTCAGTGATATGTGGGAAAGGTTTATCCCACAGGGGTAAAAAGATGCTGGGACAGGAATTAGCAGGGCTCATTTGCAGGGCTTTAAACTAGATTCGAAGGGGGATGGGGTTGTAGCTGGGCTTGCATCAGTGGGGCAGCATGCTGGAATCCATAAAGACCAGGAGGCCCCTCAGGCCCCTAGGGTGAAATCGGTGTACTCGGCTCGCTCCCTGAAGTGCCTGTACACCAATGTGCGCAGCATGGGGAATAAGCAGGAGGAGTTAGAAACCTGCGTTCGGTCAGGAGATTATGATCTGGTGGCAATTACAGAGACATGGTGGGACAGCTCGCATGACTGGAATGTGGTCATGGATGGCTATGCCCTTTTCAGGAAAGACAGGCCAGCCAAGCGTGGTGGTGGAGTTGCTCTTTATGTGAGAGAGCAACTACAATGTATAGAGTACTGTCCAGGTGCGGTTGAGGAGCAAGTTGAGAGTCTGTGGTGAGAATTAAGGGGCAGGCTGGCAGGGCTGATACTGTTGTGGGTGTCTATTACAGGCCACCAGATCAGAGTGAGGAAGTTGATGAGGCCTTCTACGGGCAGCTGAGCGTGGCCTCACAGTCACAGGCTCTGGTTGTTATGGGGGATTTTAACTACCCTGATGTTTGCTGGAAGGACTACTCAGCCAGCCAGCCACAGTCTAGGAGGTCCCTCCAGTGCATTGATGACAACTTTCTGATGCAAATGGTGGAGGAGCCGACTAGGAGAGGTGTGCTGCTGGATCTTGTCCTCGCTAACAAGGAGGGTCTGGTCGAAGCAGTAAAGGTGGGGGGCTGCCTTGGTTGCAGTGACCATGAGATGGTGGAGTTCAGAATCTCCTGTGGTGGGAGCAGAATACCGAGCAGAATTGCAACCCTGGACTTCAGCAGGGCCGACTTTGGCCTTTTCAAACAATTGCTGGAGGAAATCCCGTGGGCAAGGCTGCTTGAAGGTAAAGGGGCCCAAGATAGTTGGTTAACTTTCAGGGACTGCTTCTACCAAGCTCAAGATCAGTGCATCCCGACGCGCAGGAAGTCAAGGAGGGGAGCCAGGAGACCTGCGTGGTTAAACAGGGAACTGCTGGGCAAACTCAAGTGGAAGAGGAGGGTTTACAAATCATGGAAGGAGGGGCTGGCCACTTGGGGAGAATATAAGGCTGTTGTCAGAGGATGTAGGGAGGCAACTAGGAAAGCTAAGGCCTCCTTAGAGTTAAACCTGGCGAGAGGGGTCAAGGACAACAGAAAGAGTTTCTTCAAATACATGACAGATAAAACTAACACCAGAGGCAATGTAGGCCCACTGATGAATGGGGTGGGTGCCCTGGTGACAGAAGATACAGAGAAGACAGAATTACTGAATGCCTTCTTTGTCTACTCTGTCGGAGGCTGTCCTGAGGAGCCCCGTACCCCTGAGGCCCCAGAGGAAGGCAGGGCAATGGAGGAGTCTGCCTCAGTTGATGAGGACTGGGTTAGGGACCAGTTAAGCAATCTGGACATCCATAAATCCATGGGTCCAGATGGGATGCACCCGCGGGTGCTTAGAGAGCTGGCTGAAGTCATTGCTGGACCGCTCTCCATCATCTTTGCCAAGTCTTGGGAAATGGGAGAGGTGCCTGAGGACTGGAGGAAAGCAAATGTCACTCCAGTCTTCAAAAAGGGCAAGAAGGAGGACCCGGGCAACTATAGACCGGTCAGCCTCACCTCCATCCCTGGGAAAGTGATGGAACACCTTATCCTTGGTGCCATCTTAAGACATATCAAGGATAAGAGGGTCATCAGGGACAGTCAACATGGCTTCCCCAAGGGGAAGTCGTGTTTGACCAACCTCATAGCCTTTTATGAAGACGTAACAAGGTGGATTGACGATGGCAGAGCAGTGGATGTGGTCTACCTTGACTTCAGCAAAGCATTTGACACCGTCTCCCACAGCATCCTCACGGCAAAACTGAGGAAGTGTGGACTGGATGATCGGGTAGTGAGGTGGACCGCAAACTGTCTGAAGGAAAGAAGCCAGAGAGTTGTGATCAATGGGGCAGAGTCTGGTTGGAGGCCTGTATCTAGTGGAGTGCCTCAAGGGTCAGTTCTGGGACCAATACTATTCAATATATTCATCAATGACTTGGATGAGGGAACTGAGTGTACTATCAGCAAGTTTGCTGATGACACCAAGCTGGGAGGAGTGGCTGACACGCCAGAGGGCTGTGCTGCCATCCAGCGAGATCTGGACAGGCTAGAGAGTTGGGCGGGGAAAAATTTAATGAAATATAACAAGGGGAAATGTAGAGTCTTGCATCTGGGCAGGAACAACCCCAGGTTCCAGTACAGGTTGGGGAATGACCTATTAGAGAGCAGTGTAGGGGAAAGGGACCTGGGGGTCCTGGTGGGCAGCAGGATGACCATGAGCCAGCACTGTGCCCTTGTGGCCAAGAAGGCCAATGGCATCCTGGGGTGTATTAGAAGGGGGGTGGTTAGTAGGTCCAGAGAGGTTCTCCTTCCCCTCTACTCTGCCCTGGTGAGACCTCATCTGGAATATTGTGTCCAGTTCTGGGCCCCTCAGTTCAAGAAGGACAGGGAACCGCTGGAGAGAGTCCAGCGCAGGGCCACAAAGATGATTAAGGGAGTGGAGCATCTCCCTTATGAGGAAAGGCTGAGGGAGCTGGGTCTCTTTAGCTTGGAGAAGAGGAGACTGAGGGGTGACCTCATCAATGTTTATAAATATATAAAGGTTGGGTGTCACGAGGATGGAGCCAGGCTCTTCTCGGTGACAACCAACAGTAAGACAAGGGGTAATGGGTTCAAGCTGGAACACAAGAGGTTCCACTTAAATGTGAGAAGAAACTTCTTCTCAGTGAGGGTGACGGAACACTGGAACAGGCTGCCCAGGGGGGTTGTGAATTCTCCTTCTCTGGAGACATTCAAAACCCGCCTGGACGCCTTCCTGTGTAACCTCACCTAGGTGTTCCTGCTCTGGCAGGGGGATTGGACTAGATGATCTTTCGAGGTCCCTTCCAATCCCTAACATTCTGTGATTCTGTGATTCTGTGATTCTGTGAAAGCTAAGTTCAAACTTGAGTTGCTGCAAGAAAGATTGTGATCAAGGGTGAGTCATCTGACATTTAACAACCAAAGTAAAGGATAAATTCATTATTATTCCTATGACAACTTTCAATGAATTAGCAGGACGATTCTTTTGCAGTGTGTAGTTGCTGAGTATACGTTTTAGTAGAGTATGATAAACAGTTCATGCGCTAACCTTGCAGACTGAAAAAACATCTTCTTTCTTTCCTTCCCCTTCTCCACCTCTGCTGGGATATTTGTACTAAGAAATGTTTATTTTCCAGTTTATTGTGTTAATGCAACTCTTGACACAATTTTTAAATAGCATTGTACAGGTCTGGAACTATTCTAACTGAGAAACCAGAATTCCCTTTTATTGCTTTGTCCTTGCAACCATACCCACAAAGAGATCATCTGCATCAAATTTTCCATCTGCTTTTGAGATACAGGCAACTTAAAAGTCAGTAGTTTGTTTTTATCAGGTATCTGTCAGTGATTCCTAGGAAGAAATGAGAGTTCAGTATAATGAATTTTGAGAACACTTTTATTATCCTTAGAAGTGCTAAATGCAGTTCTGTCTGTCATCTTCCAGTGTAGTGAAGAAATAATATGTATTAAGGAACAAAGGGCAATGCACAACAGCACATTTTCTGACTTTGTAAATAGAATTTAAATTCTCTCTTTGTGAATTTAGTATTTTAAAATCCGAAACTTCTTTCCAAATAATTGGCTGCTGTAAATAGACAAAAGTAGTACACTAAAGAATGTAAACAACCTAAATATCAACATATTAACTGTTCACATGGGTTATGTGTCATGTTATCTGTCTCTTAAACAGGACCAATTCTGAGAGTCAACTGATCATATCTATGTGTCTGGCATCCTCTTTCTGTACATGTAGTTGAATATTTCTTTGAGCTTCTTGTGTCAACAAAGTTTCCTATCTGTAAAATCATCTGCTACAGCAGTTACAGAATTTCAAAAGGGGATTTCCACAACAGGTGAACTGAAATTATATTTCCCCGAGTAAATAAAGCAGGGGAGGGACTGTTCCCTGACACATGTGTACCCAGCTGAGATCTCTCAGACCCCAACACCACGTGCTGAATTCAAGCTGTTTATGTATTAACAGTCTGTGGCCCATAGTTGGTCCTAACCCGTGTGCAGGCACCATCTCTGATCCCGCTAGCTCTCTTAGACCAAAACTATGTCAAGGTGCATGGGAACAGTTAAAACAGATACGGTTGCCAGAACTCAGTCTGGTTTCTTCATGCCGTTCAATTTGCTAGCATAGACACAGTCTGTCGATTTATTTAATTTGCATTTATTGCACATTTTAATCAATATTCACTGGGAATGTAGTTTATTCCTCTGAAGTTTCGTTCGAATCAAGTTTTAGAAAGGTTTCCTCAGGAGCCTTATGTTTAATATGTAATGTTTTTCCAATCCCAGTAATGTTAGAAAACATTTCTTTTTCTGTGTTTCTCAGCTATGTATATGCTGATTTTAGTAATGATAATGTCACGAACAGTAGTTATGAAGCAATTACTGCTGTGCTTCAAAAAAAATTGCTTTTAATAAAACTGATTAATTTTCACATAAACATGTCAGAAGGGAAAATTAATTCAGATAAATCCAACCTAGCTTTGATACTTTATCTTCAAGTCTGACAGAGATTTATATAGAATTAGGACTATAGTTCACATATAAGGGCATTTGGCAAGAACTTGAAAATGGAAGGAGATGTGCAGCAGAGGATGAAAGAATAAAAGCAGTTCAAGAGGAACGTGATGAAATGAAAAGAGAAGGTCAATTCAAATGCTTAAAGCACTGAGGTTCAGATAGCTTTGTTGAAGTTTAGATGAGGGTAGACGACAATAAAGGAATCATAGCTGTATCTCCATTAAAAATATATATATGAAGGAACATTGCACTCAGTTTCCTCAGTACAATTAATGAAGGGTACAGTATATGATATTCTGGCCTTCTAAAAAGAGAAACATGCAAAGGTTTTTCGACGTGGTTTCTTTCTTCTTCTTCTTTTTTTTTTTTTTTTTTTCCTTAACCATGAATATTGTGAAAAGCTACTTTATATATTGGAGTCTCCAGTCACCATGGCAACATCTATACTGTGGGACTTAGGGGTACTCTCAGTTTCTGATTCCATGTGTTTCTGCCATATTTTATGTCTTTGTCAAGGTGAGAAATGGGCATACATATTTGCACAAGGCTAGAGATTGGTTGGATTCAGAATAAACTCAGACACATGGACCAACAGGCAGACAGTATTGAAAGTCACACCAGCTCTCCTGATGTATAGACAAAGCTCATTGTACAAGGAAAGAGATGCCAGAGAAAGCTATTTATGCTGGTATCAATATGGGAAAGTTGAGTTAAAGTCAATGGCATTATTCTCATTTTTTCTTATTGCAAAAAAGAATGCAGTTAGTCACAGTATCTTATAGCTCACAGAAATCTTTTGTGCATTTAATATTACAATTTACATAAATAATAACTAAAAAATCCCCTCATTTGCATCTCAAAAGACAACCAAATAGTGGGAGTTTAGACAGAAAAAAAATTTAGATTATTTTCTCTGCTGAAGAGAAAAGAACACCTACATTCTTTCCATATTTACGGTTGGTTTTGCTTTTGTTTTTTTTTTTTGAAAGAAATTCAGTAGAAGGTGTTACATATTACAATCAGCCTTAGCTTTTACTCTTTCACTCTCATAATGTCATTTTCAAATGGATACTTCAGAGTATGTCAGAGCGGCATTTACATAACACTTAAGCATGCTTGTCAGGAGACGAAATGGAAGGATGTGATAGCAGCAAGTTTTCCACTCATTCTGAACTCCTATTTCATGCATTTGATTACTCTCACTCTGTTTTTCTTGCACAAGGACAAGACCTCTGTGTGTACACAAATGGCACTGATATCGACGGAGCACCAAGTGACGTTGCTGACTGAATGCACCACTGAAGGTGCAAGGTCAGAGGCTCCATGTATAATTTTTAAACAGTTTCTACCTTGGAATCTGCGTGTTATCCATTCACACACACACACACACACACACACACACAATACTATCGAAAAGTTTACTCTTTCATGAAGTTCTGTCAATAGTTTTGTGGGAAAACTTGTACCTTTTTTATTATTTTTTCTTTTACTTGCTCTTTACATCTCCGTAGCTAGCAGTTATTTTTCCTGTTGGTGCTTTCTAAGAAATTTCTTTGTTGATCTCTAGTTTCCTTTTTCTCAGTCATTTGCCTTTTTAGAAGGTTATTGTAGTAATCCTAGAACAATTGGAAAGTATTTGTAATTCATGCCATGGTCAACCAACACATCATTGCAGAATACAAGTGCAAATTTTATCCAAAATTAACATATGTTATCCCAATGTCTAAACTATCATCAGTCAAGAAGTGAAGTTTTTCCTCTAAATCTTGGTCTTCTTTTCAAGTTGCTAAATATATAGCTCCCTGATGCATTGTAAATGGATATACAGACATACAGATATTCACTGCAATGTGTTTCCCAGTTTTTCTCTTTTGTGAAGTCTACTAAGATCACACAAGACCATAAATCTGTGGAAAAGACCAAGTCTGTTATTTGAAATGAGGAAATGAAGTAGCACTGTAAAGAGTGATAGATGCACTTGTTTGCACATCATTCTAGTTGTTTATCCTTTGTGTACAACTCTGGATGCAGGTAGGCTCTGCTAGCACTATACAACATTTTGTTTTAAGAAGCTAGATCTAACACCAGAGAGGGATTAGACACAAATGTACAGACAGGTGTTCTGGAGAGCTTGAGTCATGATTTACAGCTCTCATTGAAAGGGCTTATGGGCACAGTGATTTTCCATGACATCAATGAAAACTGACCATGAAAATAATATAACTCAAGAGATGCAGCAGTCCACAGACATGGCGAGCAATCAGCCACAGATGGAAGAAACACACTTGAAACAAATGAAGTAACTAATTGTAGGGCAGAAAACAGTGTGGCTCTTGGGTAAGATATGGAGGGCAGTACAGCATGGTTTCAATGAGAAATACATGAAGTAGAACAAAAAGCAGTCAACACAGCTTCTATAATCTTTTATAAATATTTACTGTCCATTTTGTCAAAGTGATATACTTGCAGAGCTTTTACAAAACTAAAATTACAGGGGTTTGGCCTGTATAGATCTATATGCCTAGTACTAGGGGTTGTGTGAGAATCTGCAAAGGTCTCTTCAGTCATTTTAATCAGGCCATAGCCTAATTACTTTGCAGAAGCTTCAAGGGCCAGATAAATCATCCAAACTGTGCAGATTTTATGCACTATGGATTTTTTTTTTAATAAAAAGCAGGAACAGCTCCCAAAAGCACTCATTCTTTAGTGCATTTCTAATGTCAGGTGATACAGAGCCACATCACCCTGTTGTGTCAGAGCACAAGTCTCCAGCATCCACCTCACACTATAGTAAATCATGTCCCAGGGTTAAAAACTCATCAAAGACTGAACAGAACTAATTATCTTGCCTGGGTGTAAATAATTTTTTTTTGTGTGTGTGTATAACTGTGTCACTTAAGGGACATCAGAAAAGAGGTCTTTCACCTAATTTTCTTCAGTGGAATTACTGTAAGCTTATAGTTGTGTGATTGCAGTCAGAATCAGGTCCTACACAAGCAGATATTCAGTCCATAATCCTTGGAAATATACTGTTAAAAGAACTTGTCAGGATGCTGTAGCACTCTGTAATGGAATGCATCTCCTTGGTAGCTGTGACAGCTATGGCCAATGGGCCTGCTGTGTTTAAAATTCTGTAAATACTTCCAAGAGTCTGAAAAGAAAAAAAAAAGGTTGACTATAACAACTAAAGCTCATGTATAGTTTTATTCACAGACAGAGATGAGCTTGTGAAAAAATAAAATATTGTATTGGGCTTGTGTGGGAAGGCTTTGGTAGTGGGGGAGCTACAGGGGTGGCTTCTCTGAGGAGCTGCTATAAGCTTTCCCTGTGACAAATAGCACCAGTGCCAGCTGGCTCCAGGATGGACCCACCGCTGGCCAAGACTGAGCCCATCAGTGACGGTGGCAGCACCTCTGAGATAACATAGTTAAGAAGAGGAAAAAAGAAAAAGAACAAAACTGCCGGGGAACAGCAGCTGGAGGAGAGGAGTGAGAATATGTGAGAGAAATGAGGCTGCAGACACCCAGGTCAGTGAAGAAGGAGGGCAGGAGGTGCTCCAGACATCGGAGCAGAGATTCCCCTGCAGCCCGTGGTACAGATCGTGGTGAGGCCGGCTGTCCCTCTGCAGCCCTTGGAGGTCCACGGCGGAGCAGATACCCACCTGCAGCCCAGGGAAGACCCCACACCAGATCCTCCCCCAGAGCAGGTGGATGCCCAAAGAAAGCTGTGACCCCAGGGAGAGCCTGTGCTGGAACAGGCTCCTGGTAGGACCTGTGGCCCCATGGAGAGAGGAACCCAGGCTGGAGCAGGTTTGCTGGCAGGACTTGTGACCCTGTGGGGGACGCAGGCTGGAGCAGTCTGTGCCTGAAGGACTGCACCCCATGGAAGGGACCCACGCTGGAGCAGTTTGTGAAGAACTGCAGCCTGTGAGGAGGACCCATGCTGGAGAAGTTCATGAAGGACTGTCTCCCATAGGACAGATCCCAAGCTGGAGCCAGGAAAGAGCATGAGTCCTCCCCCTGAGGAGCAGGGAGCAGCAGAGGCAACATGTGATGAACTGGCCATAACCCCCATTCCTCTGTGTTATTTGCAGGGAGAACGTAGAGAAATAAGAAGTGAAGTTGAGCCCGGGAAGAAGGGAGGGGTGGGGGGGGAAGATGTCTTAAGATTTGGGTTTATTTCTTGTTATTCTACTCTGATTTGGTTGGTAATACATTAATTTTCCCCAAGTCAAGTCTGTTTTGCCCATAATGGTAATTGGCAGGTGATCTCCCTGTCCTTATCTCGACCCACAAGTCTTTCATCCTCTTTTCTCTCCACTGTCCAGCTAAGGAGGGGAGTGATAGTGCAGATTTGGTGACCACCTGGCGTCCAGCCAGGGTCAACACACAACAAGTTTTCTTGCATAGTTTTCTACTTTAACATTTAACAGTTATGCATTAAACTAGTATAAATTCAGTTTATATGTGTCTACAAATTCTACTTTTTGATTTAGATTTAACTACAACGATCAGATAAACTACCAGCCACCAGGTAAACCGTCTACTCCCACCTTTTATGTTCTCAGCTCAGAGTTCTCATACGTGCTTATTTTCTCCTCATCATAGTATGAAAACAACCAGAAGAAACATGATATTTTGGGAGCTGTGACATGGATGAAAATTGGCCCATCATAATAAACATGTTTTTCACCTGTAACGATGTTACCTTTCCTCAGGACTGGGACACAGTGACATGACGATATTAGGGAAAATTGTTCTATGAATATCATATTTTATATTATATAGGGATTAACTGCAGATTTCAGTTACCACTGCTGTCACTGGAGAACTTGGGATGAAAATACTGCTCGTTTAAAACCAGAAAGAATCAAAGAATATATTATAGCTAGAAGGACAAATTTTCACCTCATAGAAGAAATTTGTTGCAACTCACTTTACTGGATTCACATTTTATTTGCACTTCAGAGGCTTTAAACTCCCTGTTTCTAGTGGGAGCAACACCTCTGGGAAGCTTTTGGTGTACAAGCTTAGACAAATGAGGAGGCTTTAGTGTTTTATGGAAGTCACATCAAGGAAAATACTTTTATTAGCTCTACAGACAGATCGTACATTTCAGGGCTGTTTTGTTTTATATTTTCGTGTATCAGAATTCAGGCTTCCCCTGAAAAAAGCACTGGAAATGCAGATTAGATGCCTCAGATGAAACAGTACAAAAGAGAACAGTTTGTATCAGTGGAGGAGATTATGAGTTCAGCCTCAGGTAAAATGCCTTGTGAAGTTATATTTCCCATGGAATTCCTTTCACTGTTCCAGGATAATATTGCACCATTTGAGTTACAGTCTGTGCTGTATGTGGAAAGTATGAAATAAGAGTTCTTTCCACCTGCACCACAAACCAGAAATTTTAATGCTTGTGTTCCTTAGGGCATGAAATATTTTTTTTTAAATTTAATTAGCTGTGACATGAAAATGCTATTAGGAATATTAGCCTTTAATGCTGTTGATCTCTCAAGTAATCCCTCTTGCAGAAATGTATTTGCAACCATTTTAATTTTCTATTTATTTAGAAAAGCAGACTTTTTGAACAGCCACTGCACATCCTGGAGTGTCTCTGCTAAGCTAAATATGCAGATACAAATCTAACAAGAATGGCTGTGTTGAAAAGCTAAAATTCTTTAGGAATTTCTTCAAAAGGTGTCAAGTGTGTCTTGCTGAAACACACAGAAATTTGGACTCCTCTCAGCATATCAATAGGCAGCGCTGTAGACAAAGATCAACAAAGGTCAGAAGAAAATCACCATAAAGGTATCACTATGTTGTAGTAGACAGGAAGACAGGATTCAGATCTTGATTGACATATCTAAATGTAGATATTTATGCTCCCTTTGTAGTCGGCGAGTATCTAGTCAATACATCAAGGTGCTAACTAACTACTCAACAAGTCGCCAGGAGCCAGCTCAAGAGTGAGCTGAATCGCACTCCAGCACTCATAAAAAATACCTGATTCCTCCAGAATGTTTTTCTAAAGGCATTAATAATCTGAGGGGGAGCCCCGAATAAGTACATGTTGCAAGCTGCCATGAGAAGCTCCATCTGTATCAGAAAATTAAATTCACCTTTGAATTCTCTCTAATACTGAGGTACAGCATGACTTTGTGTATCGTATATTAAACAGTCGTACCATGCCCAGTACGATGGATACATCTAGACTGATATTAGGAGTGGTTTCTGGCACTCTCTGGCTAACAAACTATGCTCAGGAATTACTTGCTAGGCTGCTAATTGGTCTAAGCTAAAAGTGTACCAGGACAACTGAGTAACTACAGAGTCCAGATCCAGTGATGGGAAACACTCCCTGGTACTTTTTAATTTTCTAGTGTAGCTAGAGATACTATGTGTGGTCATTCAGAAAAGCACTAATTTTCAGTCTGAGCTTTCTGCCTGTGTTAGGAAACAATGGCCACAGCCAAGCACTACAAAACAAGGCTGCTACAGCTTTTATCTCTTATGTATGTTCAGCAATCTTCTCTTGTCCATGTTTTCTAGTGAGGAGGAAATAAGTCATCCTTCGAATGTCATCAAATACTCAGTACAAACAATGATTTGGTAGCATCCTTCAGCTGACATGGAAAAGTTGAACCCACAGGGGCTGGAGCTTAACATTTATATGGCCATTCATTATTCGTGAACTACAAAGTAGGTGAAGCATTTGGCTACGAGTCTGTTACTGGACTATGACCAAAGGCCTCCTAGGGTAACCCAGATGTTTTTTGTCCTCAGTGGTCAAATCAGGCTAGAGACAACGCTAACCAGATCACCTCATACATGTTAGTGGCAGGGAGAAAGATAGTGGTAGCCAAGTTTTAGACCTTTGCTTCCCCCCCAAAAATTTTTGAAACTCTTGAGGTGGAAAGCTATCAAGGGATTGAGAGTCAATTTGGACATAAACATATTCCAGAACATACAAATAATTTTAAAAAGTGGGAATTCGTGTTTATATAAAAGACCAAAGTAACTGAAAACCTGCCTTGAACTACATATTGAGATTGCCTGTAAAGCTGATTTTCCTCAAGCTCATCACAATCGCACAAGAAGCAAACAGCTAGTGCTTCATTTACTTTACAAGGATGTAACTTCTCTAGCACTAATGCAAGTTACATTTGCTTTACCTGCATTCAGCTGTTCCTAAGCTTTGTTGCACTTCAAGCAACAGACAAGCATGCACCGTATAAATGTATTAAATCCTTGGGTCATGCACACTAAGGGAATGAAATAGTTTTTAAATTGTGGAGCTTATTTCCAAAAGGTTCTGTGAACATCAAAACTACCAATGTGTTAAAAAAAATAGATATAATCTTGAAAGACATCCATTGGTGCATATTAAACATGATGGTCCAGATAAATTTTAGGTCATAAAGATCCTGAACCAGATTGCTGGAATTTAGCACAATGTGCCAGTGAAAGGGTCAATCCATACTTGCCAGGTTTTTGATGTTCTCAGAAGCATTCACTACTGGCCTCTGTTGAAATCAGCCTTTAGATTGATGATGTAAAGTCATTCTTACCTTGTTTTCTGAGCAAAACGACACTGACTTTATCTACAGATCCCTTCTCCTCACATTTCTAATGGTTCAGTCACCCCAGTAACACTGTAACAAGATTCTGTTAAATCAGTAGGTTTGTTTGTATATTGTAGTATATCAGAATATGTTTATTCATTGCATAAATAAAGATAAGTAAGAGAAAAATGTCATTGGGAAGAATTCTGAGCAAGTTGCTTAACTTGAAAAGCACAAAGTCGCAGGTTTTCTTTTTTCAAATCATAGTTTTGTTGACTTGGAATCTCAGGAAAACTGTTCGACTCACTACACTCAGGAGCAAAGCTTCTGTGGTGTACTGTGAGGTCATGCACACATCATTTTCCTTCTTTACCATTGCCCAAATAAATGTTTCTAAAGTACAGCATGCATAGGAATAACAGCAACTGCTTTTGGGTAGCTCCTTTAAGGTGTCTATGTCATCTGTACATGATCTGCCAGAATCCTGAGGCAAAGCTGGTAATTTCTGTACATCTGTAACCTTCCAGCAAAGTTAATTGAATGTCCGCTTTTCATAACTGTATCCATACTCGCTTCTTGAAACATCACTAGCAGTCTTTGTTGTCATCTCACATAATGAGATCAGCTGGAGATTTCAAGAGCTCTTCTGGCACCGGGCTTAACCCCAGGGTTATACTATTCCACTGCTGGTTGAAAAAAGCCGAAACATAAATATGTATACTGAACAGCTTTTGTCATTGGTACCATTATTGTAATCCCCACTCCAGTTGCTCTTGTAAAATAATGAATCATCACCAAGTTATTGTAAAAGAACATGTTCTTTCAGCACTGACATGATTTTCACGGCAAGAGCCTATTTATCCTGAATTGTTAGTATAATCTTCTGTGCATTTTTATGATTACACTCTTTTTCAGAAGGTTTTATGTTGCATCCTGCTGGCAGTAGTGATGATGAAAGGCTAGAGACATTCTCAAACCCCGGATTTTTACAGTATGTTTGTGTCTGATGCCGCTCTGTTCTTGTGGAATAAACATATGGGTTTACCAACTGCTGCTTTTATCAGCAATGGGTGAGTGGGAGATTACGTACACTGGTGTGTAGTCTCACAGGTGGAAGTGTTACACATAAAAATCACACATGCATGTTATGTATAATTTGCATAATTTAACTCAATAAAAACCAATGCGTAAGAAAATCTCACAGGTTGAGTAATGTCCATATATTTTTTACATGACCTCCCTCTTTTCTACTGCATGATCATCAGATATGTGTTGATAGGGGATACCAGTCACATTCTAAAATATAGGACCATAGAATCATAGAATCATTTTGGTTGGAAGAGACCCTTAAGATCATCAAGTCCAACCATAACCAAAGTCTAGCACTAAATCATGTCCCTAAGGACCTCGTCTATATGCCTTTTAAACACTTGCACGAATGGTGACTCCACCACTTCCCTGGGCAGCCTGTTCCAATGCCTGACAACTCTTTCCGTGAAGAATTTTTTCCTAATATCCAATCTAACCTCCTCTGGCACAACCTGAGGCCATTTCCTCTTGTCCTGTCACTTGTTACCTGGGAGAAGAGACCAACATCTTCCATGCTACAACCTCCTTTCAGGTAGTTCTAGAGAGTCTTAAGGTCTCCCCTCAGCCTCCTTTTCTCCAGGCTGAACAGCCCCAGTTCCCTCGGCAGCTCCTCATGAGACTTGTGCTCCAGACCCCTCGCCAGCTTCATTGCTCTTCTCTGAGCTCTCTCTAGTACTTCAATATCAGGTGCCTCTTTCCTACAAGCACCCATCCCAACTTGATAATTATTGCATCTTTTCCTCAGAAACAAATATCTGCATCAATTCACTTCTCCACACAGTTCACCTTCCTTTCAGAGGCACAGTAAGAATTCGTTCATATGTATTTCTGTAGTGTACTGATCTACTTGTGAGAAGATGTTTTGCTTAAGAACCAACTCCAAAACCACAAGGTTCACTTTGTTTGATCAAGCATTTGCAGTTTTGTTGGATAACTATGCAGTGGCGTGAAAATTTTTCAATGCTATTGAGATGATTCAAGAAAAGTAACTTTTTGTTTAACCTGGGAGGGCGGAGTAAGAAGGGGAGGAAGGTATGTACAATAATTAAAAATATACTCCAGACATATGTAGAGCTGCTAAAGCAAAAAGATCATAGAAAACTACTGAAAAGCTTTGTATCACCTGACACAGGAAGTGAGTTGAAAAAAAAATATAGTGCTCATGCTGAAGATTTATGGTCCTCAGCTTTCAGAACAATTGTGACACAAAACCTGGGTGAGCTGGAAGTCTTCAAATGTCACTGCAAAAGCTACTGAGGAGAGAGGAAGAGAATCTGCAGTTTTGGTACTGCTAGTTCAGTTCTCTTACCAACCTCAGGTCACATTTGAACATGGAAATATTGACACTACACAGAAAACATTATGAATGTACAGATCATGGCAAAGGACAACATAATCAGTGTTGTCATAGGATGGCATGTTTGTTTACAGGAGAAGTCTTAGTCTATAGTAATTTACTGTAACTCATTCAGGAAATCCATTTCCCCTCATGGAGGAAAACAATATTATTGTAGCATCTACTTGCAATGTGCCACGACTGCATATATCCTCTCGTTGTTAGCAAGCAACACATTTTTATATCACTTACCATATTTTTCTCTAATTTCAAGCACCTTCATTCCAACACAGGAAAAGAGCTGTCTACAAGTCTGACCTAATTTGTCAAGTTTGTTTGTGGTTATGTGGGAAAATCCCATTTTTGTGGAAAGCTATGTCTGCAGAATCATATGGCTAGTTAGGGAAAAAAAAAGGTCCAGAATTGCCACCAGAAGGTTGAGATTAAGTGCTATATGGAAGTAAAACAACCCAGATTTTGTAGATGCATCCAGGCATCTGACTAAATGGCTTTGCCAGAATATGAGATCAATCCTTGGAGGCACATGACAGCATACCTGCTTTAATGCTGGAATCCAAGAGCCCCTGACATTCGCGAATCTCCAATATACCACCTCCCTATCCTCCTATGCAAGATGCTGTTGTGGCATCTAAACAGGTCATAGCAAACACACAGTCTTGTGGAAATCCCTGACATAGCTGCAAAGAAGCCAGAAGCAACAAAGTAGTGCTAGTGTAGTCCTGTGCTCCATGCTAGGCAGCACTCCTAGTATACCCATACTCACCCTGGAGTCTGAGCTGAAGATGCTGTAAGGTGCTATATCACACCATGCATCCGGGACAATGTGCTTCAAGCTAGTTCAGGTGTTACTCTCCCCCAGGTTAGTGTTACATACCAGCCCTTATTCACAGCTACCGAACTGCTTGGAGCCCAGGACCTACAGTATTGTATGGGGATGAGGGGAATGTTTCTCACCTTTACTGAGACAAATTTTTCCCAGGCACACTAAACATCCTTAATACCTATTGCTGGCCATCTGTTGTCTCAGAAGTGCTGAAAGCAGGTCACCTGCCCAAAGATGGCAAACACACAAATGACCATGAGAGACACATGAAGTGTGAGACAGTCCTAGAGGCAGCTTTGGATGCTACAACATGAAATACTTAGACACCAAAGTGAAACCAGCTGCTGATCTGCAGAAGGATGATATATCTGCCTGAGATAGAGGTAGGAGAGAAAGTGTTTATCTCAGCCTCTCAGCCGAATGCTCTCAGGTGACATGGTTCTACTTCTCTACCCCTGGGATTGCTCAGAAGGCTCCTTTTCATCTTATTGTTTTCTGGATACTCTATGAACAGAGGGAACACTTGATTTGGGGGTCAAAAGTCCCTAGGCAGCAAGCTACAAGGATTAGGCACTGTAACACAGAGCAGGTTGGTCCCCAAGAACCTTTAATATCCTTAATTACATCTGAGCTATCATTATAAGGACCAGCAGGGAATACTGAATTCTTGGACAGACTGACAGAGCATCAAATGTGTTTCCTGTTTCCTTTCTGCCCCCCCCTCCAATTGCTATTGTCTTTTTAAAATCCAAAACATGCTTGCTCTTCATCAAATTTTGAAAATACATTAAAATCTGAATAATTGACAGGCTCTGGGTCAGAAAACCACTTGCATGCAGAATGGCATAGTTAAAATTTGAAGCAGTTACACTAATTTCTCTTTATTCTCTTCCAACGGACTTTTTTTTTTTTTTTTTTTTCCTGGAGAGGAGACTCAGGATTATCCCTTGGTTTATCCCTTATTTGAATCCAGAAAAAAACAAACCAAAATATTTTGTATTACTTGTTCTGTGTCATTAATATGATTAGATAAACAAAGCCTATCAGAGGATAAAGAATCAACATTTCTTTATTGATAAGAAAGTATAAAAATTATTGCATACTTCTTTACAAATGCAGCTGTTATTTTCTGAATTTTCTCTGCCACATGAGCTACAACCACAGAAGCAACCAGTTGGAAACTTGTGAAAGGCTGGGACGTGGCCACAGAGAATATCTGAACCTAGGAGCTTAGAAGCCTTCTTGACAGCCACAATTCAGGCCAAAAACTGCACCCAGTGTGCCCATGAGCCCAAGTGGTTGAACTCCACAACAGACATAAAGACAATATTATTCCATTTGGAGGCTTCGTAAAGCTCTTATTAGAGGATGGAGATGGACAAGGCTAGAAAGGACATTTCTAGATCATGGAACAAGGAGAAGGTTGAGAATGATGTGAAGGCAATCAGTTATGCATGGAAGAAATGAGGATTAGCAGAGGATCCTCAGACACCTGTGAGAAAACAGGCAACCTGAGATGCTACTCCCTGTTTCTTTCTTTTGAGAGGGAATGGACTTTTTTCTAGAATCGGACTCAAGGATATATCCCAACTAGATAGCAGTGCCTATTAAAATCACAGTAACACATAATAGGTTGGAAAGGACCTCTGGAGATCATTTGATCCAAGGCCCATCCAAACCAGGGCCAACTTCCAAGCTGGGCCCAGATGCAATCGTAAACCAGGCTACTCAGGGCCAGATCCAGATCAATTTTCCAGAGATTCCCTGGTCTATGCTCACAATCAGTTCTGCAGCCAACATTAGGAGCTCAGCTGCCTCCTTCACTCTGACCTTTTCAGCTATGAGCACCTTTCTCACTCTCACACCTCCTTCTGCCTCATCTTTCAGAGCTGCCTAAATTTCTGCGAGCTCGCTGCTCCTACAGAGTTGCATGGTCTCTGCAGTCACTGCCTACTCCTTCACTAACCACATTTCAGCTTTACCTCTGCAAGTTTCCATTCACCTCCTAATCTCTCATCCTTTAGCACATGCCTCTCTTCCTTTTTTTCTTTTTTTTTTTTTTTTTTTGTGTATGTGTCAGCCCTCAAAATGACATTCCCTCTTACGTTGCACCAAGTCCTTTCTTTCTAGTGCCAGAACGAGTAGGAAAAAGTTGCATACAGAGATCATGCAATGAGGAAAACCCCATGGAAGGAGACTGTACACAAAGGGACAGCTCCTCTAGTGATCTCCTTGCAGCCATAGAAAAAACAAAACCAAAAAAACCAAACGAAAACAAACAAAAAACCAAGAAGCAGATACTGGTGACTTTTCCAATAGGCACCAGCAACCTCCTTCCCAGCCCTTTTGAGATATTGAGGACAGTAGAAGAGCCAGGCACTAATCAAACCCAATTACCTCCATAAAGGAGAAGTGAGGGGAACTGCTTTTAGTACTGAGTAGAGTTTGAAAGCAGAAGTGCGCCTGTGCTTCATTTTCTCTTCATGGAAATTGTCAGAGACTATGGGCCTGCAATGGATACTAGTTTTCATAGATCCACATGAATCCTTTTTGGCTTGTACTTATGAAGAGACATGAAAAGCTAAGGTTACATGAAAATTACAGACATGATTTTGCTAAATTTGGATATTTATGATACTGTTCTCCTATCCTACATCAGCTAACCAGACTGATTTTTTGTTTGCTTGTTTGTTTTTTAAATACTGTCTTTGTGTATATATCTTCTACTTACAAAACAGAATAGTTAATGAACACACACTGCTTATCTCAACACTGAAAAATGCAAAGAAACAGATGGTGAAAGGTTTGTTTTCTTTTTTTTTAAAAAAACCCCACCCAACCAACCAAAACAAAATGGAAACCAAACCAAAACAAAAAACAACAACGAATCACTTGTTTGAGGAAACACAAGTCTCTGAGTCTCTCCCTGTTGATTCCTGCAATTCTTGGTCAATATGACCTTGTGAACTCTTTTCTTTAAAATGCAGACAGGAAATACTCGATGTGATAAGAGAAACCTGCCTAATTTTTACAAATACTTGATGAGTACCTTTGTATTGTGTGCCAGTTAACATCTGCATTTGTAGCAAATAACATATTCTGAGGAATAGTGATTGTTTAATCAACTTTGGAAAACCCAGTTGATAGCTAAAAGCAGATAGTTGTTGTGCCATGGCGTTTTATTAGTATGTTAGAACCAGGACCAGCCTGAAAATCTGCATGATTTAATTTATTTATTGAGTGAAAACATTGAAAGTACAGACCATTATAGCACATGATAGACAGGTAGACAGCAAGAGTAGAGTCTTTTATTGTGCCTGAATGCATCTCTAATGCTACAGGAGCCTTCTGTTCCAGATTTTTGTCTGCTTTCCAAAAATAAGGTAAGTTTTGGACCCAATGAAAACCATTCTGCTGTAAATAGGTTTTGTAAAAATAAGATTTTTTTTTTCATTTATTTTATTTTTAAAAGCAAGTATTTGAAGCTAGATACTTACTCATCTCCCTAGTCTGAACATATTCACTGAATAGGTAGCCTGAACACTTCCAGGCCAAAGTGCACTCATCACTTACTCAATGCAGAATTCAAACTCTCTGTCCCAGATGTCAAAAGAGAAATCAATAAACCTTGCATTATTTGAGACAGGCAAAACACAAACAGAAGAACTATTCTCTGTTTGTTTAAGAACAAGTCCCTTAAATATCTGAGGAGAAGGAAATACTGTGTGAGTAACAGAAGTTTAAAAGAATTTCCTGGCTACGGTTTATTCAACAAATATAAAAATAATAGGTTGTATTTTAACAAGAAAACTGTGAGACAGCCTGACATATGGTGATGATGTTAAAGCCTGGACCTCTAATCCCAGAATTATGGTAGGGAAACCCTGAAATTGGAGTGTCTTTTGTATTCTTCCAACTCTAATAATTTACTTCTACAGTTCATGTAGTCCAGGGATTGTTTGCATGAGTAGGAGTCTCCAAAGGCCTTATTTTCCATGCTGCAGTCTCACAATGTCTTTTGCAGGCTTGTTCTGGAAATTTGAAACACCCTGTTCTTCCATAGTTTCATTGCTAACGGTTTGGTTTGCTGGTGAACAGCTGTAAGTGTCTAACAATTTGGAGAAGGGTTGTGCGTGTCTTGTGCTGAATAAAGGCTATCTCTTGTGTTACCTGCTTCCTTGCTAACTGTATATCTTAGTAAAATACACTGTTGACAACTTTAGAGAGTGGTGCTTCTGGAAAGTCTGTAGCAGTTGACAGGCTGGATGAGCAGTGCTGCATTTCTGTTTCAGGAAGTGTAATTTTCAGGCAATGGCCTAAAATTTCCAAAGTGACTAGAGAAGTTTTTAGCCAGTGCAGGGAAAAAATATCCTTTCGTCCTTCAAATCAGGTGCTCACAAATTCATGCTACCCTAATTACATTTTACTTTTATCATATAACATCAAAATCTCGTAAGTGTTGAACATGGCTTATTGAAGTGCTCATGACATCAGTTCATTGGAGCTGAATATAGAAGATATGATGTGTCACTTGGCTCATAAGGAAAACCAGAACAAAACCTTTGCTGTCATTTAGCTGAGTAAGAAACACCACTCACGGTGCTAGATTTTGGGTTGTTTTCAGGTGATTTCACCAACCAAAATAACTTTTGTAGGAATAGAATGGACTTGCCAGCTTCCACAGTGTCATGTGAGACTTCTGAACAGCTCAGCTACTCCAGCACCTCAGTACTTGTGAAACTCACCTAACCTGGGGAGATGCAGGAAAACGAAAAGGAGAAAGTAAGGCAAAGAGCAGAAAAGGCAAAGCAAGGCAGGGAAAGGGAAGGCAAGCAAACACAAAGAACGATAAAATATTTACAGGTATGGGTAAAAAAAACCCCTAAGGCTTATGCACTAAAACTAAAACATACATAAAAGATAGCAGAGTGCATTATTTTATAAATGCAATGAATTTATCTTTAAGTTTTTAAAACGCACGACTTCCTAATGATTTTGAATGTTTGTATTTATCAATATTTAAAATCTAAAACTGACAGGACAAATATAACCCGTCAACTTAACTGCAGTGACAGTTCCAATCTGAAGATTTTTGCCTTGGAATAAATGGTAAATATGGTGAAGATACCAAATGAGTTGACAGGATTCATACTCAAGCAATTATTTATTTGCTTAAATTAGCAACAGATAAATGATGATGAAAACTTAGGTCAATGAACATCTCTTAAAAAATCTGAATTTAAAAAAGGGTGTTACTTATCAGATGAAGAAATAGGTTTCTCCAAAACTTTTAGAAAACAAATGTTATTAATGCTCAAGTAATTAGACAGATGACAGCTAATTACAAACATTCCACTTCTGCAACTGAGTAGACTAGCATATGTTAGTTATGACTTGCATTGTTTTACAGGCAAATTATTTCATAATTTAACTTTCATTCTGCGAAAAAGAAGTCAAATGAAAAAAAAAAAAAGCCCATCAAACCTTAGCTTAACACTACTTTCCAATTATACTTTCCCTTACTTACAGCATTTTCTGTGCTTAAAGTTTGCAGTATTGCCTGGGTATGACTTAACTTTAAACAGAGCGGCGGTCCTCTTCTCGGACATAATCTTTATGGCCATGTTTTTTCTCAGGGTGAAAAATTTCTCTGTTTTTAAAGACTTGAAAATATGCCTGAGGGAATGTGATTGCAGGTCAGAGACGTGCTAGAACCACCACATCATATATGTGAGTGCTGTCTGATTAGGAAGGAACTTAATAGATTCCAGAAGAACCACAAGAATCTCATTTCTTGGATTCTAGGTGAGATTACAGAAGACCACTACAACCATTTTGAACTAAAGTGTATTAATAAGTCATTATGAGTAACTCTTGTTTCAGAATTATCTAGCTTCGGCATTCAGTCACTGGTTATTCTTCTAATGGTTTTTTTTCTATGTCAGAATGTCCTCCACTCTTCAGGTCTGTTTCCCTTGCATGTATTTGTGGCTTATATATACTTTTTAGATGGGTTTTATTGATTAGTTATAGGTCCATTATTTTCTTGTTTAGCGTTATAAAAATAGCATGTCTAAGTAAGATGTTTTATATCAACACAAGTACTTTAATTTTAGATTTCTATCAAAAGACAAGGATGTGTTTATGTGATAGTCTATGTTTTCATCTCACCATGGTGACTGGCATTCACTACGGTTCCATCCTTTAATTCTTCATAAGCTCACCCAGCAGGATGATGTTTCCTTGAAATCAGTGCTGACCCCGACCTATTTCCTGGCCCCCTAAATAAATGTTCATGAAAAAAATTATTTCCCCTTTTTATTCTAAACACTAATATGCCAGTTATCAAGATTAACTTTAAGAAGTTTAACTTTATGTATACTGTAGACATGGACAGTATCAAAAGTATTTTCTTGCCACTCAATGATATAGGTATATCAAATACAGAACAAAACATTCATTAAATCCCTCTTCCTTTTATACAATGGGAATGATTACTTTACTTTTCTTACCACTCCTTGCTATTCCTAAGAAACTAACTTTCTTCTGAATCTGAAGAGTACCCTCATCTGATATTTAACCTTCATAACCATGGAATTTTTCGTCAATATCTTTAGGGTTTTTACCAACTATACATTATTTATCTCACTTTATCTATAAATTACTCCCAATTTCACTCTTTATTTTATCACTGATGCTATTCCTACTCAACTGAGTTTCTTTTATAATGAAATAAGTTTTCAAACATGAATGAAGAATTATGGAAGAGTTAATTATCTTGTCAAGTTTTTCTATTACTTTCAGATTCCCAGTTACTATTTTACATTTTATACACATAAATGTTCTCTTCCATTTTATTATGCTTATATTTCTTTTTGCTTCGGGGAATTTAACATTTTAAAATTCTGAGAAATTAAGATCTGAGGATATAAGCCAGTGACTCAACACCTTTCTGTCTTCTTTACTCTGTACAAGCCTTTTAATTTAATATTTTCCTTGGCAATGCTTAGATATTCTTATTAATTTTTTCTTCTATTTCACTACACTAGCTGGTTCATGAGCTGCTAACAGATTTGCCTGAATTTTTGCTACATACTGTATTATTAAAAATAATTTAAATCCTAACACTGCTGGGAATTTTGCTACTTAAGAATCTGTCTTTTCTAAAGATTAATAAATAAATTGAAAGAATTATTTGTCACCTGCATTTATCATCTGGGCAAATCAATTAAAAACACTTTAGAAAAGGAATTTTCCACCAAAGATAAAAAATAGAAAAAAAAAAGTATTCTGACTATAAACAATGAAAATGATCAATACTCTTGTCAATAACAATAGATAGAAAACATTCAGGGTGATGATGCCTTTAAAGTCTAGGGCATCTTACTTTGGGCTAAAAAGGCTGAAGCCATGTAAAATCCTTTCAGAAATAAAGCCAAGTATACACCAGCTAAGTCTATAGTAGCTAATTAAAAGAAGTACATTAAAATTGTAACTTTTCCAGACACTTAGACAAACTGACTCAGAGTGGCTAACATCTGTATTATTGACTTTTCTTACCATTCAAAACAGGAGGCTGTACCTAAACCACCTGCTGAAAATGGTCTCTTATTTTAATGAATGTTTTAATACCCAAAATGGGTGTGGGAAAGGTTTGGGAAACTTCTTGTAGACATGGGTCAGAAATGTGCCCAAGACTGCCCCAAGAGGTTCACAGTGCAGGCAATTCTCTTCCATCACCCAGGAGCACTCCTAGGCACCACTTTATGGGCTTATCTATTCCTGGAGATAATTCCTTCACACTCTCTTCTCCATTTTACTTCAGGCTCACAAGCATCTTGTTCACAAGTAAGCTCTTTGATATTAGCAAAGCAGTGATGTAAATGAAAACAAGGCTATGTAATAGAGTTTGTGAGTGAGCAGGATTATGTTCTTAAAAACCAATCAGTTCTTATGGGGTATGGTTTTTATTTCCTTTCAGCTATTTAGGAAAGAAGAGATGATGACACAGAGATATTTTTAATGCCATAAAAAGTTTTGCAAGTCTGTAGGTGTACTGTTTGTTCCCATAGAAATAAGCTCAATCACATAAGAATGTTATAGGTGTCTTAAGTGTGGTGCTTCATTCTGATGACCAGCTCTCAATAACAACCCAATGATTGCATGGCAGCTGGGACATAAGAGATGTACCTATCTATATACAACTTTCTCTAACTGTCCATCTATCATCTAAAAAAGGAAATCTTAAATCACATTTGTAAGTATCTGAGAATCTGTTGAGAAAATTCGCAAAGTTTTATCATTTTCAACATGCTTAGCATTATAATTCTCTTTACCACTTTTCATCTCTCTTAGTCCCTCTGGCATGTTTAACTTAGATTCAAAAAATGATGAAATTATTACATTATTGTACTCCTTTGAGAATTCAGCATTGTTGCATCCTGAATCACACAACAGATATACTTCAGAGTACTCAGTATTATGATACCATTAACATGTAAACTAAGGGGTACCTAGTAAGTGGTATTAATGTTATCTTTGTCATGATGTAATTTTTCTTCAGTTTGTTTTGCAACTCATCATTTTCCATCATCATTATTACTTTACTGGAGTTTTTTTTCTCTTTATTTTGTTTATTTACAGTTTTCCTAGAAGTTATAATTTCATGACATGTCAGTTTGAGACACACTAATGTAATAATTGTGTAGTAATTAAGCGAATTTATTTGCAAGATTTCCTTTGGAGGCTGTCAGGATTTCTAAAGATGAATGTGGTTTGCCTGTTTGCTGTCATTCAACCCTCCAAAAACCCAAAGAGAAACTCATCAAGACAGACCAAGGGGCAGATTTCACTTTCGCATTCAGCAATCCTCTAAGCAAATCGAGGTTTTGTGAACGAGATGACAAGATCCTGTGATCAGTCCCAAGGGCTGGAGGTAAAATTTTAAAGGTAAAATGAAAGTAAAACTCAGGTGAGCATGGCCTCCTGCTCACTTTTATTATGCACATGTTCCATAAACTGTCAACTAGATAATAATGGCTTTAAAAGAAAAAAAAAAAAAAAACTATTTTAAAATTAAAAGCCTGTGCTGATATGACCTGAACAATAAACTGTGTGACATGTTATAACAATTCAAAAATACATGAAGAAATTCTACTTCCTTTCGGGTTCTGATATTGCCCAGACTTACAGAAAGTGCAGCAAGACTGAACCTTAAGATCTGGAAGTCACTATTTCACTTGGCTTTGTGCCACCTCCCTTTCCAAGCTTAGACTATTTGGAAGCCACTCTTGACTGCTTTTTCCTTGTATAGAAAAAAGAAGACAAATATTCCATGTCATAAAAGTGTAATAGCATAATGTGAACTCTGACTGAATGTTTAATATTGTCACAGAGCAGGATGGACTTAACTAAGGATGGAAGTGTTATGTATTATTAGACAGTTATAATTATCACAAGCAGGTCTGCTTTGGGAAGGCTGAGAAAGTTCACCACTTTTATTAAAGCAGATGAGCAAACAGTAAGCAGACATAGGCAAGAAGAGGGCATGTGTTCCAATGATTTGACAAAATATTCTAATTAGTAAAACGACTAGCTTCAGTTTGAATTTGTCATTTTGTGTTCCAGTACTCTGTTGGGACACCCCCATTTATGCAAAAACCATGCTGATAAATATGCCCATAACAATATGCCACAGCTGTTGGTCTCTTCTCACCTGAAAGAGACTTTCCTTCATGTTTTCCAGTTGTCATTTAAATCCTCAGGCATTTTCACCTCTGCTCCAGCAGTTTTATCAGCCTCACTTATGTTCATGTCCCACTGTCCAAGTTTAATGAGAGTAGTAAAAGTGGCCTAAAGTCTCTTCTCAAAGTCAGACGTGGAGTTTGATCACTGTTAAAAATGGAGCACACCTTTTAGAAAGGGGAAACACCCTACAATTATAGCATCTACAGAAATGGTGCTGGGATGGACCTCAGGTTATCTAATCCATCTCTTAGCCCCAAGGCAAGATAAGCATTATCTAAAGATTTGGTAGACATTCGTCTAACTTGTTCTTAAAAACTTCCACTACTGGAGATATTGCAGACTCCCCAGATAGTCTGGTTCTATGTGAAAGTATCCTTACCACTAAAGAACCCTTTTTCTCTCTAATATCTTACCTAAATGTCCTTTACTGAAATTTAAAAACTGTTAATCTTTGTGCTATTCTTCATAGATATGGATGCATATTATTCTCCTATCTGAAGTATTCTTTCAGATGATACTTGGATACTATTTTCACTTCTTCTGTAAAACTCTAGACTAAACAGCCTCAGTTCTTTCATTTTTTCCTGATTGGTCATGCTTTCCAGACTTTTGCTAGCCCCATTACTCCCTGCAGATTTTTTTGCTCATTGGCTTGTGTCTACCTACAGTGTCTGGTAGGTACCTGGATACAACAGTTCAGCTGTGGTCTTAACAGTGCTGAGTAAAGAGGATCAATCATGCCTCTGATTTGTTGTCTGTCTGCTCATGCAGCTATTTTTTTTGCACAAAATGAAGTTCATATTCAGATTATGATTGCCTTTAGTCCCCAGATTATTTTCTGGAGAAATTCCACCTGGCCTAAAGATAGAATATTGCACAATGTGCTTTCTGCAGACCGTTTTGTTTTTTGAATACTACACCAGTGTGTGTTCTTCCTTCTGTCGTGCTGTCATCCACAACTTTAATCCCAATGCTGAGGAAACTGCTCCTCAGTGCTCAAGGTCCAATACACTTGCAGTCAGCTGCAACAACGTGGACATAAGAGATAGCCACATATAAGTGATATGCATTTCCATATCCTCATTGCATCAGAAGTGAGGGACATAACTTTCCAGCAAAAATAATCATCTGGCTGAAGAGAAGCTGACTAAAAATTAATCCATAAAAGATGGCGCTTATATGCACAGCTGATCTTCTACACTAAAACATAACAGTAACCATGTCACTTTATGCTCATGTGATTATAATGTAACAAATATAACATAACATAATATTTTGTAATAGTTTCACAATATTTTAATTATGTATCTTAGATTATTACATTTTATAATTTAATATAATAAAAATAAGTTAATCTAAAAGGTATAATTATATAAAGTATAATTGTGTAAAGTACAGTAAAATAATAATGCAATAATACTATAATATAATGTTAATACAATCTAATAGAGACATACACACATATAGATTTGGAATTCTATTACCTTTGGACTCCTTAGCATCATCAGGCACACAAGCTATGACGGTAAGTTAAACATTTCAGGGATCCTGAGGCCAGCAGCACAGCTTGTTGTCATTTTGTACTATCAAATTGTCCTACCTTCCAGAACAGGGTGGTCACGTTCAGGCTGCCTATTTAAAATGGTGCTTGGCACATGCTTGCTCCTGAGTCACGCCTAGGAGTAGTTTGGGAGATGCTTGATTGCAAGGCATAACCATGCCAGAAACCATTCTTATTAGTTACAGATGTGCCAATAAAGTTGCAAAATCATACAATTTCTCTCCCTCACCTCATGTTTTAGACAGGATTGTTCAGAGGTTTAACCCATTCTCCTGGAATTGGATTTACAGAGTCATGGCATCCTGCCTTAACTATGGTACCTCATATAATCTCCATTTTACAGAGTAGCCACATACCACTACTAAGGATTGAATTACATGCTGAATGATTATATCATAAAAAAGTAAAGGATGTGCCTAATATTAACGTTTCTCTTTAATGTACTTTTTAAAGATAATGCTCTTACTCAAATGTTGATGCTAAGAGAAAGAAGCTTCTGCTGGAATACCATGTTTTATATCTTCATTGCCATCCTCATGACAGTCCAAATTATGATGTCCATCACACTCATCAAGACCTACAATTACTTACATTTTGTGTTGCCATGTTATTTAAAGACCCACATCATTGAGAGCATTATAGTTGTGTTTAGGTAACATACACAAAAATAGGCAAATTCAGGTCTCAAAGAATTCCCACCTAATGATGTGGGAAGAAACAGCAGTTGGAGATAAAGAAAATAGCAGTAGAAAGAAGAAAATCATGATGAACAGGGTTTTAATGAACGTCTGTCACCACACACCAGCTGCTCGTGCATTGAGTGATTTGCCCAACGGCTGATACTTCAACTACTTATTCTCCTGAATAAACCTAATGAACTGAGCATTTCCAGGGTCAAGATCCCTGCTTGCATTTTGTTACAGCTGTCTTGGGGGCTATGAATTCCATGGGGTTCATGTTTTTAACAAATTTCCTAACTTTCAACATGTTGAAATATTTGTGGATGGCTGGACGTGAAAGTAATCAGCTGTGCTAACTTCACTAAGAACCCTTGAGTGCTGCTAAATTAAACTTTGGTCTGTACAGACAGTTGATAGAACTAATTCAGCCAAAAAATTCTGTGGTAAAATTGTTCAGATTTTAGTTCTGCTCATTTGTTAAGTATTCACCTCCTTTGTTTCTGGTGCCATAGAGAACCACAAAGCCTAATTTTCCTTCAAAGCAAACGAAGAAAGAAGGTACTTAAGAATGGTGAAATGCATTTGGATTTCTTAAGCCTTTCTTTCATATGACAATTATGATACTTGAGGGGGACCACTCTTCTTGCATGTCTGTTGTAAAATAGGATTTATTTTTCCTTTAAGAGAAAGTTAATGACACTCATTTTTTTCAGTATGTTCCCATTACTTTTATGAATCACCCTGAAGATTAGCAAAATACAGTACTTCTGCTGTTTTCTGTTTGTTAGTCTTTATGCTTGAAAGAATGACTTGTACTTGATCCTATTAATGCATTGCAGTCTGCTCAAAATAATATTGCTCAGGCTCAGGCTAGATTCAGTTTGGAAACTGGAAATTAAAAGGTCTATTGGCACTGCAAAATTTATTTATTTTTTTTTAATACTCTGATAACTCTAAAGATACAGTGACGAATGGAAGCATTTGGAGTGGAATTTGTGACACCTAATTTTAAGTGTCTTATAGTTTAACACTAAAGTCTGAGGTAGTCATTGCCCTTATGGTGATCAACAGGCACCTTCAAAGGACAGTTGTTCTGGCACATATCAGGTATTTATTTTAGGATAAATTGATCTGATTTGATATCCAGAGATGCTTATTGCATTAAGGGGCTATAAGGAGACCCAAAGCATGTTTAGCTTGGACTTAGAGTTAACTTTTTATTTATGCTTGGGCAGATGAATCCCTCAGCACCAGGCAGTATGTTTTTATACCTCATAGATCAATATCTGAGCAATAAGTCAATGGGAACCTGAGGAAAGGCTTGTTGTTGCAAATACTTTATTCTTATTCGTGCAACAAAATGGGAGTAATGGTTCTGGAGATTATTCTTGCTATTTTATGGATTTACTGTTCCGAGTTTCCCCTCTTATGTAGAGTCTGCTGAAGTCATAACTGTTAAAAGATCCTGGGTTTATGACCAAACCTTATTCAATGTGGATTTTTTTTTGTCCTTCCCAAAATATCTTCTCAACATTAAATGGGAACTGCAATGTTTTAGCTCTTCACAGATGCCTGAAGCTTAAATGAACTTCTGAATTAAGGAACATCAGGACACAAAACACCAAAACCTAAAGTGCAGTTATGGCTCTCTCCCCAGATCTTGCTTGGTTCTCACCAATTTTGTCCATTTAATCTTCAAAGCAGTCTGGAGACTGGCAATATAAAACATTTGTTAATGTTCTTCTCCAGTTTGTTCTGTGCCTGGAAAAATGACATGGGTACGAAGTCATTACCAGCCTGCTGCACAGGAGGGCCCCTTTTGCTTTGGCACACAGCAGCTCTTTCGGTTTGACAGGCAGGGCGGGTTTTTCTGAAATCTTACCTGGTGTGGCAGTCAATGGTGTGCATCATTTAATGATTTCTGTACTCTGTATGCTGTTTCTTTCTCTCACCCTGTGCCTCGTGTCAATTTCTCTTGGTAACTTTATGTTGTCAGTTCATCAATATGGCAGCACCAAGAGGCATGATGCACTGAACTTGTACTCACCTGTGTGAGTGAGCTTACTGACTGCTCAGGAGCTGAACCTTCTGATTTGGAGGAAAGCAAGCCATTGGAGGAGTGAAAAAGAGTAATGGAAGGACTGAAAATATATACTGGGAGAAGCAAGGAGGAAAATACATTAGAAAGATAACCCTGAACAAGAAGATGTTATTGTAAATCCTGTTTTTTTCCACATTTTTCATGACAATGTGATATCCACAATAAGGACTTTGATAAGAACACTTACAGGACTGACGCTTAGGTCAAACATATCCTTACTTTGGAAAAGAGCTTGCAGCTGTCCATTGTAGATACATGAAGAATGCATCTTCTGTAGCTAAGCTAGAGCCAAACATTATTATCTAGGGGTGGAATATGGATCTAATCTCCCTGGTCATTCTGGCTCACATACTGAGCTACTGCTCCAGGTAATTTAACATTCTGAAAGGGAAGCGCATATGACAAAAGCATAGCAGAGTTCTTTTCTGGTTTTAACCTCTGATTAGCATACTATCCTTACATAAATCTGTAAATATATCATGTTTGGAAAACTCTGAATATATTAAAGACGGTTCTGGTTTTTGTTAAAACTGTCATCAACCTTCCTCTTTTCCCAAGTATTCTCTGATTACGTACTTTGTATGGACTCCCACTGCAGGTTTTTATTCCCATATCATGTTTCATTTTTGGCCTAAGCTGTGAAATGTTTAAAAAGTATGATAAAGTATTGACAATCACGATTACTTCACAGCAGCTGTTTTTCTTAGGTTTTTGTGCTTAGTTGCTTCCTTATATGCTTTGGTCTTCCTTAGTATAGATAGTTCCCATATTCTAAGAGTACCATGGTGAGGAAGATTAAAATTGATAGTGATTTCACATTTTTTCTTGGATTATTAATTTTTCTTTGCCAAAAAAGGATTGTACTACTTTGATGAAAATATTTTCACTTATCATTTTCACTTGCACCAGTACAGCTACATTATTGGGTTTTTTTTTTACCATATTTTGACCACAGGGAACCAGAGTGTAGCGCAATCAACAGCTGACCAACACTGACTGCTGCAAAACTTACAAAACACAAAATCATACAAACAGTATTTCTGTTTTATAGACTACAGTCTTTATATACATACACAAACTTCAAAGTACGCCTCTTTGTTCTGCTTTCATGTCCTATGTAAATGCAAAGGTTTTATTTTCTTTTCAAAATGTAAGGACCGAGGATGAACCTGCAAATTCAGTAAGAGTGTACCTCACCACCTAAGTAATCCCACTGAAGTTTTAATATACATTGGAAGTCTGGTCTTTCACCAATGTTCGCTTCTTAGATGTGTTAAAACCCAGTGGATTTAATATTTCAGAAATATAGTAAGCAACTAATGTTGCATTGCAAGGAGGTTGGTTGATCTTCAGAGTCCCTTGCTATACTCATGAAAAAGGAAAGGCTACAGGACAATGTAGGCTTTAAAACAATTGGACAGTCAAAGCATTTTTCTGTGTATGTTTTAGGGAGTTTCAGGGCATGGAATCATATGAAAAAAGGCCTTAGATTCATATGAATCCTATCAATAGGTTATACTAAATTTCCTATGGATTATATCAGGAGAAGGAATTAAAGTTGATGAGAAGTAGTATATATTTATGGGATTTATGTGAGTTTTATGCAAGTTTGCCTTGAAAAGTTATGGCGGAAACTCTTAACTAACATTACTTGCCTTGGAAGCTATTAGATTAAGTAAACCATCTAGCAGCCATACTCATATAAGACATTTTCTGACTGACAGGCACAATGCTGGTACAAGATCTATATACATGATAAGCAAAACTGGTAGCATTAACAAGTGGCTACAAAATTTTCTTGGCGTCCATAATTGTACAAAAATGTAGGCAACTCAGCTGAAGTGACTGAAAGTACGCATTGAAAAATTATAGCAGTTGAAAACCAGACATTGCGTTTTAAAAAGAAGAACTTTCAGTAAAAAGTTGCTGTTGCAAAATACTTAGAGTTGTTTATAATTCCCTGACCTATAAAGTGACAGTAATAAATGACAAACAAAGGATTTTTCTCTTATTCCTATAGTTTCTGGCAAACAAATAGCTATAATGACTTTTCCAGGACTATGTCCTTAAAAAAGTGTTGTTAAATAGTATTTACACTACAGCTGGTGTTTCTCTGTGTAAATGCTTTACTGTTTAAACAGCATAATGCTCAGTTCAATTGTGATTCATACTGAGAATAAGAAGAGGAAAAAAAAACCTTAATGAACTCCTGATATTTAAAGGATTAAAAATCATCCCTTGCTGGGATTGCAAGAGATTACAGAGCTGCAGAATATAAATTTCCAAATCTTTTCACATATGTCTCCTGCTGATAGAAAACAACTGTATACTGCAATCAGACTAACAGGAGCCAAAAAAAAACCAACCCAAAACCAACAAAACAAAAATGCACAAAAACTAAAAACCACTCCCTCCAAAAAAAACCAACCCAAAACAAGAAAACCAAACTGGAATAAGAATTTCTGAACCACTTTTGCAAATATGTTATCTATCTGGATTCTCTTTGACATCTGCAAAATCCTCTCCTAGTATCTGAGAATCTGCGAAATTCTTTCAGTTCTCCAGAAGGCTAGCTGAGAAGAGTAGCTGCACTACAAGCTGGAGGAAGCTACAAAAACCTGAGACTGTCAGAGGATTCAAACTGGCCGGAGACTGAGACTCTGCAGGCAGAAGATGACTTTCAAGAAAACTGGCTGGATCAGCAGCTTAAACAGCAGCCAAGCTGCTTGTCTTCATTTGATGTATGCAAAAGCCTCAAGTTACTTTCTTTTATTTCAATCATGTCCAGCTTTTCATCCTCAGCTCCCCTTTCCCAAAGGAACAAAATTCAGCACTTCACTTCAAGGCAAATTCACTGCTCTGCTCTACTCTCTGTAAAGTGGAAGCAATTATGTCTTGCAGATCCTCTATGGGGATTTTCCCTGGAGGTATGGTGCATGAGTAGGATTAGCATAACTGGCTATTATTCATGTTTGTGCAGAGTCTCTGATGCAGGAATAGATGTGGAAGGTAGGAGAGTGGCTGGAAAATTATGCTCTCTGCCTAGCCTCAGCTGGCATCTAGTTCCAATGGACCCATCGCCAGCTGTCACTAAGTTAATTTTAAGTATATTTTATTTTGATTCGGATAAATAAATATATGTTTATTTTGGAAAGGCATCATTTATTTAGGAGAACTCAGTGAACTCACACATAAAAATACTAAAGTACTATGATTACAGACAATTTCTGAATTGTAGATACTATTACAGAATTATGTCAACCTGTGTGCCTTCTGAATTCAAATGGGGAAAAAGAAGATGGAGAAAGTTTTTTAGGACATGGGTTCATAATCTATTATTTCAAAGCTACATCATTTTATCTTTCTGTAGATTTTCCAGCTTGTTATTCATAATGTCTTATACTGTCACAGAATCATAGAATCACAGAATAGTTTGGGTTGGAAGGACCTTCACAGGTCACCTAGTCCAACCCCCCTGCAATGAGCAGGGACGTCTTCAACTAGATCAGGTTGCTCAGAGCCTCGTCCAGCCTGGCCCTGAATGTCTCCAGGGATGGGGCATCTACCGCCTCTCTGGGCAACCTGTGCCAGTGTTTCATCACTCTCGTAAAAAATGTCTTCCTCATGTCTAGCCTGGATCTCCCCTCTTTTAGTTTAAAACCATTACTTCTTGTCTTATCACAACAGGTCCTGCTAAATGACTGTCCTCGTCTTTCTTTTCCCCCCTTTTAAGTACTGAAAGGCCACAATAAGGTCTCCCTGAAGCCTTCTCCTCTCCAGGCTGAACAACCCCAACTCTCTCAGCCTGTCCTCATAGGAGAGGTGTTCCAGCCCTCTGATCATTTTCATGGCCTCCTCTGGCCCCTCTCCAACAGGTCCATGTCTTTCCTGTGCTGGGGTCTCCAGAGCTGGACATAGTGCTCCAGGTGGGGCCTCTTCAGAGCAGAGCAGAAGGGCAGAATCGCCTCCCTTGACCTGCTGGCCATGCTCCTTTTGATACAGCCCACGATATGATTCACCTTCTGGGCTGCAAGTGCTCTTTGATAAAGCAGAAGAGTTTCAAAAGTTCCTTGAAGGAATTCAGATTTCCAAATTCAAATTTGCCCCTTTTATCTGTTGGGAGGTCTGCCATGGTGGTTATTTTTTTTCCCCAGCCTGTCTTGCGTTGGGTATGTAACTGGCAGATATTTCTGGACAGGGATTCTAGGATTTCCTAACAAATGTTGAGATTTTGCCGTTCCTCACATGCCTTCTAATTCCCCTTTGGCTCCAGGAAATTCCTGTAGGTTGTCTGGAATGACCGATTTGTTCATTTCCTACTGCACAAGCAGTTCCCTTGAAGATAATGTTCTTGCAGTGCCTTCTACCAAGACCTAAATGTAATATCAGTGTGGCACTGCCAGTTGCACAAGGTTTAATCTCCTTACATGTGCATGAGGATTAGGTTTATAGACTTGTACCTCTGTGGTATTTAGGAGCACAAGGCGTAGTCAGAAGTGGTTTGGGGGACCTCACACAGGTGGTTTATGAATTCAATGCAAAGTCAGGTGGGTTAATTTAAATCACCACTTCAAACATCTGTTCTATCCACATGTCATTTTTCAAACAGGTTAATATAGCGAAGGATATTAAACAGTTAATGAATTATATCTCCCACCTCCTCAGTAATGTCTGATTAAAATTCAAGGTTAGCTATAATGTGATTCTTGGCATCAGATATAACTGGGAAATCTATCAGTATAGTCATGTGAATTACTTAGAACAGAATTTCTCTACTGGTCATCTCAAAGTGAATGCCTAGTCATCTTAAAACTTGCTCCAGAACTTTTGCATTCGATTTTGTTAATGACAATGCAAGTTATTGTAAAATTCACAAAATCCTTGTCATACTATTAGTAATTTAGAGACCATTAAGTGACAAAAACTTAGGCTAGTGGAGATGCTTTGTTTATCCCTTTTAGATATTGACCTGTGGCCCTTCAATACTACCTGAACAAGCATAAAGTATGATTTTTTTTTTTTCAGTCTATTTAGATTTCTAACTGGTTCATTAGATATAATTGTATAGTTCAAGAGAAGAACTGGAGATTTCTGAAAAAAAAATTTTTAAGAGATAAAATATCAAAACCCAATCTTCCTAAAGGTTTCAATAAGAAAGTTTCCACTTAAGCCAGAAAGAAAGAGAGAAAGGACACCTGTTTCCCAAACTGAGTTTCAAGTCACTAGCATGAAAGAGTATAGCACAGCAGGAATTTAGAAACAAATCCTGCACAGTGCAAGAAAGTTTATACTCTGATGCACTGGCTGCTTTTTGATGGCTCTTACGTGAAGGGTGTGTCATTTTTTGTTTTAGAAAAATCTTGGCTTTGTCTTGAGGAAAAAAGTGTACATATATTTTACAAACTGGACTTTTGCCCGGCTCCACTCAGAAGACCATAATATGACGCTGGAGGAAAAGGGATAACTTGTATCCAGAATTCCTCAATTTTGATCATAACAGACATATTTTATTTAGTCCATTCAAGCAATGTAGCATGCCAGGGCTGAACAGCAGTCACTGAACCACTGCTTTTCTTTCTTTTTTTTTTTTAAGAATGTCTCAGAAGTGGTGTCATCAAAACATTTCAAATTAACTTTATACAGTATTTTTTGAAACTAGTGTCTTTTATTAAAAAATAAATGAGTGGAAGCTTTTCGTGTTCCTGGATGTGTGGGAAAGGTTCTGGGACAAGGTCAGAGTTAAGGTTTCTAGTTCCCTTCATTATTGTTTCTGGATATTTATTTTTTTTAAAGTAAAATATCATACTTTTTTAAACACCCAGGTTGTTTTGCCTGAGAAATTCTCTTGCACTACAGTCTCTGTGTGTTTACTCTGTGAATTATTCCATAATTGAAAGTTAAGTTTTTAAATTATTTGCTTGTCCTGATGCAGACTTGCTAATATTTCCCAGTGCCAGAAGAAAAGTGGAGCATGCACCTTGCATGCAGTCCCGGAGAGCCCTCCATGGGGCTGCTTCTGCTGATGGGAATCTGGCATATGCTCCTCCTGCACCTGCTGCTTTGCGGTTGCTCAGGGACATATTGTTGCTCTCACATCATCTGTTCCTGAACTGCTTTCAACATCTGCCAAAATCCCAAGGACACATACAAGCTTTTCTGTAGTGGAATGGAAGCAGATACATTTTATTTCATATGAAAAATGTGCCCATGCACAAGAATTACCAAGTACTATACTCTGTTATCATAAGCAGATCTTCTTGGGAAAACTTTGAAATCAGATCTGGACTAGCATCAAGGCCTTGTTAAATGAAGTTTTTCCATTGTTCCCGATGGCTTCTGAATGAGGCCTCACCAAAGAAACTGGCATACATTCAAACGGTCTCTGATGAACAGCAAAGGAATTCTCAAGGTAGCTGCTACCATTCACATACAGTCTTATCTAAGTCAGGAGAGCTTGGAGACAAGCCTATGGAAAAGAAGAAAGACAAGAAATGAGGCAGGAAAACACAATGTGATAATAGCACAATCAATACAAACAAAATTTAAGAACTACCACCAAAGTGTTTAATCTTCACCAAAAGCAATGGAGTTGCCATTTAGTGTTTTTGCTTTCTTTTTTTAAGTTTTTGCTGTCTTCTATAAGGGTACAGGTAGAAACTCAAACTTAGTACTATCCCTCAGCCCTGCCATTTCCCAAAATATATGCACCATCCTGGTGCTGATGGTAGAAAATAAAATAACTCTTGTGGTTAGCAATGTGTGTGTGTTTTCTCTGCGTGGTATAGTTGTGAATATCTTACTCTTTTATAGAAGTAGTGAAAAAGCACCTTTGGAGGGATCTATTGGCATGCTGAATGACACAAATTATTCTGAAAGTGAGATGTTAAGCAGTCTACACAGTGGTATAGGCAGCTGTCACTGGGTTATGTCAAAGCAAAGTGCCTAGTGGAGGTCCTCTTAAGTCCACCCTTGTTCCACTTCATGACAAGCCAGAGAAGAACATGTTAAACCATTAACGAATGTTTTCACCTACTAATGTAAATCACATTTGTAGAATATTTTTCTCTGGGCTTTTTTTTTTTTTTTTTTTAAATGATTAAAACCACTTCCAAACAGCAGTAGGGAACACCTTCCACAAAAATATTAGAGAAATTAAACTGTTCTTTGTAATGCACACCACAGAAACTATCATGCTACGAGTAACTGCACATTCAATTGCATGCCATGAGAGTATTGTGAGACTAGGAAACATTCAGGATAAAACCTTCAAAATTACTGAAGCCGAGATTACAACTGATTCTACCTGAGCACCTGACAGGAAGAGAGAATAGCTATCTATTCAGCATATCCATGATAATGGGTATGCTCTATTTAAATAGAAAACATGTGCCCTCCTCACTGCTTGCTTAATGTGAAATCTGTGTGGGCTTTTAAAGCACATAAGACTCCTAGGAACAGTCTGGGTTGAATTTATTTTAACTATAGGATGATTGCTTATTGCACTCAGTTTTAAACTGAGTAGAAATCAAATGAAGTCTAATGCACATATTTGCTCTCAATATAACCAAACAGCTATCAGTGAAATGAGTAACAATGGGATTTTGCACATTTGTGTGTGTCTATGCGTTTGTATACACTTTCCACCTATTTTATGTACACCAAAAAATCATTATCATAGAATTCTGTGCAAGTGAGTGTCTAAAAGTGCTCCTGTCCCCTCTATGAAAAATCCAATGTCTTTCACAGAAATGAAAAATATGATGATGGACGTTTAGCCAGTTTGACTGATATAATGGTACATGGCAACAGTGAAAAGAGAAATAGCAATATAATTTTACTAGAGAAAGTAACAATATGCTTTAGTCCAGGGGATCCCAGACTTTTCTCTCTCTGTGTGTTACCACTGTCAGTGGTAACACAGGTCACTTGTAGCAACATCCAGGGCAGCAGCAAAGAAATGTGCTTTCCAGAACACAAACTGTGGGGGAACTTTGGAAGAGGTGTTAATATGTCCTCTTGGTGCACATGGCAGGAATCCAGCTTATATTTGCAGTGATGCTCTAAAAAGCTGTCTTAAATGGTATCTCATATATTTTCTCCATATGAGGATGAAATCTGTTCTATTTCTTATCTAGTCTGAGATAAATGAAACAGTTTCAGGCAGGTTGATAGACTGCTGTGATGACACCTAACAGAAAGCAATGTATGAACAAAATATCTGGCATTAAAATATGAAAGAAATTAGCACAGTCCTCTGGAGTTGTGGAACTTTAGCAGTTCTCCCATGCAAAAGCCTTTCTTGTATTTTCAGGACTTCTGAATTGTCAGTATATTAATTCCAGAAAACCAGTGTCTCATGGATGGAAAAAAGCTCTGTGTACTGCCACAAGAATATTCTCACTTGCTCCCTCCTTTTCTCTTATGCATACGCACACATGCACACACAGACACAAGAGTTAGTTTTATAAGAGCTAAGAGGTTACAGTACACCTTTATGCGGAGCCAAGTCTGGGTACATTTGAACAAATAATCCTGTCTAGCCTTTATTTCTTCTCACTTCCTACCTTTGCAGGGAGGGGGTGTCATGCATAATGTCACCAGACGCTGTCTTTAAATGTCCTTTTGCATTTTAAAATATGTTAAAATCCCTCTGCAGATATGTTACAGCCTTTAAAGTAGTTATTGGAGAAGATACACAAGGCTTTTTTTGTGCTCAGCAATATCCTTATTTCTGGCTGGCCTAAAGACCAGCACTGTGGAAAGGAACGTCATGCAAGAAAGTTGGAAAACAGCTAGGAGGAACACAGCGTTCCAAGCCTGAATATCTCCAAAAATACCTCCAAAGCAGCTTAGCATGAGTGCAAGTTAAAAGAATGAGCAAAGTGGAGAGTGAGTGGCTGAAGGAGTGAGTTTTTCCAGACAATTAAGGGAAATATAACTAGTATTTGTTTGTTTTTCAAAGAAAAATCCCACACAGCATCTGAAAGCCAGGCACCCTCATAAAGGGTCCCACATAAATGACTCTACTCCCCTCTCTCCGTCTCTTCACGGTGATCCCTGACCGGAGTGACAGACAGCTCCTCTTCTCTCCTGTATGGGCCCCTCTGAGCTGCGTCTGTGCTGGAGCTGTTTGTCTGCAGTGATTCACCCCAGGATGTGAACCAGGAAAAGCAGGCTAAACTGTCTCTCCTGCTAGGAGGGAGGGGAAAAAAAGCGACGCACGTGTTCCCAAAGCATCTATGTGTCTCATTCTCTCTGAACGGGAGAAATAACTGCAGGGCTGGATTTCTGGGTTTCGGAAGACCACAGAATTTTAAACACCAGGGATGTTTTCAATAAACACTGTAGATGTTTGGCTTATGACCGTGTTCAGATTATGCATTTCAGTCTGCACTCTGCGGAAATCTGTCTCCGCAACATATGTCAGCAACCTGAGCAACTTTCTCAGTGCTGGAACAATGTGAAATCTGCTTGTCTCCCTTTGTCTTGCTGCTGACACTCATGACTGTCATCTGCCATAAGTCACCAGACTGGGAGGGGGGGCGAGGGGAGGGTGAAGCAGCAGCTAAAGGCCTGGCCTGATGCATGTGCTCCTGGGGCCTCAACGGATGCATAAACTTCTTGGAATAGGCTCCCCCATCTCTTTCCTTGTCTCCGCTCCACTGTCTTCCTTTACCCATACTGGAGCATGACAGGATTCCTGATTTTCAAGAACTTGAACTAACCAGCAAACTTGTATTTTCTGGCTTATTCCCCAAATACGCTCTTCCCTCGGAAAATCTTTACTTTGTCTAAGCTAAGACTGAGGTCTTATCATGATCACCATAGAAGGCCTCAGATAAAACAAAAGTAAAGCAAAATAAAACCTCCATACTTTTCTTTCACTATCTTCTTTCACGTCTGTACCATATCTGCTTCTAAGTTTATGACTCACTATGCTTGGTAAGAAAAAGCTTCTTGTGAAGGATGTGCTGAGAAATCACTGTCCAAGAGCTACCCCTCTGCAACATCAACATCTGGAAGCTTAAACCTGTCAAATCTGGATCTAACAAGGTATTGATAAAGAGTGGTACCCGATGGGAGAAATTGCCATACAAGCTATTCAGAGACTTTGCAAGAAAAACTCAAGAATGCGCATTAGTAGCTTAGCTACCAAAGCTAGGGGCAAATATAAAAATAACAGCAAAACTCTTCAGCAGAGATGAAAAGCACTTAGCTGTTGGAAGGGAATCCAGTTTGAAATGGCATTTTGAAACTCAATGCGACAACACCAGATAATAGCACGTTACTGGTTACCTACTAGGTACTTAAATATCCTACTACTTGAGTTTGGCCTGACTGTACTTTTACTTTTGAAAACATCATAAGCAGAAGATATAATAAAAAGGAGATCCTTTAACATCAAGATACTGAACAGTTGTTTGGCATCTGACAGAGGTACAAAGGTATTCCAGTTTTAAATTTAAGTGCTGTGGAGCTGAGTGTTTGCCTGCAACAATTATTTATCTATCAGTAAAGTAACTAGTAACATTAGTAAGCTGTTATATAAGAAATAAATGTTTTTTGCATAGTTTGTTTTGAACTTAAGATGCAAGAGTAAGATGACTTAGAGGACGATGAGGACATATCCCTCTCTCCCCCATTATTTGACTTCATTCATTTGTGCATCACCTGACAGTAAATGTGCATAGACTCAAAGCATCATCTATTTTTCTTCTGGAGAGGGAGAATGATAGGACACAGCCAGTTAGCCACAAATTGGAGACAACTTTTCTGCCACACAAACCATCAGCATAACGCAGATATGCCACTGTATGACATGCTGGAGGAGAAAGGGAATATACATAGTGGCTTTTAGAAATACAAGGTTAACCTGATATACTCAGCTATGGAAATTATAAAGTGATTTAGAAGGAGCTGCCAGTTGCACTGTAGAAAATCTGGAGTTCCTCCACTTTTACAGTGAAGGAACTGTGTGCAGACTTGGCAGGTGCCTGCACTTTCACATGCAGCAACAGGGGAGCTCTAAGCCCAAGTCTGAAGATAATCACTGTGTGGAGACTGGAAATTGCTAATTACTGCAATATATATTTGATTGATTTTTTTCCTGCAGCTCCAAGACAACAACAAATGTACAGAAGGCCTTTTCCCATTCCCCTCTCTATTACTGTTAATTTCACACTCACAAATTTCAGAGCATTTTCTTTCTTTGTCAATTTGTTATCCTTCCCTAAGTACCCTTCTCATGGTGACTCACAACCCTTGCAACTTTCACAGGACTAATTAAAAGGCAAGTGTGTGGTTTGCTAAACATAATGAGGAGCTCTAAGCATAAGTCAGGATCACTATTACTTAGGGCTAGTTAGCAGAGTCTGCCAATTTTTAGTTTATAAAACCATAAAATACAGCTTATACACGTCACTATAACTGCTTTATATCTAGTAAATCCTGTTAATGTCTGTGGGTCTGTACCATTTAAATTCATTATCTCCTTAAACTGGAATTCATACAAATTCCAAGGACTAGTGTTCATGTCTGCTGCCAGGGGAGATATCTGGTGTGCATTTTGCACTGTGTTGCTTCATGAAATGACAAGCAGAGTTTCAAAATTTGTAAATATATTCCAGAATTAATAGCTTTCTCAGGAAAAGAATCTGACAGAATTTGACTGTAATTTGGGGGGGGAGCATGTAGCTGGCTAGCAGTACAAAGCAATGCCATAAATCAATAAGACATGATTGTGTAGTGGATCCTCAGGCACAATCTATATTTCATCTGAAATCTTCACTTCCCAAAGAGGAAGAAAGCTGGTTCTGAATGCAGTATGGACAGCAAGGGAACTGCTGGTGTGTAATACCAGGGCAAGGGTGATGGAGGCTAGGTTTGGAATCTTTTCCTTAGGAGGTGGCATGTGAGGGAGAAAAGGATAAATTCACTCCATTCCCTGCATGTGAAAATGGTCCAGCACACAACCAGGGACTGCCACCACCAGGTTCCATAAAACCAGCCTTCCCACTTGTCATGGAAACTGTCCCAGGAGAGGTCCATTTGTGGTACCTCGGGGTCAACACTCCTCATCATCTGCTGTGATTTAGCCTAAATGTGCCCTTGGGTCAGTCATGGGAGGATTCTTAGGGAAACCTGGGCTCAAACTATATCAGTAAATAATTACTGCCACTGGACTTGAGGCCAGCTGGCCACAGCCATTCTATTAAACACCCTTATCCATCAAAAAAGTGTAGCCACACATGAACTGCTGACTGGAAATGGTCTCTGGTCTACTCTTACTCTGAAATCATGTCTAGAAATAATTTGGGCCAGAAACCATGTCAGAGATGTAATGATTTAGTGGTGTAGATGCTCAAATACAAGTGCCAGGATCTTTGGACCTGGTAATGATTTAGTGGTGTAGATGCTCAAATACAAGTGCCAGGATCTTTGGACCTGGTGGATTCACTGACACATTTGTGCCCCCGTGGCCCTTGCAGCATTACCTGGTGTGCACCACCTGTGAGTGCCCACCAGAAGGGCACAGCTCTTCCGAGGCATGGCGCCCACTGCCCCTGTGTTCCCAACACCACTGTATGCTCCAAGCCATGACAGCTGACCTGCTGCATTTTCAAAGACCCTGGGAAGGGGCTCAAGGCCCTGTAAAAAGGTTGTATCCCTGACTTGCACAAGAGAATAACCTATGACTCTTGCTCAGGTTTTTCCAGCTGAATGCCATATCCAGTTTGCCAGCAAACACCTCTGCAGAATGCTTACCTTGCAGCGTCTCCTCGTGTAAAAAACAGTTAGGAAGCTTATACTCACCTTGCCTATCCAAGGTTAGAGACAGGTGGCATTTTGCTTGCCTGTTTATTGTCATGAGTTAAGGGACTGCAGGAACGACAGCAAGTGAAATGCAATTAATCATTTATTATCACCACTGTTGCTTCAGGTAAATGTTATTTAATATTGATCATGATACTGAAGTAGTAGCTGATCAGAAATTCTTTGATAAACCGTTTTTTACCAGGATCTTAACAGTTCCATTTTTTTTGGATCCAGAAGTGTTCCTCAGGACCACGATTTGAACTCGAGGCAACCATGTCTTTTCAAACGTATCCCTAAGCCTCTTTGCATATCTGCCTTTCTTCAATAAGGGTCTTATTGTTGAATTTTGCCATGAGGCAGACCTGTGTTAAGGAAAGTCTGCTGCTAGCAGACTTGGAGTGGAACTAAAATGCACTTTGATATGCACTGGAAGACAAAATAAAGACAAATATTTGAATGTTACATTGGTTCTGAATGTCACTCAACTCATGAACATGGGCATATTCCAATGTGCCAAACTACTCTCAGAGAAAAAGATGTGCAACTTTTAAATACAGAATGATAGAAACATCAATCGGAAAAAGTTATTATAAGCTATCTAACTGATGACTAAGTAATGTCTAAAACAAAATTTCTAAAAATACCAAAGTAGCACCATAGCTTCTGGTTTTTGAAATAGGTAAAAAATATTTATGATTTAAGGAAAACAGTATGAAAAAAACCCCAAATACTATAGAATAAAATACTAATTTTTATTCAGGAATTTGCTGTTCCTACTCACTGTTTAAGTCTGGAACATTTAGCTTTCAATAAATATTTCGATTCGTACATGGTCTTCTGGAACAGTCCCAGTTTAAATGAAAAGACCAACTTCTTCTAAATTGCCACCTCATTTATACAAGGCTGGCTGGAAAAAGTAAACTGGATGAGTTTGGCCTTATTTTTCTAATCCTTAATTATGCAGCACTACACATTTACATATTAGTTCAAGAGGGCTTTTTCAGGAGTAACCTGTGAAGAAAGGAAGAACAGCTTGGAGCATTTTTGCTTTCCTTTTTGCAATTTCCTTTTTTTTAAAAGAAAAAAAAAAAAGAAAGAGTAGAAGCACTCAAAAAAATTGCATTCAGATGTCATGAACTCAGATAACCCCTTCAAAGACACATTTTTAAGAACTAACTTTAAAAGAAAAATTATCTGTCCTCTCTTTGATTTTCCTCATATGTAAGAATGTGAGTACATTATTTTTAATATTTTCTGCAAAACAGAAAAGCGTGTGTGAGAAAGTTGAGCATGGGAAGTTGGAGTTTTCAGTCCTAAGAAATAAATGGTGGGTTTGTGTTTCTTAATTTTACCTTTTTTTAAAAAAAAAAATTAAAAAATAACATAAAGGGATAGGAAATGTTACAGTGATGACACTTGAAAACAGACAAGAAGAACCGCTGAGTTTGAGGAGTAAATGCCAGTGGTACAAAGTCCAAGTGGTAGGTGGGTATTGATGGTGTTCCTTAAGGAATGATCTGGGGCTGATAAGTAAATTTAAGTGCACTCTCAGTAAGTTAATTCACAGAAAAAATCCAGATGAATGGAACTGTCAGTAAACTGGAGAGCAGGGCTGCAAGTCAAAGGAATCTCATCAAGCTGGAGAAATGGGCTGACAGGAACTTCATGACGATCAATGAAGGGAAAGGCAAAATCCTGCCCTGGGGAGAAATAACCACAAGCACCAGTGAAGGCTCAGGACCAACAAACTGGAAAGCAGCTTGGCAGAAAAAGGTCTGAGGGTCCTGGTGGACAACCAGTTGACCATGTATCAGCAATGTGCCTTCTCAGTGCTGAAAGCCAACTGCATATCAGGCTGCAAGGGGGAGATCAATGCCTGCCAGTTGAAGGAGGGGATCCTTCACCTCTGCTCAGCACTGATGGGATACTTCTGGAGTGCCAGGTCCAGGTCTGGGCTGCCAAGCGCCAGAGAGACATGGACACGCTGAAGGTAGTTCAGTGGAGGGCCATCCAGAAGTTGGGACACTGGAGCACATGATGCATGAAGAGACACTGAGAAAAGCTGGCTTGTTCAGCCTGGAAAAAAAGTTCCGGGGAGTTTTCATTGCAATATTCCACAGCCTGAATGGAAGGTATAGAGAAGCCAGGGCCAGGCTTCTCTTGGACGTGCAAAGGAAAAGGAGAAGGGATAGCAGACTCAAGTGGAAGCAAGCAAAATTTTGACTTTATATAAGGAAAAAAATTGTTCACCTTGAAGGTGGTCAAACACTGTAGTAGGTTTCTGGCAGAGATATGTGCATTCAGAACTCAATTGGACAGAGGTCTAAGCAATTTACAGTAATTTTGAAGTTGTCCCTGCTTTGAATAATGGAGTCAGCCAGATAAACTGCAGAGGTCCTTTTCAATCTACAGTATTCTTTGATTGTATGTTACCTTATTAGTCATAATGTCTGTATCTTTATCAAAAATCAGATTACATTACATATATACATATAGTTTTACTGAATTGTTATGTTTACAATATAGGAAAGGAAGCAGAAGAATCATACAGAATACATTCTCAATGAGTACACTTAACTTTGTACTATACATGAGAGAGAAAGGGGGTAATATGCCTTTATGAAACAATATCAGGGATCAGACTTGTTCACATGTGAGGATGCCTTGTCAAAAACGTAAGCAGGTGGGTGTGTGGAGTAGGTGATTGTTCCTATGGACTGAATTCAGTCTATAGTTGGGAGCATGCTTATCTAGGTTGTTTGCAGGTGACGTATCACTGTACCAAAATACAGTTCTGTCTTACCTTTAGTCTAGACATAATCACAGGAAGTGTCCTCAACATTGTAAATCTCGTTTGTGAATTGAACCTCTTGTGGCTTTTCCGTGCTTGTTCTGAGACTTCATCTGCTTTACAGTTACCTCTTGCAGAATGGGGAAACTTCATCAAATGCTGATGTAATTACCATTAGGAGCATAAACAATTTCTGAATTGAAGTCAAAGGTCTTGTTTTTCTAAGCAGTTGCTAGGGGAAGAGATTATTTTAAGCTTTGAAACATATTTTCCAATTTCCTGGGTCTGTAGTTTTCATGAAGTATGTAAATGTTAAACAAGTACAAATTAATTCTCTGATGGCCTGTTTTAGCAGAGAATAAATCTGTTAAAGCTTATGTAAAGGAAAGACCAGTGGTCTTCACATAAACTATTGACATTAATTAAAGATCTCCTCATTTTATGGCATTTGTCTCCAGCTGTATGAATTATATAAGCAAAGGCATTTGCCTTCCCTTCCCTTCCCTTCCCTTCCCTGCCCTTCCCTTCCCTTCCCTTCCCTGCCCTTCCCTGTCCTTCCCTTGCCCTTCCCTTCCCCTTCCTCTTCCTCTTCCCCTTCCCCTTCCCCTTCCCCTTCATAAGGTATGAGAAAAAAGGATTTAAACAGTTTTGGTAGGGTATGGCATGTCATTCTATATGCAAGATCTATGTACAAAATGTGGAGATATATTGAAAAAATGTCACGTGCACTTTTTTCCATCCTTACTTTCCCTTTCCTAGTTTTTCTGTCTTATGATCAATTTGTCTTTTAACAAATGTAAAGTCAAATTTTCACTGATTCTTCTCAGTTTTCAGCAAATAAATCCTATTCTGATTTCCACACCAATGTGCAGGGCTAGCCTTTTATCCTGAATTTGTAATTGGGAATGTGAGACTGAACCGGGGAAAAAACAAAACAAAACAAAACTTAATTAACTATTAAGAATAAAGTGACATATTCTTAAAATCTGGTGTTTTTTGGTTTTGTTTTTGGTTTTTTCCTCCCCTTCTCTTTCCTCCAGTTTTAATAAATAAATAAGTAAATAAAGGTACTAAAAGCAGAATATAAGCAGATTTCTGATCGTTATTCTCAGTTAAACTCATCAACATCTTTCTTTTTTAATCGGCTCTTGCAGTGAACTGAAGAGGCTGTGTTGATAGTCAGTGTACAGTGAGTTCAGATTGTAGTTCACTTTTGCCACATTTTTCAGAGAGGAGATATTTCTGAAAATGTGCATCTTTACAGGAAGCAGAGATAGGGCAGGGCCACAGAGTTCAGATCCAGACATGCATTACAATGTCAGTGGTCGACCTTGTTAAGCCTCACGGAACAGATCTGTCAGCTGGAAAAACTGCTCTCAGGGTCTGATAAAATGCTTGTGAACAACCAAGGGTGCTTTGAATGCTGACAGTGGATCACTCGCCGGCTTTTGAAACTGAGAAAAATTTGGAATCAGGGTCACTGCTAAGCTCTACGAGCACAGAATCAGCTGGCAGGAATTAGTGGGGAAGCTGAAAAGTGCTGCCTGCCTCTTGGGAAGAACTGCTGTTATACTTTAAGGTGATTAAATATTCGAAAAATTGTATTAGTAGTGTGTTCACTATTGCAGATCACGCAAATATTCCAAACCCCAAGTGCTTATTGGCAAAGTCAAGTGGCTTGGCTTTGCAAATCTTATCTCAGAATATCGTAAGAAAGGTGGTGGAGTAGTGGAAGTATTCAAAATGTAATTTTCTAATGAGTTAAATAAAGGCCAAAGAAGGCTGAATTTTTATTTGATAATGTATTAAGATTTTTTATTCATTAAACATTGTTTATAAAGTAGTATTTTCATAATTAATGGAGAAAAACCACTTACTTCTTTTTAAAAACTGGGTTTTTTGCATCACAGAAAGAAACTGAAAGTTAGAAAGTAAGACACTGAAAGAAACAAGAATGATTTCTCTGTGTTTTCCCACTAGAAAAATAGAGGAATTAAGGAAAATTTGTTTGAAATATTTCCTATTACTCTAATTTCTAGGTGTTGATTTTTCCCTTCCTTATATATAATATACTTTCTGAGATGAAAGAAGTGAAAAAGAACAAACCTTCAAGGTAAACTGTCCACTTCCATTATAAAGAAAAAAATTGAAAATAGTAGCAAATATTTTTGTTAAAAGTTTGGAAAACTGATAATTTTGATTCAAAATGAAATGTAAATTTTTAAAAAATTCTTATCATTTGGATTAGAAAAATATAAATAGCTTTCATTCAAGGTATTGGAATTCTTGTTTCTTACTATCTAAATATAGATAGGTATTTTATGAATATGCGTATATATATGCATATATATGTATTTACAACAGTAGCTTCTATGGTGTGCTTTCCAGTTTCATGTTTGCACATAGGTTCAGAAGCAGGATAATGAAAGATCAGTCCAGCCTAAATGGATAATGTTCCCACTTGCAGCTCAGCCTGGGAACAAAATTAAGTAGAAGTGATTCACTATTAAGAGTCAATAAAAACAGCTTTAGTGTAATGTGATGGATTCCAGCTTAATGGCTACCTTTTATCTTGGGATTAACAAGAGGGTTGCTCTCCATTCCTTTTGTACTCTTAAAATATTGGGGTTACATCAACAGGTGCCCACTTACATGAAATGTCCCTAGTTTTGCCTAATAACTGTAAAATTGGCTGTGACTCTAAGAAAACTTCTCTTCCCTCAGTGAGACTTGCAAAAGACCATCATGACTCTTAGCATGAATACATATTCTGAGGAATATATTGCAGTAGAAATGTTCTTATAATTGTTCGTATCTTAGAACATGGTAAAAGAGACTCCTGTTTTACCAGCCTTAGATTGCTCCTTAGGCAACATCAATTAATATGTAAACATGAAGGGTGTCTGTCTTAGACTATGCTTAAATTTTCCATTTCCAGTTTCAAAGTTAATATAGATGTTGTAACTTTATCTACCTTAATCTTTTAAGACAATGAAACTACTCATTGCAGAAGTAATAGGAAACAAACAGAATTTATTGTCTGGGAAAAAGCTTTGAGAATAACAGAAACTAGTAATGAGGAGTATTAATTACATATATTCCCCATTCCAAGTAGAACATTTTCTAACGTATTTCAAGTTTAATTGGACATGTCCCAGACACTGAAGTTTCCCCCCTCTGCCCTTAGGAGATTCTTGTACTGTCTAACAAATCTCATTATCAGGATGTTTTACCAGTCTAAACTCCCTGTCTTCATTTCATCCTGTTTCTCCTATTAAATACTATTTCCAGCCACATTTGCAAGAAAGTGTTTAGTGTGCAGTGGCTGCGAGTGATTAAACACGAGAAGAGCCATAAATACCAATAATAGACAGTAAAATCCATCCTACCGCTTTCTCATTTTCTGAGATGCTTTTGGTCCTAACACTTAATTGCAGCTGACATTTAGACAGAGCCACATTTTAAACCTTGGGCAGGTAGTGAGCAGTGTCGGATTAGCAGTTCATTACCAAATCCTTCATGCTGGTGTAAATCCAATAAGACATGCTAAGGAGTTGCTATGGATTCTTAAAACCTTGTGTCCCTAGATAATTACATACCAATCATCAAAACCCCACTGCTGGCATACTCAATAGCTCATAATTTATATTAAAGTAAAACTGTTTTAAAATAATATTTGTCAACATTTTTCTCTTTAATCCTTTAATTTCCCTTCATTTTTTCTTTCTCATAAATGTGTGGTGCGATGGAAGCCACATAATTAGTGCTGAAAGCATAAGTTAAAAAAAAAAAGCAGTGCTGTTCTATTATTAGCATAAACATATGTTTCAAATGGATAATAACTTACTGCATATCATTTTCTTCATATGTTTCTGGAATTAAAATCCTAAAAAGATGAGTTCTCTGTTGTTTTAGGAAGACCATTTTTAATTCCTCTTTGCTTCAATATTCTGATTTTCAGAACAGATATTCTGCCTTACACTACAATAAGTTTCCGACGTTTAATTTTTATTTTGTGCCTATAAAGCAAAGGAATGCATAAATTAATATTGACACATTTTCTTTTGCTATGAATTAATGTAAATTAGTGTTTTCTGGAGATCAGATCTCATTAACTGTCCTTGAAAAAACGTAAAATTGAGTGAACTTTCAAAAATGATTTTTCATTACTAATATCACATTTTCCGTCTTGAAGATCTGTGAAAGAAAGGAAATGAGTTTAACCATTCTGATTTATTTCAGTTTAAAAATAGTTCATCCATCATGCTTTTAGGAATTCCAGAAAGTACTCTATAACTTCTTACTCTTAGGGGTGTTAACAGAAGTAGCTGTTGAACAATGCTTCCAAGAACATACTAATGTACTCCACCATATATGAAGTTAGCTCTACGTGATGTGAAACTGGGCTCAGGCAATCATCTTCAGAATTTTTATCCTTCAAGTATTGTAAACAGAGATATAACCTGAATAATAATAATAAAATCCTAAAGAAAACTACATATTTCATTGAATTATATATTATGAAACATTTTTTCTCTTTTCATTTATAATTCAAAGCATGAATTTCCCTCTTATCCCACAATTTCTTGCCTCTGCCACCCAGGCCTATTACTCACACAGATTTATTTCAGAAATGTTGTGAGGGATCATCCAGATATCAAAAAATGGCAATGAAAGATCTCAAGTCATGATAAAGAAATTTGACCTTGAATTTCTCAAGGAATATGTGGTAAAAACTTAAAGGAAGATCATAGGAAATAAGAGACCTAGAGGAATTGTACTAGGCTGGTTTTTCCCTTTCTAATTTCTGAGCCATAGGCACTGCTTTAGGCATAATTCCTAGGAAGATTAGACTACTGTAATATTTATAACTGCCTGCAACAGATGTTGAATGCTCTTTTCTCCTCTCCCACTTGTACGAACGGAGTGTACATGCTCACGCTCCAGCATACTTGTGGAGGGAACAGTCAGATCCCCAACACAGCTCCTTTCTCAGGAAACTGTCACTAAGCATCATCACATAAGACATCTCTTTTCCTGTGCAGAAAAAGGCTCTAAGAATTAGAAGGACTTAATAATGTGTGTTGGTGGAGCATGAACACTTCTAAAATACAAACACACTCTCGAACAGGGGAAAAAATATCTAAGGAGATAATATCTAAAATTAAAAAAAAATGAAGGTAAAAATACCTTTCAGCTTTAGACTAACAGCACTTATTCCTACTTTAAAGGTCTCTTACTGCAAAAGAATCACATGAAGAGGGTGTGGGTGTAATTGATCTCAACATCTTTGGTTCTCCAAATTCTCTAGGATAGATTTCTTCAAGAAATATTAAGAGAAACAGACTTGTGCAGAGAGTGATTCCTGTTCCCTACTTGTCACCTGTCTAGGGTGTCACCTGGGGTTTAGATAAAACAGGAGCTTTCTACTTCTCCCTGACTAAGAAAGACACTCTGCTGAACATCATTGATGTAGACAACTAACTTTTAGAAAACTCATTGATACTGTCCATTAGGATCCTTGAGAATCTGGCTTTGAAGCACACTGATGCTTTCTCTCACTGCATTGCACACGTCTCCAGACGTTTCATTAAGCCACAAGAGAGTTCATGCTCACTTTTTCAGTCCTTTTCAATATATGTTGCTTTTCATTAGCTCCTTGCAAAAGTCAGCATCAAGTTCCAGGTCATACTATCAGATATACCACACAGCAATGGACATAGATATCTAAGACATCTCCTAAGGCACCAGGTGAAGACCAGAGTCATAGATGGAAGATGGTAGAACTTTGTGGCAAAATAAGAGTAAAGCTGCCTCTGAAAGGCAGGACACTTTCCTAGGTCCCACCGAAGACCAAATAGGGAATTTCAAGGAAGCCACATACAGTCACAAACCTCCCTGTCTTCTGCTTCAGGTGCAAAATAAAGGACTTCAATTGGCCTAAATGCATGGCAGCATGTGCTCGGTTGTAGCAAATCCCCCCAAAAGCAAGAGCAAGAACAGTTCTCAAAAACAGAACTGCAGCACAGCAGATATGAGAGTGAACCACACAGATACATGCTGCTTACTCGTGTAAGACCACACCAGCTGTGCAGTGATGCTGGTAGACACATGATCTTCATAGCAACTTGACTATCTGAAAACCCCTACTGGGAAGCACTTGGCTTTCTCAAGAAAGGACAAAGGTAGGGAAAAAGTGCCTTAAAGCCACTGGAATTTGGCAAAAGTTCACATCTGGTGGGCTACTCATTTCTGCTGTAAGAACTCAAACCCATAATAATAATTTCTTAACAAATATCAGAACACTTTTTGCCAATCTAAATAGCAACTGGTCAGGCTATAGTCTCAAGAATGGACCAAGTACAAAAGAGACAATCCTTTACTGATATCAAACCAACAAAGAGCAGTTTATCCACACTGATGCAAGAAATAGTTGTGACAGTATCCATTAAAGAAAACCTCAGACTGTGAGCTACCTGCAGTGTATCTTCAGACTCAAATGGGATGCAGCTGATGGGACATTTTCATCTTATTAACTGCAAGTAAAGCATAGAGAACAATACAAAGACTGATGGCCAAAGAAAAATTTGCAAAGTCATGATACTATTCCATGATAAAAGACTTGGTAGGATCAATGCAGAAATAACCACTCTTAGCCTTTTTTGTTCTCCTAGAGTAAAAAAAGCAAGGTTGAAAGCATTTTTTAATATACAACAGTGCTTGCTGAAACGAGTGATGTCAGTACTTGTATCGACACATTTCCAGTCTTTGACAGATATTTAATTTTAAGGTACTGCTAGAATCTGTGAGACAACTATACATAACAGTGTGCACAGGCAAACACAGAAGGACTTACAAATGGTTCCGAGATGGTTTACAGAGTAGAGATGGAATATATTGGCTTAAGATAGAAATTGTTATAAGAAAATGAAATTTAGTCCTAGCCTGCAGCAGAGAGCATAAATGTAGGTCCAATCATTAGAATTAGCTACGTATGGCTACTGTCTTAATAGTGAATTCGCACTTCAGTTTCTCTTTCAGGAAGGAAATGGACAAACTGCACTAACAATACCAAACTGTCTTTTGAGAATTAATTAGAGACAACTGGAAAGAAAAGAAGCGTCAAATTCCAACCAAGTAATTTTTTTTTTCCAAACGATGTTAGGCAAATTTTCCTGCAAGCCACAGATTAATGGGCAAAAGCTGTTTGTGATGTCTGCATACCAGAGTGCACATCAAATGGCAGGATAAAAATCTGCAGTGATAAGATACTGAGTTGGCACTACCATCCAGGAACTGATGCCAAGATAATAACACAAAAGCTACACAGAGTTGATGATGTGTCTGGAATGGAAGACATGGACTGCTGAAGGTACAATAGTTACTCAGTAGCCTGAAGATGGGAGTGCTGCATGGGAGAAAGGCAGCTGGATGCCTGAAAGAAACACTGCAGCACAGTTTCTGGCAAAGCAAAATTGACAGCAGAAACTGTGAATTACGGACAGAAAACAGGTTTTGCAATTCAAATTGGGGCTTTGTCTGAGCAACAATGCTGAACATTAAGCCATGAGCAGAAATGAAAGCCATAACAATGTCAACAGAGAGAAGTGCCAAACTCTGGTGACATATTTAATCAACACATAAAGGATGCTTGCACAGGATTCTATGAAAGCCAATGTCCTCAGGTGGATATATCACATATTTGCTTCAGGAGATTATCACAAGTCACTTAATCTCCAAGCCTAGGTTTTATTGGAATGTAAAATAATGAACTAAGAAAAAACAAAACCAAACAAAACCAAACAAACAAAACCCAAAACAACAACAACAAATCCCACAAAACCAAAAAACAAGTAGGAGTTTGAACAGAAAATATCTTTGCTAGCTAAGACAGATGGCTATACAAAGTTTAAAAACAAATCCTCCTCACTCCTTTCTGCCGTCTCCTTAAGTTGCCACCTTTTCTTAGAATCGTAGAATCATAGAACCATAGAATCATAGAATGTCCTGAGTTGGAAGGGACCCACAAGGATCATCGAGTCCAACTCCTGTCCCTGCATAGGGCAACCCCAAAATTCACAGCATGTGTCTGACAGTGTTGCCCAATTGCTTCTTGCATATTGTGATGCTTGGGGCCATCACTATCTCCCTGGGGAGCCTGTTCTAGTGCTCTACCATCCTCTAGGTGAAGAACCTTTTCCTAATATCCAACCTAAATGTCCCCTGGCACATCTTTCTGCCATTCTTGCATACTTGCTGTGTAGCTTAGCACTTTTTGTACTTTCCTAGACTGCGAACACTGTAAGAATTCTTGTTTCTGAAGAAGGGGTTTTGCTCCTTGCTGGAATCCTCCAGCCTGCTCTCATAACTGTTCCTTACATCTCCCATCTCCTGCTCTGCACCCATCCAGAGATCACCCACAGGAACAGAGCAGCCACCACCTCTCTCAAAAGTATTCTGGCCAAACAGCCATCTTCCACCTCTGCTGTCTGGTCAAACCCTTGGATGAAGAAGTGAAGCAGTACCCTGTAAGGCAGAGATAAACATTGATCAGAAGGGTTTCCATCTCAACACCAACCATATGCTGGTCTTTCTAGCTCTGTACATACAGAGGAGGCTTGATACCACCAGCAGTGTGATCTTAAATTCCAAAGTATAATACCATCAATAGCGAAATGTGGGAAGCAAATCCTCTGTGAGAGCCCCTAAATCATTTGAAGGGTGCAGCAACTTCCATTTGGTCTTTTCACTTAAGTGATTGCATTGGTGCAATCAGTGTGTTCAAGAGACTTTGGAAACTCTTTTCCATCTGTGATATGACACTATTGAATACAGCATGTTTCTCTCTATCGACCTCAGACTTATGCTTTCCAGAATTATTTCCCCCCACCTCAACATTTATCTTCATTCACTGTAGTTATTGTCACAAATGCTTTCCTCCTGCGTGTATGTGGGTGTAGGTGTGAGTGCACCTCTTTCATACATCATTTTAGTTGTCAAAGACCCTTGCACAGTGTTTTGAAAATTGGAATCACTGTGAAAAGAATGTATTTTAATATCAGGAGAACAAGAATATTCCCTTTTGTACCCTTCTGTCTTTCACTGTAAAGTTTATTTTCAGGTTTTTCTGTATCTTGTTGCAGCTACAGCTGGCTTTTGAAAATTGGAAATAACAGATCAGCTGTCAGTCTGGAGTCACTAGATTGTCACCTCTAACATTAGTGGAGCAGCAAAATTAATCTGAAATTAAAACCCATGAATGAGATTCAGCTGCCTGTATTTTACACCAAAACTGTCTAACATCTTATCCCAGATTGCAGAAACCTATAATCTGCCAATGTCAGCATCTTCTTTAGTAACAACAATTTAAACATGTATCATTCCTTCACTTGCACTGATGTTATGTTTAACTCATCTTCTTGTTAGAGTGAGATATCTCAGACTGGTGTCATGCTAAAGAAAATCATCACCTTAGCCTGGAATGTCATCAAGCATTAAGTAACCTAGATCCCCCAGTATTTTTTTGTGTTGGCCAAAAGTCCTTGTAGTTTTCTTCAAAAGAGTCCTGCTGCCTGGAATGCAGAACTATTTGTTTATGAGTTGACCTATTAATTTGACTCTCTAGATGATGCTCCCATGGACAAACAATCCTTTCACTTTAAACTTTTGAAGATATCATCTTATTTTGGTACCCTCTGGGCATCACTAGTGGCAACTGCTGACAAAAAAAGGCATTTACACAAACTGATTATTCATTTTTTGCAATGGCGTCTATGTCTCACATGTCTTTGGGCTATTTTTCTGTGTTTAGAAGTCTCCTAACAGCTGTGTCTGAATTGTAAGGCAGATCCTGGGGAAGAGTATACAGTCGTCTAATCCAGGGGAATTACTCAAAAGCACTACTGCCCCTGAGCTGAGTCCAGCAGTTTTATCTCAATAGCGATAGAACAGGAACACAGCTGAGGTACTTGCTGCGGGGGCAGAAATGGAAGATACAGCACAGAGTGCTCCTGTCTGATCATGCAGGGCAGCCATGGCATTATTGGGTAGAAGCAAGGGATTCAGTTAATTAGGATGATGGCTACAACTTTCTTCATGATTTTGTGCATTAATCTCTATTCTAAGACCAAAGAAGTCGAAGACCAGGACTTCTTGTTCAGAGATTCTCAGGCAAGTTGTTGAAAATTAGAGAGGGAATTTAAAATGAATGAGTAAAACTCCATTAACTTCTTGTATAAAAACCTTCTCCGAGAAAATCTCACCACAGTTCAGTTTCTCTTAATTACTTTCCAGACTGAAGTAAACTAGATTGAACTAACTGCAAAAACATCCACACAGAAGTTTAATCCATCTTATCTAGCCTTTTAATATTTTTTTAACATTTAGTAAAGCCAGGCTTGCTGATTCTCTAGAAAGATCCTCTGAGAAAGTCTTGAACAAGTATGAAAGCAGATATACTCACCTATCACAGCTATGATTCCTTTTCAGCCATTCCAGAATAAAGACCACAGCTGAGGAAGACAAAAAGAGAGGAATAAAAAGTATTTAGATACTGCACCATCTTATGGATTGATAAAATGTCTGAATACGGTTATAACTCTGCTAAACAACGGCTGAAACACAATAAAATATTGGAAATATTTGAAGGAAATACAGCATCAGCTTCCCCAATCAGTTTCTAGAAAACCTAAAGAAAATTGCTACAACTGTGGTGCTTAGATGCCTTTCATATTTATTTTCCATCAGGTTGACTTATTTGGTGTCGATTAGGCATGAATTTCAAAGCATGCATAGGCAGTTCATTCTAATTTTATCCACTTAAGTACTTGCATTGGAATTACTACAGCTTTTATCATTCAAGGAGTACAAGTCAATCGTAATTAAAAAAAAAAACCCTTGAATTTCAAGTCCTTTGGGTTTTTATCTCAAATCAGGTGCTGGATGCTTTCAGTGAGTTGTTCACAGACAGCCCAGATAGAATAAAAAAATAATGATTGTGTAATTCACTAATATGACAATAACAAAAACATCCAGGGAAGAATGGTTTGATGTATAAGTATTTTGTGAACATATCAGTTTTTAGAATTCAATTATTTAATGCAAATTTCTTAGAGCTTATATGCACTAAATGTGGGAAAGGAAAAACACATGAAGTTATAAAGACTGGTATTAAAGTTTATTATTAGATATAATGAGAAGATATCAAGAAAATTTAACTTAAATGTTAGGAAAATCTTTTTGATAGCAAGGCTTTTGGACAGCCTGCTAAGGAAGCTATGAAAAACTAAATACTGGAGGCATCTAAAACTAGGCAAGACACAGGAAGATTAATTAATTTTTTTAGTTTTGTATTAGTAATATGGAGATCTAGAATTTTCAAATCTGATTTAAATTGCCAGATTATGTAGGTTATGCAGACATGCACCACAAAACCCCACACTTGTGATGCAGGTGTACATTTTCTGACATATACAATTCCTTCGGGATACACTTATCATATCCTAAACTGGGAGTGTGATATAACTTTATGTGGAAAAATGAGATGCTGAAATCTATAGTGAAAATGGGCATGGATTAACAGCCTAGCAAACATTACTAACTCATGTTATATGGGTACTAACTCATGTTCTATGGGTAATGTAACAGTGCTCAGAGACAAGTGCAATATGAATGAAACAACAGGACAAAGGGAGCTTCTGATATCTGTGACCTGTATTTAAGGTTTTCAGTGATGTCCTCTTTTGATTTTTCCAAATACCTTCTGGTATATACAGCACAGACACAAAGTATTTGAACAGGATATCTGGAAAAAAATAATGTAGTGCAAAAAGGGCCTGTCATATTTTGGTGATTTTTTTTTTCACAGTAAGTTTTTCTGAGCTGTAAACAAGTATATAAATTCTTCATTGAAGAAGGCAACAAAAAAACCAACCAACCACAACAAACCAAAATCAAACCAAACCAAAAAAAAAACAGGAGGGAGGAGAGAAAGAACATGTTTAAACATCTGGAAAAGGAAAGTTTAGAATATGTAGTAGTGCTTACATCATTATGTCTGCATACATAAGAGTGATGCTTACATAGTATACATTGACTTCATAATATTCAGCATAAATAAAGGCAGTACTGAGTGTTATAACAGGCAAAGATCTGGCATATGGTGTATTTGTTTTGTACAGTGTACTGAACAGCTCCTTTTGTCTTTTTCTTTACATCTTAAGACATACTTGAGCTTCTTATAAGTACTTTGTATACGTACTTTGTATAAGAACTAGTTTCATAGGGAAATATGACATTCCGATTTTAATTTCAAGTTAAATTGCGTCTTTGTGTTCTGAGAAAGAGTGTTCTGATTTTAGATTTAGGACACCAATGAACAGATTATTTCTCAATTAAATTGCTTAACCATAGAAGTAATACAACTTAAACACACAATATGTTTTTATAAGCCCACAAAACAACTTAAGTGCTCACAGTAAAAGATGTTTGTAAGGTGCCACATAAAATAAGCCATCTGCAGTACATGCAACTTCTTCAAAGTTGAGCAAAGATATTGCACGAAACTGGATATTCTCAGCTGATATGAAGCCACCAATTTTATAGACCACTTACATAGGATGTGTTTTGTGAATAGTTCCATTCTTTATTACTATTCTGTTGCTTATTATGACCCTAAGGGTGTATTGTTATTTATAAAATTGTGGAAACCTATCTGTTCACAGAATACTGTACCCCAGAGCTTTCTTCTGGAAGAAATATTTCTTCCTTTCTACTGGTTTCCTTCTCTTCCTTTTTCCTCCAATCCAGACAAGCTGGAGAATGGCAATACCTATTTCCCAATATTTCCTAATTTCCACCCCCTACCCACTGGAAAGCCACAGTATAGCAGACTCCTGTAACCTACACCACTTGTTTGGCTCAGAGAGATTTTGCATCTCAGGCTTTCTGGCATTGGGGGTTTTCCAAGGAAAACCTTCTGGTAGCCAGGCCTCCTGGGCTAAAATTCACTCTGCTCAAGGAGGGAGGGACAGTAAGGACTGTTTTCTAGCTTTTTGTCTAAATCGATCTGATGATGGCAGATCTGTTCCTTTCTTTGGACATCTTTCTGAGGATTTGGTCTGGCAGTTCAAAGCCTGGTTTGATGGCTGATGCAAGCAGTGAGGCTTGTTGGTTCCTGAACATTTCTCACTCATAAGCTGAAGGCATCCTTCAGACAACACTGATGTCAATAGCTATTTTTCTTACTGAAGGACTTTGGTATTCAACTTGTTCTAACCCATAAACCTCATCAGCCTATTACAGAGGTCAGTAGAGAAATCAGTCGAATGTTTGAAATTCTTGCAAACCTAAGAAGATAACTTTTGCTTAATTAAATTCCGTGATCCCTTCAGAATCTCTCAGTACATAGGATTTTTTATCCATGCTTCAGTTAGCATTCTCTACAAGAGCCTACAGAGATCAGAACTAAAAGACACTGAATTTGAAGTAAGAAGACAATACCTTTAGTTCTAATAAAGATAAATTTTATCTCTGAAATCCATGTTGCGGATAGCACAGCTTACTGTGAGTCTCAGTTCTTGAGAGTTTTTGGTGAAAACTAGAGATTTTTTTAGTTTAATGCTAGCAAACCTACCACAAACAACTAGCTCGTTGGCCTGATGTTTGGAAAACTATCCTTGCTGACATACGGTTTCCTAATGTGTGAAAATTTAATGGTAAAAACACAGTATTTTTTATAACATAGTATTTCTGCTTTTGGTATTTATCTGGATACAGAATAGCTGTGTACACATAGAAATTCCCTCTTCCCTTTAAGTATTGTCCACAGTTTTATCAGGCCTAAGGAATGAGCACCTATAGTCCACATCATGGCAAGGGTGTATGCAATATTTTAGATTGAATGTTGCATAAAATCCAGTGAGGAACCATGGCTCCATGAGTCGGTAAACCTGGAATAAACAGATTTTTATGTTATGCTGCTTTTGAGGATATCCAAGCTCCCTTAAACTTTGTTTTATTGCCACCAGATTTCTGATTCTGCAAAACACTTCAATTTATGTTAAACTCTGAAGAGGAATCATGAAAATGATATACAAACATTGGGAAGAACTAGAAAATTTTGAATTGTTTTATATAAAGAAACCAGATGAACTACTAAAATATAAAAGCATGATAACATCATTCTGATTATATGTTTAAATACATGATATGTTTAAATCAAGAATGCATAAACATAAGTCAGCATCCAAAGGATTGCTTTCTTATAACATTACGTTGATTACTAAAACAATGTTTAGAAATTATTACCTAAAAGTTAGATCCTAGTAATCTTAACAGACAAATAATGCAAATGTTAAACAGTATAATGGAGTGAAAAATCTCAGTGTTAATGCAGTTACAAATTAGTAAGATGAAGAATTGAGAAGATTAAAAAAATGTGTCAGGTATATTAATGTTCCCCATGTGATTATTGGTGCTTACAGTGTAAATCCTATTCCTAAAATAAATTGATAAGAAGCTTGAAAAAACAATTTTTATTTGCTTCCAGCTTACAAGGCTTTGGGCATGATATCTGCATTAAGGATACTAACTGAAATTCATACACAAAAGCCTGATCATTAGTTTGAGTCTTTGAACAGGAATCTGTTGAAAGTTTCAACAAACAATGATAAAAAAATATTCAAAAATTCATATGCTATAAATTTTTTTAAAAAAGTACTTTCTACTGTGAAAGACATTACTTCACTTTTTTTCTGAGACATATGTACGCACAAAAAAAAGCATTTAAATTTGGAAAAATATATACAAATTCTCCTCCTAGGTAGAGCCATGTTAATCTTCCCAGTTCTCCATAGTATCTGCCTGCACCAAACAGTTTGAAATAATTGTAGCATCTGAACGTGTTTTAATCCAACATTATTGCTTCTGCCTACTGAGGATGACTGAAAACTCATCCTGGTATCAGAATTGAGATCAAGCTGACTTTTCCTTCAATGCTTTTGATTCCCCCATAGTGGTTGCTTGGCACAATGCAGGAAAGGGTGGATGACCTTCACAAATGAAATACAGATGGTGGAAGACTGGGGTAGGGGATGGTTGAAGAGCTGAAATAGATACGAGTGAGGTGCTAAGAGTAACAGAGAAAAAACAAAAGAGAAGGAAGTATCATCCTTGAAAGGGGAAATGAAGAACGAACATTTAGTAAACGTAATCAATCATTTATGTTTGTTTGTCAGAGACATTTTCTGCTTCAATTCATGCCTGTGGGCTTGATGTGAGGTCATGATCCACGAGCACTCCCATTAAGCAGAAGTTTCAGTTCACTACTGTCTCAAAAGTTATTCCTTGTGGTTTCATTATCACCATTTTTTCTTCCTTTTCCCTTCATTTCCTCATTGCTGCCAAGACAACAGCCTGGAACAAACCTAGAGGAAGTCTGGAATAGATTATAGTATTCTATAATGAAATGACTGGCTTGATTGATTATTGATCGCGCAAGGAAAAAACCACAAGAATGGGAAAACCTTCACATAATGAGAAATTCTCATGGGACACATATTTTAGATAAAAGTGGCAGTGGCAGAAGACCTTGGTGTAGTTGATTACTTTTGTTCACTACATGTCTTCATGTACAACAGGTCCTGCATGACATTGCATTTTGTACATAATTCTTTCACTGCTAAACTTCTAACAACTGTAGTCTTGGTAGTCACCAGGAACATAGCATGTTACTGGGTGGTTTTAAGTTTCTGAAGAACCTTATTTTTCTACTTTTTTCCTCTCAAACCAATTACTTCGATCCCTGAGAGATTCAGGTGTCTTACAGCTTCTGATGTAATAAGCATAGTCTGGGACACTGACAGACATCAAGGCTCTTTCTAGTTTATTTCTACTGTTTCCTTCCAAATTGTGTCTATACCTACAATTAGATTCTTTTCCCTCCATGGATCCATGAGTTAGGAAGGAGTTTCTTCTCATGCCAAAGTCAATCTTTCCCTATTGGACACATGTGAATTCTGTATTTTCTATCAGATGTTCCCGAATATATGTTTTAAAGTCTGTGCATGTAAGTGCTCAGAGGGTTTATATAAACACACAAATTTCTTGTTTCTTTAGAAATGGTCAAATCCTTACTAAATCTAAAAAACCCCTTGTGTTTCCAGAGACTCGGGCTCTAGAAACTAAATTAAAAAAAAAAAAAAAAAAAAAAAGTTACTAGAGAAATCTGCATTAATTGTATGATAATCTCAACTAATCTCTGTGACATACTATACAACACTTTGATATGACTTCTGATTATGTACTTTCATACGTGCAACTAAACAGTGGTCCAAAACCTTGTGGGTCCTAGGTAGATGCTTAATCATCAGATTTTCAGTGTCATTATAAAAATAGCCCAGCAATTGAAAATACTCCTGAGTTCATTCCAGAAAATAGTTAGGCTTCACTTTGGAAGGAATTTTTAAAAATAAAGTTTTACCCCATGTTGGAGAAGAATACAAATCAAACACAGTAAACTCATGGAAAAATTCAATAAGCTCTGGAAACAAAACCAGAGACCTCCAATTCATATAATCCAGATTTATCTCATTAGTCTTTACACAAGCCATAGAGGGTAGAAAACTTGATGAAAACAAATACCAAGTTAATTATACTTACAGGAACATAACTCTTGGTTACCCATTTTTCTATATCTAAATGAAAATGACTATCAAATGTTTCTGAGGACTAATTTATTTAACGGAAATCATGTATTTTATATGTTAATTTTAGTCACACTTAAAAAAGGGGAAATTGCCTTGGTTCAGAACTGGGATGCAGCACACACTGATTTCTAGCTTTTGAAGAAGGATCTGATCAAATTACTTTTCTTTATGGGTTTCCAATTTCAGCAAGGTATATTTAGCAAAACTACTATGATTGAAATTACATTTTGTATTTTAAACTTCGTTCGATGTTTATCTCTGACATAATTCAATTTATATTGGTTTGGAACTTGGTTCATGCTTTCTCTTTACACAGGCAGCATGTTTCGTTTTAAAACTATTTATTCTGCCTGAAGACGGAAAGTTGTTCTCAAATTTTGGATGCTTTCATAGCTTTTTATCTGAAAAGTGATGATATACGGAAACAATACCTGGCTTAAGCTTGTTTCAGATGTGAGAGTTTAGATCATAGTCCAAGTCCTCTGAAAGCTATCCCTTAGTTTGAGTGAATGCTGCGTCAGACTCTAAGGATAATACTTGTGTCCAGATTAGATCCCAAGGGTTCCCAAGCATAACATACATTTTAACCAGCTAAATCATAGTGCCATGCCAACAATAAATGCACACAAGGAATGTATTAAAATAATAACGAAAATGAAGAAACCCTAGTCCTCCCAAATGTCAGCCGCATGACCAATCCTCTCCTCAGCTTTCAGAAACACAAGGAAATCAAGGTGCTTCTTTATGTTATGTATTTCTAATCAGTAGAACCCAGATGTACAGAATAACTCTGTGTAAGCAGTGGACAAATATTCTTTGTGTTGGTAGAATACTTATATTAGATGGCATTACATGCTAGGAGAAATGAGTCACTGCCAGGAGATGGTGAAGAGGTCCATGTTCCAGTTCTCATGTGGATAGATAAGGAGGGACTCAGACGAGTGCTTCTGTGCTTGAGTAGAATTAAATACTACATTATCAATAGGGCGGCACAAAAGTAACCCCACTTATGGACACAGAGAGCTCTAAGATTAACTCTTCAAAAATGTTAATGCTTCAGAAATACAGAGAAAGATTGAAAAATCTTAGTATTTTCTATTTTTTGCTTTTAATGATAGGTCAAATTATATAGATTATTTAAGTATTAAAATTTACTGGGGTGATTTTCTGTCTCTGAATTATTCATACCTCTTTTGCAACTTTTCTCTGAGTCTGACTTGTGCTTGTCTCTGTGTCCAGACTGGCAGTCTTTTTCTTGTTTCTTGTGCAGATGAAATTTATCCTTTCCCTTTTTGTCCTGACTATTTTCCTCTGCTCTTCTATATATTGTACCTTACAGTAGCATGGAAGGGATGGTTTGCTATTCTGAGTTTCTTTACAGATTTCATCAGTTGAACAATCTTTGAGTTTGCCAGCTCCCATTACAGCTCTGACTCTGTTCCCAGGGAGAGTTCAGTCTGTAGAAAGTGAGCTGATTTAATTGATAGCAATGTAGAAGTTTGTCATTTAAAAATTCTTAGTAGGGCCATTTTGGCCACACATGCACGCACATAGTCTTCATAGAATCCTAAAGGGATGAATATAGGCCAAAGTTTTATTATAATAGAAAAAAAAAGAAGTATTTCATAAATCTACTTTCAAATGAGTATTATTGTCATTTCATTGCATTATCGGTATTGAAAAGTATTATTTTCTAAGTAAGCTGTTGAGGAAAGTAAAAAAATAACAGTAAATACTGTTACTGTAGAGTACAGTAATACTGGTCACAGATGGTTAATTCACTGGAGATAACACAATGGTAATTTCTGAAAACATTACCTCTTCAACCTAAAATCCTCCTTCTCCACCTTTTTTTTTTTTCCTGAAATCTATAGATTCAATATATGGCATTCAGGAAAAACTTATGTATCGAAATAAACTCAAATTGTCTGATGTTTCCAAAGTAAGTGATTCTGTTCTGTTTTGTCAACACTCTGTTGAAAGGCTGAAAGACATATCAAAGTTTTAAAGCACTTATCAATATAGCAGTATGAATTATAGTCCCATGCCAAGGCAGTGTTATGACCAAGTTAACCAGATCTGCTACACTGATGCCTGCCTCCTCTCACCTGGTGCATCAGCTCAGGTGTCCCAGTGCCACAGTGCTCTTTAGATGAGGAGGCTGTGATGGGTGCAAAACTATCCCTCTGGCCACCGCATCCATGGTGGCAGCAACGAAAACAGCAGTGATGAGTTCTTGGGAGAAAACATTTATGTTAAAGGGACTTATGATTGTCCAGTTAAAACATGAAGTACTGTGCAGTCAGAAGTATTGCTTACGGCAACAGGTAATGCTACATGAGAAAGACAGACAGATACAGAGAAAGAAATCTTGCTCATGAGCAAGAGAACAAAGCGTTTGATATTGGCAGTTTGTGGAATAGCAACACCATGAAATAAAATGTCTCTCATTCATATACTGAACTGACAACCTCCTAAAGGTTGGCATTCATTCACTTGCTGCTTAGTGCATTTCCAGTTCATGTAGCCTGTTTTTCACAATGCTCCTTATAATTCCTATATGCATAACAGATTGCTGTGTGAGCTATTCCTTTTGGAATTTACAGATTCTGTTTTCTGCCTGATAAACAATATTATGTCTGTGCATTGTTTTTTTAAAGGTGATGTGTTCCGAATTCTTAGTATGCTGCCATCCACCCAACAAGTCTCATTTCAGGGAACAGATACATTTCTTAGCAGAAAAGCTTTCTGCTGAACCATATCCTTAGCAATCCTTTTTTTCTTTTTCTTTTTTTTTTTTTTTTTTCTCCAATATGACCATCAGTGTCAGTTCTCTCTGTTAACCTGGGTCTTATGTAAATGGATGCTGAGATTTCTGGTTAAAATTATTAAATAAAGCAAGAAAGATGGGTGTATATGAAAGAATATCATGTAACATACCCTGCCATTTGAAACAGCTGGCAGTCCTTGCTGGCCACCTCCTAATTCGCTGCTCTAATTCTACTCTTGGCTCTACATCCTCATTCTCCAGACAAGACAATGACTTTCATATGGTAGAACACGATAATAGTTACTCATACAGAGAAAGGTGTCTTTACTCATCACTAAGCAAAATTTGGTTTGAAAGCAAAAGTGTTGTGTTAAAGATAGACTGCAAGTACAGAGAGTATAAATAGCAGCATCTTCAGATGAAGTTACTACAGATCTGGTTTGCTTCTTCCCTGGTATAATCAAAGACAAAAGTCACCATGTGTTTCAGTTCAAACAGGAATCGCATCTTTTCCCCAAACACCATTCTAAAGACAGCATGTTAGAACTAGTATTCTTCCTGTGATATTCAAATCCTAAAGATTTTTCCAGAGTCACAAAAACCAGCCTTGATATGGTAGAATTTGTGATTAATAAAACAAAACAAACCTTTTTGCTTCTTATTTCATCCTCAAAACATGTCATTTTATCTTTAGAGAATTTATTTCTTGATCTGAGATCAAAAGCACGTTATACTCTCCAATAGATACATCCAAAGCCTTTTACCAGACCTTCTACACTACAGTGTTCCCAGATCATTAATTCTCTGTTTATTGTAATTAATATTATTTTAGTGGGATTCAACCCGTTAAAAAGAAAAGCCCAAAATGAAGCTTAGGATTTATTGTTTAAGTCTTCTGACTGTCGTCTTTACCAACATGAAAAGAGTCATAAATGTGTTACAAAGAGCTAGATTTCAGACTTTTCCACTCAGAACAGCAGATAAAAGCCTTTTTGCACACCCTTCCATAAGAGAAAGTAATTAGAGGAGTAACTAAGCTGTCTTCACATTCTGACCACAAATTAGGACAAGCTACCAACAGCTTGACATTGCTAAACAAGTAGTTACACAGAGTGTCAACTAACCATAAGGAGTGCCTGGGATAGGGAGGGAGATGGCAAAATATTTTCTTAGGAACAGACTTACAACATGAATCCTGTATCTATAGGGAGAGCTCTTGTGCAGACCACTTGGGCTCCTTGTTTCTAGTTTGTTTACACATTTTCATGCAGAAGTAACAAACGCTGATATGAATCCTGCATGCAAGTGTTAGCAACACAAAGCTACAGTCTATACAATAAGCTGTTGGTGGCCAACGCTATTGATAGAGACAGGTGGTCATTACCAACCACAGCACCACAGCACTGTTCCCTTCTGTTTCCTTGTTATACAGAAATTAAATAGTTCTTTTTTTCTTTTTTAAAATATATATATCATAATTTGTTGTTGCCTCAGATTTCCATACTTTGTTTGAAATAACACATGGCTTTGACAGCATGTGATTTTTTTCCCTAAACTTTCACTGGAGATATTTGTAGAGTGGGAGAAGATTTGAAGTGCAGCAGATAATATTCTGCTGCCTGTTTCTTTCTTGACAAACTGCTTAAGTCTTGACAAAGTGTATATATATTTTTAAGAAGCCGAAAGAATTATTTTTTACATTCACTTCACAAATGCAAAGACTACCCTAGCAGCAAATCGGAGAAAAACAGAAAGGTGTAAGTTTTAATTTGCTTTTCCTTTATCAATTGAAATAATTATCCACCATAAACATTTCTGGGGGGGTGGGGAACCAAAACAAAATAAAACAAAACAAAAAAACCAAAACACAACAAACCTCAACCCATTGCTCACTGTGCAATCTAGCAAGTGCAAAGGAGTGAGAAGAGTAGCTTGCAGCCCTTCCAAATGGTATTTCTCAGGCATGCATGGAAGTGATTCATAATGAAGACATTTAACTATAGGGGAAACATATTGAGAGTGTAACTCAGTGTGAGTGCAGAAATGGAAGCTGAGCATAGTGTATTTGTTGCCTTACAAGTAAAAGTTTTGTCCAAAAGGAGTCTTGATTTCAGAAGTGAAAAGTCTATTAACAGAAGTTTTTGGTGACTTCACTTTTGAGGTACCATCCTGGAAAGGTACCCCTAAACTTTTGAAATCTTGACAAGATCCTGTAACATCTACACTTAGTACATTTCCTCTTGAGCACATTTTTGGCAACCTGGCTTGTTGAAAATGGGGAAATAAACTCCTAGCCAGGAATAATGGCTAACCACCGACTCTAATCTCAGTAGTCAGTGCCAAGAATTTTCCATGTCATTGTAAATTGAAGAACTCACCAGAAAGCAAATGACACATTTAACAGATAGCATTTCCGTTTTAGAACAGTAAGCATCTGTGACTTTAAGGGCAGTGAGTCTGTGAACGTCCCCAGCGTCAACTTTACCACCTGATACCTCCATCTGTACAGCACAATGAAAACTGATGGATGAGACCAAACCTCCTTAGCAGCACTACTAGAAAACAAAACCAAACCAAACAAACCAATAACATCACAATTTACATAATACATGAACTAAATGAAACAAATACTGGACCCTCTCTCCTGCATAGACTAAAAAACCTGTTTTCTTGGAAAAATGATTATGCTAATCTGCTGTTTAGTTTTTCTCTTCCATGCCACTCATTGGTGCCATGACATAACTCACTGGATTGTACCTTCAAGTTGCCAAGTTTTTAAGAGATTCGGTTTCTACCTAGATAGCGGGCAAGCAAGCTTCCAAACACTCAATGTCATGTGTCAAATACAAGGAAATGACAATGTTTTTTTAAAACCTTTGAGAATTTTCATATATGTAAACAGACTTCAAAGCATAAGCTCATTATTTACTGTTGCTTTAGCTTCTCAAACTTCACTCTAGCCACAGATTTATGAAGCTTCTTGTCAGAATTTTTCTTTGAGGCTGGTTGCAATGTAGCTTTTTTCTCTCTCAAATTCATAAAAACAATTCAAAAGATGTCTACAATCTGATATAGCAGAGAGAGTATATGCCTCATGCACCCAAACTTCTGCACTTTGTTCAGCATTTGGTTTGTGTACTGGGATGAATTTTCTTTTGGGTATCACTGATCCATGAAAAATAAGAGTAGTCTAGGCATAAACATCACGGAGAGAGACTAATGGAGGCTACAGGACCTCTTCAACATTTTCCATCAGTAAGCCTGTCCGGTTTTACTTCCATGTCCTAGAAGATACTGGTGTGTTCCCTATTCACACTGCATGGACCAAGCACGGAGTACATAAACTTTAGTAAATATGGCCAAGTCCCATTCTCTAGCCCTGAGAGTGACACAGTCTGCCTTCTGCCTATATAGGTAAAAATTTGTTTCCTTCTGGTGGCCTTATTCAAATCTCCAAAGGTAAGAGTCACCAGTCTGTTTTATCCCCCAAATCAAGCTCTGGTATTATTTGAAATTATTGGAATAGGCCAAAAGTGTGCCAAGGAGTTCAACAATCTGAACAGAAATCTAGTAACTGAGCCTGTTCAGCCTTCCCCTATAGACACTGTCAAAATGCATGCTGGCAATGGTGGGTACATGTTATATATTTGATAGATAAATATTCCATTTGCTTTACAATTGGGAAATTTTCCATAATTTGGGAAAAAACATGTTATTCAGGAAATAATGTTCACTGCAGTCTTAAAACCTGGAACAGCTTTCATTCTTCTGTAGCACAGTTGAGAAGTAATTTGTTTATTGTTCTGGATATTATTTTTAGCCATGTTTGTAGACAGGATTTTGTCTTCTTCGGTGTCTTTTTTTTTTTTTTTTTTTCTAGTGGGTACCACCCTTTCAAACGTCTTTCTTTTTAGTTATGGTCATGCTCAGCTTGGTCTAGCCCAATAGGCAAACAAATGCTGCTTTCTTTTGAAGAGATGATGGAATTGGTAGCAACCCAATAACAGGGTGTGCCCACACTGGATATATTCAGGAACAGGCACAGAAATATCCTGCAATTAAAAAGTACACTTAGAAATAAAACATCCTGACCATGATTCTCATTGGATTCCTCTCATCACTGCCTGAAAACAAGAAATTTATTGCAGAACTACTACTACATCAAAACAAAATAATGAACAGAGTTAAAAGCCATAAACAGCCAATAGATGAAAAGGGAAAGTTCAGCAGTCTGGAACATGTAACATTCTTCAGAGGGTTTGTAATGTGGGAAGGAAAAAAAAAAGTATTACAGAACATAAAAATGACCCCAGTTTCTGTGGAAGTGTCTGGGTTTTACATTCAATGATTTAGCTGTAAGTGTAATATTCCATGCTGATTTTAATATTTATCAAAGTGCTGGTCCTGCAGGAGTAAGGAAGAATTAAGTTTGGAATTCCACATGGAAAATATTATACAGCACAGTGAAGAAGAAAGAGCTTGTAGTATAAATCAGAAGGACAAATGTTACTGTGTTTGTGTGAGCTGGTGCATTAGTACAATTTATAAAGTGTTATATGAAATTCTGAGATGAAAGCTTCCTGTATGTCTGTCATGATACTTACTCTGTGCATCTACTGCTCTCACATTATCATTGTGTTTGAATCTTGCATATGTCAAAACACAAATTATCTGGAAGGACAGGTCTTGCTAACTGCTCAGATTTGCTTACTTTTGCTTTTTCATTGCTAAAGCTGCCACAGCTTATTTTGGGATGTTTTAAGAGGTTTTCTCTAGCCATCTTAAACTGAAACAATAGGGTTATAAATGAGGATTGTCTCACCATTTGAGGAAGCAGCTTGGGTCCACATAAAACCATTACCTTTCTGAGAGATCGAGATGTGCTGGAAGTTCATACATAGCACTGGTAGCACAAGTCCCATTATTGTCATGGCAGTTCTGCTCACATGGTACTGAGCATGAGGATGTCAAATTAAATTAGCAGAGAGATCTCATACATGGTAAGAATTACAGCTGTACTAATAATACCAACTCAGCTTTGCAGATAGCTCCCTTGGGCCTCATGCAGCATAAATTGAATTGATCTTTCTCCTTCAGTGGCAAGATCTATACATTTTCTCAAGTAGTATACTTCTTACACTGTTAACTGTTACTGTCAAGAAAAGCCCAACTCATCAAGGGGAAATATGGAGAGGAAAAATGTTTTAATAATATTTCACTGATCGAAGTGCTCACATATTTCACTTTTAAAGGTCCAGAGTCACTACTGCTATTGAGCATGACCCAAGGAGATAGTGCTGACAAAACACATGTGAAGAGTAAGATTTGAGGATAAACAATGACAAATTGTCAGATGTTGACTTCATCCTCGTAAGTCTCAAACTGAAATAAATATTTCAAGATGGCCTCTTTCCACAGTGGGCCTCATTGGATTGGTGAGATTAAAAACTAATTAGATGCAGCAATTTAAATTCAACCCAAATTCAACCTGCATTTACAAGTTGAATGAACTGTCAATTTACAAAACAAAATGCTACAGCATGAGAGTGATACAGTATTGAAAAAGCCAGACAATTAAATGATGCAACCAAAACAACAGGCACAGTGATTACATGAATTCTGCTAAATCCTCTTTCATTAAAACAAATTATAATGCCATTTTCATCTTTGCCCATGTTGTTACACCTATCACTGAAGTGTAAAAATCAATTCCAAACTAATTGACACTTCAGGGAGAAAAGTCTGGCAGCCAGTTTTCCAGTATGAAAGAGTAGAAGTGTATCGAACAACTGTAGGTCAGAGATTGCAAAATTATTTCTTACATAGTGGCTGAGCAGGGCAGCAAGCTTTAAATTGCAGTGGCAAAGTCTGTCCTTTGGGAGGAATCTTTTCTTCATGACTATAAAATATTTCTCCACCATAAGCAGTGAATGTGGTTTTGCTCAGTTTAAATGCCAGCAATAACACCCTTTGCTTTTCTTTTTCCTGGCTGTCTTTACTCATTAAGCTGTCTAAACAGAGCTGTAATAAATGCACATCTAAAAGACCTTGCCATAAGCAAATCTGAGACACATACTTTTGAATAGCTTCCTCTATGGCAAGACAGACTGAATCAAGGAACCTGGCTGAAGTGAGATGAAGGAAAAAGAACATCATGTCTTTAGCGGTATCCTCTTACTGATTGTCTTATTTGCCTTTGTTTTGCATTAAAATTGCTTCATCAAATAATGACACACACACACAATTAAATACTGAGGCAATGAGGAAAAAATTTTCAAAGAACTGACATTTTGAAATAAATCTTCAAAACTACTAACATTTAAGTAAAAAACTTCAGAAGTAAATCATAACACAGTTTCATCTCAATCTTATACAATGACTTAGATGTTAAAGTTAAAACTTAACTCCTGCAAAAATAATCCATGAAGATGGTAAGTGAGGAAGGTATTTTTCATGGTTCCTGGGTGGGAATATTTTTTTTTTTTTTTTTTTAATAGCAAAATCAGAAAAACATTGTAGAAAAGCAACTAGCAAACTGTGGAATCAAAAGAAAAAAACACTCAAAAGTGTTCAGTGTTAACCTAGCTGTTCTCTCTGCAGCGTTTACCTTCTATTTCAATGGGGATAGAGTTGCACAGGTATTAAGTGCTATGGATAAATAAAACCCTGCAGCTTCAGATTAGCGAATCTGTATTTTGAACTGAAAGAAAAAAAAACCTTAATGCACATATCTGTGTTTCTTAAAATGTTCAACTATCTTATAATTTCAGGTTAATTTACTTTGCTTTTCTTAAACCTCTGACAAAGTTTCAATTATACACTCCCTCATGCTTTTTTTTTTTTCTGTGAAGAGTTAATTTACTCAGAAATATTTCTACACAATAAAAATCATAATAGGCTTTATTTCACAGCCATACCCAGTCACAAAAGTTTTATAGAAGTGTTTTCTAGAAACTTTTTTTTTTTAGCATTATTTCTGAGAAAGAGTAAACCCAGCATTTTTCTGGAACGCCCCCTTAAATCTACAAGATGAAGGAGAGTGTAAGCACATGACCATGGTGAACACAGTGGGAATTAAATATCCCAGAATAAGGATTCTGCCCCAGAGTTGCCTTTCATGGTCTTTTGGCCCAGCAATGCCAGAACCAGAACCACTGTCTGCTGAGCAGAGTCCTTGCTCCTTTCTCAACCCAGCTTTAAATACTGCTGATTCAAACCACTTCAATCCCACACCAGACTGTACCTTCACTTGGATTCAAAGGCCAAGTGAAAAAGCAGGACAATGTTCAATGTTGCCACATCTGCCTGTGAGAGGGACAGTCCTGCTGATGAATTCATCTGCCCGAGCTAGACGACAACCACCAAAGTCTGAGACACACCTCAACTAGGCAGGAGGTCTCTGAAAGAGGAAGGGTGTGATCTTAAAAACTCCTTTTCATTTTTTTAAGGAAAAATAAGAAGTTTTATTTGTATTTAAGTGGATTTTCCCTTCTATAGTTCCTTGTCATGTTTTTGTGAATCTAAGTGGAAAATTAAAAGCAAGATGACAGTTAATACAGGATTTCCTTTTCTTATCCTCTACTAGCAGTCAGTCAACATTAACGACTGAATATTTCCTTGACCTACTTCATATGAAATACATTTTTTCATCAGAAAAATGAAGCAACACTCTGGCACACAGCTGCTAAACTGCATAGTGTTTTCCAAAAGTGGGACTATTACTTAGTCACTGACAACAAAGTAAAACAATAAGAAACATTTCTGCAGTCTATGAAATGGTTTTATAATGACATTAAATAAAATAAAATTTTAAAAGAGAGCTACCAGATGTCCATAAATGTTTCCCTGAAAATCCTGAGCAGTTTGGCTATCCGCCAGGAATTCAAGACCTTTATTGAACACACTCGGATTCATTACAGTGCACTGTGGATTTTCAAGTGTCAGCTGAAATAATATGTGTGTTTACTTGATAATCCAAATGTAAGAAATAGATTTTTCCATTAAAGGAGCCTTTTTCAGTGAAACAACTGTGCCTTATTTCTAGAACTGAAAATAAAAGAGACACTAGCACATCTCCATTAAAAATGCTGGTATTTTACAGGAGGATTATCCAATAGCATAATTATAGCCAGTGCTATTTACAATAGCGGTAATTATAATTGCCCAAATCTTTCCATTGTACACTGAATAAATAATACAACAAAAGGTCTAACTGCTTTTATTCATGTTTCAAAGTTTCCTGAGAAACTGAAAACACTGCCAAATATTTTGGGATGTTACTCAAATTTATGTCAATTTACTCAGATTGATTTTGTTACAATAGTGATGCAGTATGTGGTAGCCTGAAAGTCCAAATATGCTTATGTTTTGAAACCTCAAGATGACACTTAGGAACCAGGGAAGTCCTATCTTCAGTTCCATTGTTTATACACAAGCCAAAACACTCCAGACTGCAGGGTAAACTCAAGACCTTTCAAAAGAAGGTTGTGGAAGAATCAAGTTCTCCATAGGTATTGTACCACATCAATACTGACAATTACAATACTCTGCATTGCAGTCCTGGGCTGGAGTCTTTAGGCCATGTTTATGGGAAGCATAATGGAGGTGGAAGGATGCTGCTTAATTTCCGATGGACGAAGCAAACCAACTTAGAACTGAGATTTCTTGCTTCCTTTTCTGGAAGCACTAGTGTTGCTTCTTTCCATATATGACTACTTCCAATATGAGAAATGGATGATAGCTGCCAAAATAGCAAGAGAATGATGTTAGAAGTTTTCTCAGGAACTCTGGTCATGCTCTGAAGCATGCACTTTGAGAAACTAATTAATATTATCTTTATCTGCAACATAAACTTTACATACAGAAGGATCAATCAAATACCATAATTCACCAGAAGGCTTTTTGCTTTTATAGCTTGAAAATTTGCTTCTAAGCTACCACCTCAATTTTTCAGACTCCTTTGACTCAGAGAATGTATTCAACAGAGGTATAAAAGTACATGAATAGAGAGTCTTTGTGAATGTCCACTGGATAAATTTCCATGCTAAAAGACACTTTTCTCCACAATCGCTATTATCACCAGAGAAAATGAATTTTAAAAGGCCTTCCCATTTGTGGACAATTGCACCAAACATTCCCAACACCAAAAACCACGCCCTTTACAAAGAGCAGTTTCTAAAACTTACAGAAATAGCAACCAAGTCAGCAGTGCCACACACATTTAACAGGTGTTGTTGTGAGAGTAGCTATTGTTCGCAAATCTTAATTCTTTGATTCTAAAAATTTGATACAATATTGAAACAAACTGAGAAAATGGTACAAACATTTTTTTTTAAAGTCCATAACATTCCTATCTGGAAAATGTTGGAGCCATTTTTGAAGAGGGAGTTGCTAATGGAGAGAAGTGAAGAGAAACCAGCTCTGCAGAGCACTGCTGTCTTGGGTGAGCTGGGCTTAGTGATCCGAAATCCACTGAGCTCATTTTTATCCTCATTTCAATTCTGTGATGGTTTGGAGGCGGTCTATAAACAATTCCAAGATAATTCAATTTTAAAAAAACAACCTTAGGGCTCTGCTTATAGTCCTTTTAAAAATATCCTATCTTTAAAAACAACGCAAAAGGTAACTTCAAAACATTGGAAAATGCATTTCATTTAGCAGACAGGAATCGAGACTGCTTTCAGGAAAACAAAGATTATTTTTCATAGGCTTCATTGCGAATTGATGTGTTTTCTAAGCTCACAAATACCTATTCTTCTCTCCAGAACTCAGAAGAAACATCTTGTTTCCAGCTCTTGGTTTCCACTACTGAAATAGCACACTTTGGTGAGCCCTGGGCTGCTGTATGCACCAGATATGCCTATGAACTTGAGAACGAGCTCACATCCGTGCTTTGGTGGCACTATAGACATACCATGTTGACCCAAAACATACTGTGGCCAAGATCAATCCATTAATTTTACTAAGTTTTGCAGCAACACCTCAAAGAGGAGAAAGATGCACATAACATTACAATTTTGAGTAAGAGGCTTTATGCATTGAGAGGTTTGAGTAAAAAACAAATCTTCCCTTCTTTGTTCCTCCAGGGGAGCCACAGTAAAGGGGCAGAGAAAAAGGAAGAATGAATACTGGACGTGGAGCCACCAGCCTCAAACCTCAAAGGAAATCACATACTCCAATAGAAGCTCAGAGAATGTCTCCAATCGTCTACAAGTCACACAGCATTTGTCATATATCTCTACATTCTGCATGTATTGTCCTTTTCCCTTTTTTTCTTCTTTGCTTATTGTCAGAAGAAAGCACATAAGATGCCTCTCACAGGTTCCTTGTACCCTCAGTATTCATTTTTTCTGCAGTTTGCTCTGGATAGTGCTTCCTGCAGTGGCAGAGTAAGACTGCCTCTGGCCTGATTCCTAGATTTCTTGTAGTGCTAGTTACCTTCTCTGCTCAAGTGTCTGCCATGAATTTAATCCTTTCCCCAGATAGTTCATCGGTCCCCACTTTTCAAAAGCATTTCTGGAGAATCTGTCTGTTTTTCTCAAGAGTAGTTCTTGCATGCTGAAATCACAACAAATGATCCTGTCCTTCAGCTAGAGAATTTAAAATCCTTTCCAAAGTTACATGTAAATATCAGAAATCCCTTCTTCAAAATGTGCTTTGGTTCCCCCTCTGGTTCTTTGCCACAGGCAAAGAAAAACAGTCTCATTTTAAGTCTTAGTTTGTCTTGGGTCACAGCTTACATGAAAATAGCTTATCAGTTGTTCCAATGCCTTCGGTATTATTTCTGGCAACCATGTCAGTTCTCACCTCTCATCTACCTCACGAGACAGTGAAAACAATCTTTGTCTTCTTTGTCTTTTTTTAATCTCTAACCATGCTAAAATCTTTAAGCTCTGAATACAGATGCAGTTCTTTCTCCCATTGTTTCCCCGATTGTGCAAGGTTTGTCTAGAAATCCATCATTCCTGCTCTGTGTGTTGCCTTTTCCCTTCTCCTCCACTTCCTCTTCATGCTCACTTCTCTGCTGTGGGTCTTGCTTGGCTGACCACTATTTCAGCTACTGAATGTGAGGGACAAGAGTAAAGGGTGAAGAGCTGCCCCATCCACTTTCTCATGGATTGGGATCCATTTATTGAATTCTCTGCTGGTTGATGCCCAGAGATGTTTGGCTCATGCCAGAGCATTTTGATTAGTGAAGGCATTCATAGTGCTCCCCCTCTCTGCCCAGATAATCTTCTTTATGAAAACCAGTTACTGTCAAGACTGCTGTTCTTCTGCCAGACTTGGCCGAATTCAGCCCAGGGGCTTAAAATTCATGTGGAGGAAAAACAAACATGCACATTCAAGTCAAGCTAGAAACTGAAACCTCTCATCACTGGGAGGGGTGCTTCACTTGCAGGCAGCACACAACCCAAACTCCTCCTTCCTGCAGTCCCCTATCCTCCTTCCAACCTCCAAGCAGAAGAAAAACGTTGAAAACAGGGTGTGACTGAGGGATGGTCCCTACTGACTGTTGGCAGCAGTGGGGTTGTGCCTCAGACTGCTCCTCACTCTACGGTGCTAGTTTGCATTGTTTCATGTTGTTTGTCGGAAATAATGCACTCTCAGCTCCATGGAAAACAAAAGCCTGTGGGAGGTCACCGAGAGCCTCACGGCTTTTCTGTTTTGATAATCTGATTGGTGAATCACTCTGACTGCTTGCTTAAGCTTACCTTCATTGTGCCATTTATCCCCAGCTTCAGGCAGGGATGTAATAAGTTGTGTGCCAGGCTGCCATGCTAATGGTGGACATTGAGCATGTTGGTGTCCCCTCTATACAATATGGTTTTAAGGACTAACACTTTACAGTGCACCAAAACTTATACGTGCCTTGAACACAGGATTTGGCCATCTTTTCACTGATGCATAATACGGCATAGTTTGCACAAGTACTGTATGCGCAGCAGCCAGGAAACCCCCAGAACAATCAAAACATGATCAGTAAAAATCTGCCCAGCCTCTGCTCTGCCTGTATTGTCTCCTTTCTCAGACTAATGCCTGTCATTTAAGGTAAGGTCCTACAATGGCTTTATCAGCTACAAAACCAGCCCCCTAAGCCTGTGCTCTCTAGCGTGCTGATGACAGATCTGATAATTGGGCAGCACTAAAGAATTGGAGTGCAGCTGTTTTTTGCTTATTAAATGTCTCAGAGGAAAAGACGCAAACACACACACACATATGTACACACAAATTTAAGTGGGTCATTAACCTGAGGAGATGCTCTCCCATTGACAGGCTGCACTGCAGCCTGGGCTAGGCAGTGCAAAACCCCTTTTATGTCTGCTTAATTTGAAAGACAAAACTCCAAGTCATCAGTTGAAAAGTACTGCTACTCCACATTGCCCATAAGCCCTAAGTATTGTGGATTTTGATGCAAAAACATTGAGAACTCTTTTCTTTTTCCATCAACCAGTAGGGTATTTCAAATTACAGCACTGTGCCAGGTCTCTGCTTTTCCTCTGTTAGAGGCACTCCTTGGTGGTGGGATGCCTCCCAGAATGATTTCAAAAGTCTTTGGCAAACATCTGGTTTTGCTGGGCCCACAAACTACGGAACTCATCTCCATAATGGACAACTGACTTTAATGCCTGTTTCCTTCATTATCCACCTCTGCATAAGCTACTAAAAGTCTCAAAGTAAAAATATGTTCATGAAATCAAACAGTTCCCTGGCAAACACTCCTTTGCATCTATTCTCCTTGAAACTAAAAACCAGGCAAGCAAAAACTCTCCAGATGCCCCGGCAGTAAACAATTTGATTAAAACCTGCTTTTCCCATTAGACATCTACTATTCTTAATTATGCCAGTTCTGATTGCAGAGCACAGTGGCACAGTAAAATAGATAAATAATTTACCTGGTTATAAGCATGGACTCCAAAGGTAAATTACTTGACTATTTCAATATACTGAATGACATACCAAACTGCTAACTCCATCCTGTCTCATCTCCAAGTGTCATCAAAAAGAAACTGCAATACTGTACAGTTTGTAAAATGTATTGACAAATATTACAGACCTGTGGACCAACACTTTGCAGATTTCATATGAGAGTCTTGCTCTTTGACTCGTATTATAACTGTGTTACTGGAGAGGTGCAAGAAAGGCAAGTAACGACTTCTTACTGGGTGTTTCTCACATTAATAAAAAACCCAGTATATAAAACCATAGGTTTCCTGATGCAACTTATGAAGTGTTTTCCGAATCATGGTGTTGTTCTAATTTGAACTCTGCATTCAGCAACATGGAGTTTTCTAACTCTGACAGTACACAACACCTGTTCTAGCTATGTTCAGGACAAATCAGGTAAGGATTTTTTTCTCCATGGATGTAATTGGAGAACTGCATTTTTCAAAGATTTTTAAGTCCTGGCCAAATGTAAGCTAGGTATGGCAAGTAATTAAGAAGATACATACCTAGGAAAGCATACTCTACAATGGAAGTCACAATAGTTATTGTTTTCCCCAAAAATCACATGTGCTTATAAAAGGAAATAAATGACCAAGTAAAGCATTAAAATAGTCACATCACCTAGATGAACATCCACCTGAAGCTTGCTTTTTTCAGTGATAAAAGTAGTGATATGTTGCTAGAATAAGAAAAGGCATGCACCAAACAAGAGACAGTTTTGGTTCAAAGCCCTGCCCCTTTGCACGGGCATTTTCATAAGCATTCTAGGTATGATCTCCTCTCCTTCTGGGAGTGACTTCTGCATTCAGTCATTGCCAAAAGAGGGTTGTGACCAAACAAGTAATCAGGACATAGCATGCTCCACTTCAGTGGTGGTAAGGGATACAGTCAAAGCCAAGACCATGATGGAAATCAAGGTGTCCCCTTTACCAGGGGACCTCTAGTGAAGTTACTCCAGACTCCAGCCATTGGCCTGAAATCATGTCTCAGCACCTTTCCTTGCCAACATGGGTGGGTTACCTCCCTGTTGCTCAACATAATTTGGAGATTTAGGTCTTCCCTTAGCTTTCCTTTGCCTTATCTCTGTGCTATCATAGAGACAATCCAGACAGTCTTATCATTGGAAATCACTGGAAATTATGATAGTCCACTGCTAAGCATTTTATAAAATTCTTCTCAAGCCTTTGGGGAAGGTGGTACTTCCTATACCAATTTCTCCATGGAACATGGGGTTTTCTTCGCATTTAGAGACAAGACGTATTTCAGTATCTATGTATTCTACTGGTTTTGCCTCACACTTGTTTTTGATAAGCATATTCTCTAAATATGTACATTCTGTGAACCCTCTGACTCTTGGCAGCAGCTGTATCTTTCTACATATTGCGTCAATAGCTATGTCAAATGAAGATAGAGTTTAAGTAATTGTTTTGCTAGCTGAAAGGTTTTAGACGGCGAACAGAAAAAATTGTCTTTATCTGTTGGTGAAAGAAATGCAGAAAATCAGATCAAGTATAAGTTTAAAAGAAAAAACTGATTAAGTAACTCAGCAAATAAGGAAGAAGAGATTGGCACATTACTTACAGTATGCTTAAAGCTGAATTAATTTGACAAGACACACATTTTAACCATACAGAACTCTGGAACGTTTCTAAGCCTTTTCCATATGCAAATGTAACAAATTGTTGGTTCTTAGTTACATTTTAAGCCAAAGGGAAAATCCCTACCTGCCTGCGGGCCCTAATTGATTGCTTTGATATACAAACTGGCAAAAATATAGCCCTTATGGTCTTCATAGATTTCCGTAAGTAATTCATTTTGGTATAGTGTTGCTATTGTTACTAAATGTACATAACTCTTCTGAGGGGCTGGAGGCAATTCTTATTCATCTTTCAGTAAATGTGATCATGATCTGACACTGCGCTGATAGCCCTCCTCAATCTGGTTATAGCTATTGTTCATTTACAAGAACAATTATGAATTCATATTTAGATAGAAGAAAGGCTTTGCTTGCCTTATGTTCAGTATAATGTTGTCAGCTGGACAAAGGAAGATCTTATTGCTGTTATACAATCAGCATGATATATTACCTAAATGGTATTTGGTTTCTTTCTTTAATTTGCTAAGTGCTTCATAATTTTCCTCCTACTGTGCCCATATTGGCTTTACAGTTTACTAGTGTTTACCATTTCCTCTGCTGATTTTTGATTCCTTTGTCCATAATTCACAGTAGTAAGCAATTTTTTTCTCTGAACTTACCCAAAACAAGCTTCTCTCTATGCTTCTGCTTCTCAGGATGTTAGACTGATGTGGTGGGACAAGCCAAAATTTTTCCATTTACTATCATTAATGTTTTTCCAGCATCTTAATGTGCATGGGCATTACTGCCTATTAAGATCTTTAACCTTTCCTTTGAAAGTGAACATTCCAACAGCTGGATCAGTAACCAAATTTTAGATTTTGATCATGAGTGAGTCTGGCTCAACTCAATATGACTCTAATATGACCCAAAAGACTGAATTTTTTGCACGTTATTGCAGCTTTCCCTATATTTTTTGCATGCTGCAGACTTTGTAGCAGTAAGCTTTTTCAGCAGTAACTGGCAAAGTTGTTTCCAGTTTCTGAAAAATGAAAAAAAAAAATAAATCAGGAAATCTTCTAACTGTGTAGAAAATTTTAATCTCCTACTGGGAAAATTAGTAAAATCTTTAGTTCCAGTCTGCATCAACCCACATACGAAATACCCCAAAACGTTTAGTTCTGTATCCATTCAAAAATAAACTTACACTTTGCTTCCCTAAGGTACTGCTTCTTAGCAGTTTCAGCTCACTGTCTCCCAAGGGTCGAGAGCAATGGACTATGTCTGCCATCTTGCAATGTGGAGCTGGCTGATCAATCTGAATTATGGAACCAAATACCTAGGACAGTAGGCTGAACAGGATGATACAGTAAAGGTATGTCCTACTGGCACTTTGCATGCGTTTCATGCGCCAAGATTTCCACTCAAGCTCTTGCCTTTGAAGATGGCACCCTGATGCCAGTACTGACGGTAGGCATTTTGATATAGCTGATATTCACCTGGGAGAAAAACAATATCATAGCCTACTGAACAGTCATCTGATAGCAATTATTTTTATCTATATGAAAACCAGATGCCTCAACAACAAGTCTTAAATGTACTCTTTCCTCTCTGTTTTACCACCTTGAAAGACATGGTAGAAGAATCACGTCATTGCTTAAGTCATTCAGCAGCCTTGTCACACAATGTTTTCAACACAGGAGCAGCACAAGGTTTTCTCACAGGTGTTAAATGCATCTGTCAATGCAATAGACCTCTTGGGTGTATTTACTTCCCAGCCAAAAAGTCTGCACAGCTTCAGATTAAGAGAGCTGTCAGTGCTCACAACACTGTGAGTCTCATGTTTCTGGGTGGGGCCCATGAGAAAGCACAGTTGACTCCAGGATCTTGCCAGAGTGCGCTGCCATTTCCACTTTTTTGCAATGAAGGACAGCCACACCATTTCTGTTGGAAACTGTTTTAGTAGCTGCCAGCAGAACTGAAGTTTCTCAGTGGTCTGTGAACAGGGGAGACCTTAGGCAGAGCAAAGCTACCACCCTGTTTCAGTAGTGTATTCAACACATCTCTGCTCTGCTTAGAAAATAGCTACCGTATTTCCAGAAGCCAATTTGGCATGTTGGTGTTATCCACTTCGCAGGCATACCTGCATGTAGCGCAAAGCCACAGGGGATAGGCAACCATATGAACCGAGATTAACACCTCTGTCAACTGGCCACCTCCACTGAGTTCTCAGGGTTTCAAGACTGTCACACAATACCTCCATGTTTACATAGTAATGCCCTGGGAGTACACCATCGCCTTTTCCAAATGCATCTTAAAAAGAGAGTTCACCGAGAAAACTTGTTCAAAGATTTTTTTTGCTAAAGTCCAGTAATTCCAGATAAAACCCTTTGTGGAAGTTGACTTCACTTCTACTCCAGATCTCCCATCTTAAATGTGAATATCAACCGCTGGTTGAACCTCATATGTGCAGAGCATATGGACTTTGCATATAAGTCTTCCGATACAGTATCTGTACTGCTTTAACAGAATTTCCCCCAAATTATCATCTTACCTTTTCAACACAAAAAGCTGCCGGCATGCATGTTCTGATGAGCATCTGTTTACCAGCTGTGTTCAAAGGATTTGATAACATGTTATAAAACTCCAGCAGACTGAATAGCAGCTGTTCCCTATCAATTTTATATATTGGGTCCAGAGAAGGGAAAGAGCTTTACTAAGAAGAAAAATAGAGTAGCTGATAATACCACCCAAAAAATAAATACATATATTTTTAAACAAGTTTTTAAATAATCATAACATCCTTTGGGGGCCCAAGGGGCAGTTGTTTTCTAAGTGGATTTATCAATTATAATTTCTGCAAAGAGCAAAATGAAAGGAAATATCTTCTTTGAAGCCGGGTAGGGCAGAGGAATGCAAATCCAAGGCCAGATAACAGAGCACTGTGCATTCCATTCTGGTGCCCCACAAAATCCACTCTGTCGACATGATTATTTGCAATTTTGTTTCATAAATTTTAATGTGAGAAACATGGCCTTCTAGACAAACAAGAATGCAGTCGTATCCTCTGCATATCATTGGCATTTTAAACAGACTCGTCCTCTCTCTTCTGAAATAAAAACAAGGAAGGAAGTGATTACTGCAGAATTTGTACAACTGTGGAGGCTAGCTGATAACACTGATAATAATAAAACTCCCTCTGTGTAGCCGTGTTCTCACCAGGAGAGCTCAAAGAGGTTCTTTGTTTGCTCGTTTGTTTTACAGAAAACATTTGTACCATTAGTCCCTTTTTGCAGATGGTGAAGCTGAGGCATGGAGGAGTGAAACCTTGCAGGCATGGCCAGGAAAATAATTCAAGCCTTCCAGCCCCCGAGGTCTTATCTCCACCCACTACACTATCTTGTTCTTTCATACAGTACAAGGGAATGTCCTAATGGAAAATCTACAATGTAGCATTTTCTCCTTCTATAGATTAAGTACATTTAAGTTACAGTTGTATTAGGGACTCCTTTTTGTAGCATAAACCATGGGGCAGTTTAGGTGCCTAGAAAAACGACAGACAAAAAAAGAAGGATTGTTAATCCAGTAAAAAACGCACAAAGCTTTTAGCCAGTTAAATATTTTTACTTCAGAAAATGCTGGCTAATAAACAAATGCTTTGATTCAATCTGCTTTTAAAAAAAAAACAAACAAAAAACCAAAAAACCAAAAAAACCAGTATGTCTTAAAACAATAGTTTTTTTATGCATTACTCCTGATGATGTAATTTACATACTTAGGTCTCAGGCTCCACCCTGCTATTGCTCATTGGTGTGGAAAAATGTTAAATAAGAAAATAACAATAAAAGAATCTTCTAAAAGCATAACTGAAACGAAACGTGAACTTTCCCTGCAAATGCAAACGTGCATTTTTAAAAAGAAGTTATGTTCTGTAGAAATGCCAAGAAAAAACAAAAGCATTACCGTATTGCCAAATGTATTACAAGGAATGGAGAAAGCATATATACCTAGAATAATTTTATCATGCAACAGTGACTTGAATATACTTAGAAAGATTTTGCATAATTAAGGAAACTATGTAACATTGGAAGTGCTTTCCCTTTAGATCTCACCATGAGGATTTCCATACAAGTAATTTAAAAAGGACACAGTAGTTTTCTGACACAGAGTTAAAGAAATACGATTCTGAGAATGTCGTCAGGATGCTATGAGGAAAGGGAAAACACTAAAGATATGTAGGATCACTTGTATAAATTCAGCTACAACACAAATGTTCTTTGTCCTAGAGACAAAAATACACAGACGATGCAGTATGTGTGATTTAATGCTGAGCAATATATGAAAGCAACTGCCCTGACAGGTGCTTATCCTGTTATATATGAGAACATCGTAACTTCTGTAAGTTATGGAAATAGGAACAGAATATTTGTAGCATTAAAAATTAATAACCATAGAAAGCAGCCAGGCTTTCAAATGAAGCTGTCTGGTCAAGGATGTGTGAGCTGAATGGGTCTCTGACTTGTTACTGCATAATTCATGACCAATGAAGAGCTTAGGATATCTCTCAAAAGTAAAATATAATAAAACTAATGTGTCCCCTGAAAGCCATAATTCTTGGTCAAATTTTCACTTGACCAGTAGTGATCACTTAGTACATTTTCAAACAAACAGTAAGCACCAGTTTTAATAGTGCATACAATGATGGCACAGGTGGAAATGAGCACTCCTCTGTCTCAATAGTCGCTGGACCTGAATGATCACAGAAAAAAAAAAACCCTAGCTTGGCCTCTCCCTATTCCTTTCATGTCAAGGAATATTAAGGAAAGATCCTTGACTGAAATCATTGTAATCTTCCAACAAAACAAAAAATAATTAAAATGTCATAGATACTTGATAGAATGTTTTTGTCCTCATTGTTTACTTCTGACCAAAATAACTTTCGTGTGGACTGCTCGATGGATAAGACATCAAGTTCCTTTCACATATTTAATCGTGTGCCAGGGTGGATCATAATGTAGCTTATTAATGAGCTATGAATGTTTATTTATTAGCGAGTAGTGGCTTGTTGAAGAAATTGGTTTTAACTGCTCCAATAGCTTTGCTGCTCAAAAGCTGCAATCAGACTTAAAACATACTATGCATAAACCAGATGTTGCATAACGTCATGAAGAATATTTGTCCAATTCTAGAGCTTGCTGTTAAGTGACACGTACTCCTGAATGTGATTGCTCCAGCCTGCATAAGCTGAGTCCTTCAAAACCAATGCCATGTTACATTTCAAGGTGTGCAGAGACTGATATTGCATCTGCAGGGTTTCTTGTTTGTTTCATTCCAACAGATCTACAATTGTCATTGGCTCCACGATGTTTACAAACCAGAACTAACCATTGCCTTCCAGTCCCAAATATTTTTTGTTAGTAAAATTTCCATACACACAAAAATAAACAACATAGAATTTTGCACTGAATTCCTCAAAACTGAAAGAAACAACTGCACATTTCTGTTTGTGGAGACTGAGGGCTTGCAAAAGAGTCATTTTGTGTAAACTTTTTTGCACTATTAATTCAAAGTTTTGAATCAGCTTTGTACCAAGTCTATATTTTCTTGTGATAAAATCTATACACTCCAAGAAAAACTGGAATGCTACAGGTGCTCTTTGTTAGACTGAACAAAATATGAGAGAAACATAATGAAGCCAGATAGGAATTAGGAACAGGAATCTAAGGTCTTGTTTCATTTTATGTCTTGCTATCGCTTTGGAAATTGTCTAGCCACGTGAATCTCTAGTATCCCTCTCACTTTGAGAGATTTTGCTGTCCAAAAAGGCTTTACTCACAACACACCTACCATGAGGAATAGATGGGTTGGTGCCACCTTTAAGATGGATATGGCACATATCAAGAAGACCATTTATTCAGGCAAAGTCTGTTCTCCCTGTGTGGTAAAACTGATGAGAGGGCCTGCCCCATGAGAAACATCAGATGTTAGTGTAGCCAGGTTTACGCTGTTCCTGTTGGGGTACAATTACTCTGATTTGTTTACGTGATGCTGAAATACAGATTGCAAATGAATGAAAAGTAAAGCATATTTAAAAGAAAAAACAACAACAAAATGTTCCCTGAACATGGCTGTCCTCCTTTGGAAGGTCACTCAGACAACAGTATTTCAAGCTGTACTAGCTTTTCAAGCCAGTGAGACCAAAACAGCATGTGCTGAAAGGTGATACTATCTTGTAACCTGGTTATTAAAGGCTGGTTAAGCTATCATGCAACCCTAACCTTTCCTGAACAGAAAGTGCTGGCTCTGCTTCTTTGTTTGCAGGGACTATGGCCACGCACAGCCCCACAAGGAGCAGAGGGGACTGCAGTACTCTGTGTTAGACCAACAGGAGCATGTCCAACTTGTCCCACCTGGTGGAGTTTGCACGTGACGGTTTCTGCTGCTACTCCAGAATTCCTCGCCCTACCTCCCCTACATTGTCGGGCGAGGGTGAGTACTACAGCATTTTCATGGCAGATGCCCAGAAGTGGCCTCAGTTTTCTCAGCCTGCTCTTGCATCCTCCAAGAAGGTAAACAATCCATAACACTATCTGCACCACATGCTTAACCTCTTCCTGCCCATTTCTCCATGCCTGCTCCATCAGTGTCCCTTGTTTTCCATTCTCGCCCCTTTAGCTCCTGCCCTGCCAAGAAAATCTCAGATAAGCTGCTGGCTGCTCATCTGCTGTAACTTGTTCTTCACCCTTTCTTTGTTTTCTTGTTTGGTTTGGTTGTCTTTAGAAACAAGGTACCTCTGGAGATCAGCTTGCAGAGAATCTAGCATGGCATGGGCCTACTTTTAATTACCCCTTAAATGCAGGTAGCATTAATCCTTTTTGCTCTATCCCACTCATCGCCATCAGCATCTCGGCGTATGGAAGTAGTAAATGAAGATTGTAAGGGCTTCTATTTCTACTTCGTTATCATTCTGCTAAGATACAATATTGCAGGTGTTGAGGAAATGCAAGTATTGAAGATACACAGATTAGGCCTAAGGCACAACTTTGTTCTGAGGAAAGCTGGCATACCAACGTTTAAAGATTTGCTCCTAAACTTTTTTTGAGTCTTATCCAATTAAAATCCTTGAGAATTTGTAAGAAAATAGCACTGAAAGGAATAACGCAGCCAGAGTTATAAATATTTGTAAATGAGCAAGGGTAAACAGCTTCTAATTTCACTCTATACTCTAGGGGCTGAAGGGATTATATTCTGACCAGATTTTAAAAGCCATTTGAGGAACTTAATTGTTGAGAGAAAGATTCAACAGGCTAGTTAAAAAGGATAAAAAGTTACTGCCTTGCCTGTGCCACGCAGCAAAACTGGAGCCTTGGAGTCTTGTTGCCACTAAACAAAAAGAAGAAGCTGCTATAGACTCTCATGGCAATGACTCTGCAAACCTAGCAAACAAAATGCTTCTGTCTTTTATACCTTAATTCATGGTGAAAAATTAAGGTCTAAATAAACCAGTGATACATTCTCAGCAAAGGCAAGACCTACTGCTTATTGAAGAAGGTTATCATTAGGAGACTCATGCTGGGAAATTATTCTGGGCTCAGTGGCAGCCGATGGCACAGTACAAGAGAGGATTTCCAATCTAATATGGTTGAGTATGATCCAGTTAATTCCTCCAATTTTTTTTTTTTTTAAGTAGTTAACATGGAACATAATTATTAGGCACTTGAAAGGCAACATGCTTTCATCTCAGTAGCTATAACTGAAGGTTATGCATTATATGCTGATATTTAGCCCTAGGGGCTTATGGTTGGAGGATTTCATTTTGGTAGAGTACTTGATGCGTGTAATTGAATGACTCTGCTATTTATAGGTAATAATGAGACAAATATGCTGCATTTTTCTATGCAGAACTTAGAAGTTATAGCATGAGTGAGCACACTGTGTGGGATAGAGCAGACATCCCAACCTGTTAAAGCATTAGGGTTTTGGATAGCAGAGCACCCTGTGCATGGCGACTCTTCTTCTTTATATCACCTACTGCCCTTTATATTACATTAGGTGAATAGCCCACAGAGTGATATTCATCCATTTCTACAGAAAACTGGTAGAATCCTTTGTGCAATAGTAACTGGGGGGGAGGGGAGAGTGTAGAGACAGAGAAAAGTTAAAGACCAGTTTCTAAATCCATGCTTTTAAGTTAGTAGACGTTAGAAGTTTGCGTTCTAGAGTTTTAAAAGAGCTGACTACTGACTGAGGATCAGAAATGCTGATTTTCAATAAACTTGCTGGGTAAACTCCAGAACAGTTGGGAGATAATGTGCCATATCATAAGTCACATTAAGAAAAAACATGAGGAAGCTTTTATTTATAAAAAAAATAAATTAGGGGAAAAGAGCTCATGTTAATTAATATAAGACTACAGGGAGAGTGTTAGAAAAAGTTGCTATACTTTTGATTCACTCAAATGGTCAGCTTAGTGTAGTTATAGTATTAATGGATTGTTGTGTATTTTTTAATTACAAAATTTGTTTGTTGAAGACGGGAGAAAGAATACAAAAATAAAATTGTAATTAGCTTGTTGAACCATGTTAGAATGTCATCAATGATAACTGAGCATGTTTGTTTCCAGTGCAAACTCCCAGAAGACAGGTTTTGAAATGATGAGGACTTTTCTGGTGGTTTTTGTAAGGACATAATTATTAGCAGAATAGTAATCAATTAAGAGAAGAGGCCTTCAGTACAGAACTAGTGGGATTGCTTGCTACATGGAATACAAATGCTGTGTATTTTAATGAAAGCACAAATGGAAGGATATATACAGAAAACCACAATGCATGTGAACCTTTCCACATAGGAAACAGTTTCTTTGAAAACAACATCAGGTCAGCAGGTCAGCTCATACAGAGCTCTCTGTGAAACACTTGGGCCAAAGGAATGAGGAAATCACTGAGTGCAATGAGGGATCCTGACAGATCCTGCTTCGGAGTTGTAGCAGGGCTGTGGTGTCCCTCTGCACTGGGCATGTGGAGGCTGCGTGACTGCTGGCAACTTCTCACTGGCAAACCAAGTACTGAGGAATGGGAGAGAATTCAAACAAAATTCAGTGGAGCAATTGAAAGACCATAAAGATTCCAAAAATCTGGTTTGTTATAAGTAAGACTTTGATAGACCTATAAGCAGTATACAAGAAAAGTTAAGTTTGCTACCTGTGAGTTCCTGGTCCATCAACCAGGATATGTACCAGGGTTCAATGAGTTAAAACAAAAGCTGCATTAATTCAGACAAGGAATAAGGAAATTAAATTAAACTAGAAGGCAAATTAAAGTGCAAATTAAACTAGGATAATTACTGGTTTGCTAGAGTGTCTTATGAACTTCAGTTCCTCCATTGAAGACATAGTTTGTCAAAGAACATTTTGTCTGATAAACCTGTCCTCCATGAATTTTGCTAGCATAGTCATATTTGTTATAAATCTTTTTTTTTGTATACTTCTAATCATCTTAGAAATCTCAGTAAAATCTATGTGTAGGCTAGACCTGTAGCTCACATTGTCTTTAACAGTCATCAGCTTCTTGATAATTTGGACTCTAGGATGACCTTAACCCATTATAAAATATTAAAACTCATAAAGCCCATTGCTTTCAACCTTTGGAAATTTCTCGAAATATTTTTTTTGTTTGGCCCACATAAACCATACTGAAGATATCAAAATCTTTGTTATGATTTCAAATCTGGTATAGGTCTGCATCATTCTGTGAAAATGCTCCTGATTTGCAGCACTCCAAATGAAATATGCAGACCTGAAGACTTCAAACATAGAGGGAAAGTTACGTGCCCATAATGTGCCAAAATAGAAATTCTACTGGAAAAACTGAGTAATGTCAGACTAAAATCCAGGTCTATCAGCAATAGAAACTACAGGGGCAACATACTATTTAAAAGATCTTTTGTCACTTTGTCAATCAAGTGTGATTCAATTCTTCTAATATAACCAGCTTTGTAATCTAACTTTCTAATATCCATTCATATCAAAATAATCCATATTTTATTAGAGCAGACACTTAATTTGTTAAACTTTCAGATTCCAGTTCTCATACAATCTGTCACTATGCCTATATAATCCTATTTTCTGCATGTAGATGAATGTACCCTAACAGATTCTTCCCTCATCCTCATTACACTAACAGAAACTGGAGATCCTTGAAGTCTATGGAATTGCTGCAGATTCGCACTGCAAGAACTGAAAACTGAATGTGGACCATTTAATGTGCTGTGCAGTCCATATGAAGTATTGCAATGCTAAATAAATGCTATGAAGAGCACACCGTAGGATGTAAGTTACAGTCAATGGATATGCTCCTAAAATGTTAAGATATCAAACTGCAAGACAAATTCAGTGAAGCTCCCAGGTCCACTGAGAGCTGAATGAGCTTTATTGTAAAGGCTTTAAAACAGCCCAGAGTCTGAGACAGCTCAAGTTTGTAGCCAATGGAAAAACAATCACTAAAAACCTTAATATTCTGTAAGCTGATTTTTATAACATTAAAGCATTGATTTTATTTTCTTCTCTTTACTGCCTTCAGCTTTTGAATTTGAAGAGATATTTCAAGCCACCTGTTTAAAGTCAATGTCTTTACTGGAAATTTTATTTAAGTTTACTACAGAACTAGAAGATCTGTAGCAAAGGCTGGTATTGGTGAACTCATGAACTGAGGAAAAATGCAAATAACTAAGAATTCAGACTTCAAAATGTCATGTATTGCTCTGTAATTTGACTTGACAGGTTTGAAAAGACTATCAACAGACAAGAAAAAGCTGCAGGTATACATATGGGCTGGAATAGAGAGAGAGGAGACAGGTCAGGGTGATTAAAAAAAAAAGAAAAAAAGAGAGAAAAAGGAGAGAAAAAGAGTGTACACAGATCTAGAAAAATAAATAAATTTATGTATGATATGTAAAAGGTAGTATGAACAAAAACAACAAAAAAAAGAAAAAAGAGGAAGGTAAGAATCATAGAATCAGAGAAGGCACCAAGAACACTTGGTCCAGACCCTGTTCAAGCAGGCAAGAGCTGGTTGCTCATGACCATGTCCAGTCAGGTTTTGAGCGTCCCCATGGATGGAGTTTATAACCTCTCTGGGCAACCTGTTTCAGTGTTTGACCACCTTCGCAATAAAAAAGATTTTTTTCTTCTATTCAGGTGCAATTTCCTGTGTTTCAATTTGTGTTCTTTGCTTCTTGTCCTGCCACCGGACACCACCGAGAAGAGACTGGCCCTCTCTTCTTCTTTTTCCCCCCTTTTTACACCTTCTGTTCTTTATGTTGAACAGTTCCAACTCTCTCAGCCTCCCCATGTCTGTGAGATGCCTCAATCCCTTCATCATCATAGTCCTTTACTGGACTCACTCCAGTAGCTATATCTCTCTCTTGTACTCCTTTGTAAATCCATGTGAACTGCTGAAAGTCTTGGGGGTACTGGTGGATGAAAGACTAGACATAAGCCAGCAATGTGCACCTGCAGCCCACAAGGCAAGTCCCATCTTGGGCTGCATCAAAAGGACCAGGGCCGGCAGGTCAAGGGAGGTGATTCTGCCCCTCTGCTCTGCTCTGGTGAGACCCCACCTGGAATCCTGTGTCCAGCTCTGGAGCCCTCAGTACAGGAAAGACATGGACCTGTTGGAGAGGGTCCAGAGAAGGCCATCAAGCTGATCGGAAGGATGGAACACCTCTCCTATGAGAACAGGCTGAGAGAGTTGGGGTTGTTCAGCCTGGAGAAGATAAGAGACCGGGGAGACCTTATTGTGGCCTTTCAGTAGTTAAAAGGGGCCTATAAGAAAGACAGGGACATGCTTTTTAGAAGGGCCTGTTACAGCAGGACAAGGGGTAATGGTTTTAAACTAGAAGAGCTAAGATTCGGGATAGATATGAGGAAGGAATTTTTTACAATGGAGGTGGTAAAACACTGGGACAGGTTGTCCAGAGAGGTGGTAGTTCCCCCATGCCTGGAAACATTCCAGGCTGGATGTGCTAGATCAGAGCAACCTGACCTAGTTGGAGATGTTCCTGCAAATTGCAGAGGAGTTGGACTAGATGGCCTTTGAAGGTCCCTTCCAACCCAAACTATTCTATGATGATTCTGTGATGATGTCTTTCATGATTTTGGAAATGGTTTCCAGGATTATTTACCCCATCTTCTTCTCAGGGATCAAGGTGAGGCTGACCAGCCTGTAGTCCACTGGATCCTCTTTCTTGACCTGGTCTCACAGTGACTTTGGCCAGCTCCTCAGAACTCATGGGTGCATCTTATCAGGCCTCATGGATTTAAGTATGTCCAGTTATAAATGTTCTCTGGCATGATCCTCCTCCTCTGAGGGCTAGTCTTTCTTGCTTCACACCTTTCAACATGGATGTGCAATTGCTGAGTGTAAGTTGTATCAGTAAAGAACAAGACAAAGAGCATATCAAGTACTTCAGCCTTTCCTGTGTCCTTTGTCACCAAGTCCCCCAGCGGGCCCATGTTTCCTCTGATCTTGCTTTTGCTGCTGATATACCTCTAGAAGCCCTTCTTGTTGCCTCTCACATCCCTTGACAGATACTATTGCGAGTGGACTGGGATTTCCTGGCCCATCCATGCATGATCCTATCATGTCTTTATATTCCTCCTGAGTCACTTGCTTCTGCCTCTTGTCTGTTTTCTTTGCACATTTGACTTTAGTCAACAGCTCCTCTCATCTGTTTTTTATTTTCTGCCTGTTGGGACGGGACTCCTGAGCTTAGAGGAGATGATCTTTAAAACTCAACCATCTCTCCTGGACCACTCTTCTCTCTAGTGCCATATCTCAAGATTTCTCCAAGAGATCCATGGACAGGCTAAAGTCTTCTCTACTAACATCTAGGATTATGATTCTGCTTTTTCTCCTGCTTCTTCTTAGCCAAAGGATAACAAGTGAGGAGGGAAGAGAAAGAAAGCAGTGAGAAGATGAAAGCAAAACTACCATTCTGCTTTACCGATACTTCTTTTCATATTCTTCCATTCTTGCTCTTCCTTGCTTCTATTTGTGTCAAACACTTTACACACTTTTAAGGAAGAGAAGATATATTTGGAAGCAAACTTGCCAGACTCCTAAATCTGTTTTAAAATTGAAATTCTATCTACATCATTTCAAGTTACAGAGAACAGAAGTTTTATTTGCTCGATGACAATTGAAACATTTTCAGATTAGTTTCCAACAGATACATTGCAATAAAATGTGTACAATATTGTCAGCTACACCCCTCTTAATCCATGGCTCCAGTAAAATACATTCCACATGAATGTCAGGAAAGCACTGGGAAACTTGCCAAAACAAAACCATAAGATATTGTACATTTAATTCCTTACAGTGCAAAGTCAGGGGAAACTCTCTTATGTTATTTAAACAGTATTATTTGAAAATGATGCTAATCTCTTGAAAGTTGGGGTTGAAATATGGCTTCCATTCAAAATCTGGATATAACATGATGAAAAGCAAGTGAACCATTTTCCTAATATTTAAAGCTTATAATCTGATGACTGGAAGACTACAGGAGCACTTATTTTGGGGAAGCTCTTCTGCTTCCCCTTCTCCTTCCCTACGTTTCTTTTCACATCCCCTTGAAGGAACAGGTGCCCAGAGAGGTGGTTGATGCCCCATCTCTGGAGACATTCAAGGCCAGGCTGGATGGAGCTCTGAGCAACCTGATCGAGTTGAAGATGTCCCTGCTCATTGCAGGGGTATTGGACTAGGTGACCTTTAAAGGTCCCTTCCAACCCAAACTATTCCATGATTCTATACCCTGCATACTTTTTCTACTTCATTGTCTGTGTTCCTGAAAACATGTTTTTCCTTCACAGAGATTTGTGCCCACACCTCATTTTGGAATAGTTGAATTCTGAAATATCAGCAGATACAGACTAAGAAGAAAAGACAGGAGCAGCAGTAGCACGCAGAGAGTATAACAGATGTCAGATACGGACTGATCTGGAAGGCAATATCTACCTTCAAATTTAACTAAACCAAATTAAGAAAGAAAAAATCCTGGAGCTTCTGAAATATCTCATTTTGGAAATGCCATCAGACAGTATTTGTGAAGTAATGTGTGCTTAGCAGGTACAGCAGCTACTTGGTGGGACTACCTCTCTGTTCAGTTTCCCTGCTATTCAATTTAACCAAGCTGCTGCCTGACAACCCAGAAGCTCTGGCTCCAGTCAGAATTAGAGCTTCCAGAGGTTAAATATTGTGATGTTCCTGACAAAATTGTATTTTGTAATGAAATCTAGTTTTACCAGAAAGTGTGCTACTGCTCTACTCCTTCATAACACTGGCTGTTAGATTTCTATGAAGAAGGAATCATTTTGAGTCCTTTCTCTATATTTGAACATGGCCGTATCTCTTAGGGAAACATTCCTTTCAGTTTGTTGCTTCAAGACAACAAATAGGGGTATGATATCCACACTCTCTGCAGCTTCCAGCCACTTTATCTTATGTATTTCTTTCTCTTATCAGATTTGTCCTACTTGACCTATTCACTTTCAAAAAATTAACTGATTAAACTACAGAAGGCATTAATTACTCATGCATTAGGCTCATGTCTCCTTGCAGAATCTCCTCCAATACATCAATACTCTTGTTCAACTCAGGTCACCAGGACAGACCCAGTTTCTCCTGCCAGTGGCACCAGTATGTCATACAGAGTAGGATATGACAGCTTACGTTCCTGGGGATTTCTGAAGCATGTTGTATCTATCAACTAGAAGTAAACTCAGCTTTATGGAGACTTACTTTCTCTCCTGTCTAATCCAGCCATGGCCTTTTTTTTTTTTTTTTTTAACCTTGCTGTAACACCAGTCAGCCCACAGAGTCATTAATATTCCCACAAATGCATCTGCTGTAACCGATCTCTCCATGCACTCTATGTCCATGGACAATGCAGGAGATTGGAGGCAACTCTGACCCCCTGCTCTACCTCTCTTTGATACCTGCTTGCTTAGATGAGGCTAGATTACTTATTCTATTTCTCTGCACCCGATTTCTCAAAGTGCAAAGTCAGTCATAGTCATGGCTTTAGTAATGGTTGTGGTCAGGAAGGAGTCGAAATTTGTTACAAGTAGTGGGAAAACTTTACAATATATTCCATTTGCACAGCTTTTTAACTACTGTCAGTACTCATATTGAGAAACACTCCTTGCACAGACTGTGATATTACACAGATAATACAGGATAAAGATATTCAGAAATTCGTGTGACCCATAAATACGTGCTTGCTTTTATGGTATTCAACTCAGCCATGGGAGAAAATACCTTTGGTACTGTGGGAAGTTTCCTATTCCAAAATAATCCTCTTTGCTTGTCAGATCCATGCAGATTTGGGCAATTCTTGTACATTCTTTTTTGCTTTTATACCAGCAGTAACATTAATTTGTTTTTTATATGCGACTTTTTTTCTGATTTCAGTGACCAAAATGAGCAACAGAAGAATGTGTGAGCGCTCCTTGCAGGCTCAGAATAATCAGAAGCTCAGATTAGGCAACAGCATGTGAAGTAGAAACTTAATTGTGTAATTGATCATTCTGCTCAACAATCTCTAGCAAATTGACAAAGCCAATATTTAAAACTTTGGTTATAAATAATAAGTGTGCAAAGCAATTTATTAAGTTGGACAGGGAATGAACCATACACCTGTATCTTGAAATCCAGAATACTTTTTAAGGAAAGATATACAAGGGAAAGACAGTAGGATAAGAGCAATAAAAACAGGTAATTATCTATCCACAGGTAACACTGCTGTCAGCTTTGTTCAAGGTAAAACACAGCAGTCTGTGGAAATATAGAAGGTCCTTACATTTATTTTAAGATAAGTTGAAAGCCAGGTACAAACACAGTGGCAGAAATGAAACCACAGACTGCAATTACTAAGCTACTATTTCTAACTGTTTTCTTTAATCAGAGACCATATTGAGGAGATGTAACTATTCTGTTATTGCTTTATTTTATGGTGCAGACAACAGGATGTACACAATGGTTACAGTGAAAATATGTATATTTTCAAAATCCCTCCTTTATTGTTGTCTAAAATGTAGCTATTATACTATACTTTTCATTAAGAATACATATTATTCCTGGCTGTAAGCCTTAAATTTTCTTAATGTATTAGTATTACTTGAGTCAAGAAACAGATTTTGCAGCTGCACTGTACTAAGGGGAATATTCTTATAGTGTTTGATCATGTGACCAAGCTATGGTTTAAATCATATTAAAAAACCCCAAATATAAGGAAGGGAAAAAATGCCAAAACCTCCTGGAATGTCATTATGCAATGCAATTAGCTTAAGAGAGTCTCCATTTGTCTGTGCTGCTCAAGTCTTGTTCAATGCTTATAGAGATGCCCATTTTTCAGATGAAGCTCTCGGGGTGAGTCACTTTAACATGCTCAATTTCAGAGCTGGCAACTCTGATGATAAATTTTTTAGCTACACACTTTACCTTTCTCTTGGAACAAAAAACATGTAGAATGTGGCAAGCAAAATGGATTTAGTTCTGTAGAAAGTGCTATAAAGTTTCAACACTATTAAGATCAATTGGAATGAATACATGAAACACGATGGAAATCCTTCCTTTTGACCGTATTCAGGTCATGGAGTTCACAGAGGAAGAAGATAGAAAACTGTGAGAGAGATCAGTCAAAAACAGATTAAAAAAAGAGTTCTATAGCTGTGAAATATTCAACAAGGAACAGAAAGCTTTGTTGTAGGGTTGTGAAACTGCACCTAACAGAGATGCTACCAGCTCTGCAGAAGAATGAGGAGGACAGATGTCTTTACAGCACTGTTCTCTCTTTGCTGAATGACATACTATCCAGGAAATGTTAGTCAAGTAATAGTTGAGCTGAAGTTTTTCATATCATCTCAGAGGCAGAACAGCCGCATTTAACACAAGCTCTTACATAGTATCGTTTAGTGCTAGAGTATGTGCTAGTATGATTAGACTCTATGATCTTAAGGGTCTCTTCTGACCAAAATGATTCTATGATGCTGTAATTTGAAAATATTTTGTGAAACACCACAGGTTGACTGAGAAGGAGATTTCCTTGGCCAAGAAGAAGGATTTATTCAACATATGCCCAACCCCTTTATGGCAACCACCTTCTTGCATTGGTCTCCTGAATGTCTTCCACGATCTATTTGAGTTGCTGCTGGTGTTGTTTATATTTGAAATACAACCTGATAAACTAAAGGTTTCATATAAATAGTTATTCTTACTTTGGTTTACCATAAGATTAAAAAAGAAGAGGGTATTTCACTGTCCTTGAAGAAACTCTGATGCTTGGAAATCAGCTTTGAAGCTGCCCCTTGATCGCAAATCCTTTTCCCATAGGCATCTTGCACAATGTTGCTACTTAGCTCAGCATGTTTGGAAAAAGATGCTTGAACAGTAAACAGGATCCAACGAGCCAAACACTTTCTCCTGCCTGCCAGAGCTGTCCATGAGTGGCTATCTCCACACAAGGTCGGGATGACTGGGAGCCTGGGGCAGGCAGCCTGGGACAGGGACACACTCGCCCCTTCCAAAAGAAGCCCAGGGCCATGCTACCCCAGCACTTGTGCAACAACAGCCCTGGTGGCAGCATGTGAGTTCAGGAGCTGCCTGTGCCTGTGGACAGAGGCAGAAGGGAGACAAGAGCAGGACAGTCAGGACAAGAGCTGTACTCAGAGGCAGAAACTGTACCTCCTGAAATTGGACCCTTCTGGTGGCAAGTGCATCTTGTGGCCTTGAAAATGATCAAGATAAATTGCATTATTAAAAAAAAAAAAAAAAAAGACAAAAAAATTTACAGCTTTTCAGTTGCAAATACGATTAACTAAAACAAGCATTATATAAACAAAAATGTCTGGTTGAAAAATGTGCCTATCAGTGCAGCACTGTTGTTTTATTAAAACAAAAAACTTACCTAAAAAGTAAGTTATAGGATTGGAAACAAAAGTGAGGGATGAGACAGGAAGCAAACTCTAGGATTAAAAATACTGCACTCCTGAGCATGATTGCATATGAATCACATGTATTTTCTAGAAAAAATGCTACTTTACCAGCTACCTCTTATCTCTTCTTTTATCTTCTTTATTGTCCCTTCAGATGTTATTACATGGATTGCATTTCCACTATAATAGCCTCTGATAGAATGCACACTAGCAATATGCATATTTTTCACTGAGGAGTACAATAGGCAAGAGACATAAGACATTAAAAAAGAAAAATACACATTTTTTTCATAGGGTACTGTAACTGATAAATGTTAACAGGGAAACATTTCAGGCAAATCTCTGGGCAAACAGACAGAAAGAAAATCCATTAGGGGTGTTAAATGTAAAGACTTCATACTCTCTACTTAGGAATCCCTCAAACTGCAGATGACAGAAATATACTGTTCTGGTAATTTTTCACAGATTTCAGCTATTGGTCTTTGTAAGGAAAGGACAGTTGAATTGACAGGATTTCCCAGACCAGATATTGGAGTCTAAGTAGTCCTTTTTCAATATTTGGCATAGATATCCTTATGTTCCCATGTATGATAGTGGTTTAAAGACTAAGCTTAACATGCCTGCAAAATTAAAAAGCAGCCCCAAAAAGTCACTCATACAAACCCAGCACCTTTTTAATGGAGGATATGCAGACAGGCTGTTATAATAAAAAGGAGATTATATATAAACCTGCAGGAGGACCTGGGCAGGCTGAGGAAGGTGAGAAACCTCAGCTGTGCAGCAGGATGCTTCAGGGACTCTGCTTGTTATGTTGTTCTAAAAGAGTCCCATATGTGTTACGTACATATAAGTAAAGTATTTGATAGTAGTTGACGTGTGATAAAGACACAAATTGTTTATGAAGAAATAAAATGGGGTAATACTATACCATTCCTCAAGGTGAAGATTTCCTTCATTCTGTAGGAGAATTACTCCTGTAAAATAACTTTGTATAAGAGTTTCAATTTTTAAAAACTTTTGCTTGAGCTTTCTTCAAAATGCAGCTAGCCAGAGTCCAACATAATTTTTAAAAGGTCCTTACCGCAACACCCCAATTTCATAATGTTTTCTGATTTTCAGAAATGCACTAAAACCTGCAAGTGTAAATTCTTGAGTGTCCAAGGTCTCTAAGGAAAACAGTTAAGTTACTAAGGAACCTAAATTTAGGGAAATCTTTCAGTCAAATATCCTAGCAGAGAAGGATAACATTTGAGCTGATTGAATTTTTGTTTTAAAGGCTAACCAAAAAATAGGTCCCCCGAGCTATGAAGACCTGTTTTCAAAAACTTTGTTTAGATGTTTCCAGTTTTTCTGCTTTTTTCCTATCCTTTTATGGCCTTTTCTTTGCTATAAAATAAAATAGAATGAATAACGGCATGTATTAGTTCCCCTCATTGCCCACCCCAACAAAATAATTTTTCATATTTTTCCTTCATTTTGCCCTTCACCACTCTAACTTTTCCAAAGGTTAACAAGGGAAAAAGAGGGGAAAAAAGGTGGAAAAATCTTTAATATTTTAATTTTATTGGGCTCAGCTGGGAAAACAGTGGTGGTAGGCATGACTTCAATATTTCATTTTTGAAACTGAGACCAAAAGCCTAAATATTTAAACTTTTAATAGAACAAAAGATCTAAATATCTCTGATACAAAATATATTGCTTCAACATTTCATAGTAATAAAACATTTCAGAGTTCTTCATGTGTGCTGGTGTTGGCTTGCTTTGAGTATGATTCAATCCACTCTAATGCTCTTCTCCCGCTGTGCCTCCAGGCAAAAGTAGCTCTGATGTACCCTGCTGCTCTGTGTACGGAGACACATGCTGCAAGGAGGTGCAGTCTTCTCCTTGGGCATTGTTCCCTGGTTGGACTTTGCCACCAAAGAGGGAGAATGGCAATGTGGTCCCCATGAAGTACCACACAGGTCAAGCCAGGACCAAGACAGTTGAGAGGCACAATGTGCTGCAAGCCAGTGGAGCCGTAGCTGGAGAATGGGGTAGGAAACACCTTTTCTGAGCTATTGGGTAGCTCCAGTGAACAGAGATGCACATAGATATTTTTGAACTGGTTTTGTGGGTGAAGAAGGAGAGCAAAAGCAGTGGAAGGTAGGGGAGGCAAAGCTGGCATTTCCAAAAAAAACCCCAAAAAAGCCAAAAAAAAAACCCCAAACAAACAAAGAAATAAAAACACCAAACCAAAAAACAAGCTAATGTGACATTCTGTGTCATTGAAATCACTGACAAAAAAATATGATCGCTCTCATAATCAGCTTTGGCTACTCACATTTCTCCCTTCAGGCCTCAGTCCAGGTACCAAAGCTGATCATTCCTTACTTCCCCTTGAGCTCATCCCCCTGTGCTCAAGCTTAATCTTGGTATCCAGTTACCTTGAATCTTGCTTATTTTTAACTAGATTTATTGCAGTTGATCCAAATGCATCATCTTTGTACAGCTTTGTCCCATCACCCTGTAGGCTGGGATGGTAGACTGCAGATGGAACAAGCATTCATGTCTGTCTGCATCTGCATGGCTGACATCAGACAGACAAAGGAGCCTCAAGCCTTTTCTAGAAAGGCCTTTCTATCACCAGATCCTGCTTTTACAACCACATAAATATTTATTGGTTAGCTCCAGGCTTTCCTTCATGATTACAGTATAGATGCAATGCCAGCAGAACAGAACATGGAAAGCTTGAGGACATCTCTCTTCTGACTGTGATGAATGTAATCTGGGACTCTTTGGGAAACCTCAGTATACCAAGGATTAAGGAGGAAACCTAAACATTCAGGATAAGGAAGTGTTTTTTTCCTTATCCCTTAAATTGTGAGAAATCAGACCCCTCAGCCTTGTGAGGAGTTATTATCTAAAACATATGGGGCAACATATGATCCCCTGAAGAGTCAAACACTGAGGCACAGAGATCTGGCTACTTAGAGAGGGAAGCCAGTTCTCCTACATACAATGCTAGCTGGAAAAGTATCCCTCCATAGCAAGTCCATATACAACCACTTAGTGCATGGCATGTCCTGCTCTAGAAAATATGCAAGTCTCAAAGCCTCTCTACTAATCTGGTTATTTCTGATAATGGAAAATAATCTTGCCGTCAGCTATGAAAAATATTTTTCCCTCTGCAAATCTTATTTTTAAGACTGTCTTTTGTTGCTTAAGACTGTCTCAGCTACGCTAGCCATGAAGTTTTGAGGTTAAGTAAAAATGAATAGTCTGGCTGAATGTTTTAAAATATCTGAGTGTTAAAATCATTGGATGATTCATAATTATCGGCTTCATCTCCATTTTTTTTTTCTTTTGCCTGCAATGAGTCATGAGTATGTCTGGATTACTCTTCAGGCATGAAGGAGTGAAATGTACTCCTAATGGACAACACAAGGGTTGCACACACCACGTACATGCCCCAAAATAGACCTTTCAGTCCTGTTGCTGTGAAATTTTAGACTTTCCACCAGCGAAAGCCAGTCAGCTTTTTGCTCATTGAGTAATTCCAGTCACCTCATCAGGGAGGTACAAGTGGCATAGGTTGTAGTTTGTCATGATGGCACCAGGATGTGGCCCTGTCAGAGGGATGGTGCAATGCTCACAGGGTATTCTGTAGCCTCCTTAAGGTGATTTCCCTTACAGTTCCTTCAGGTTTCAATGGATCCTTGAAAAGGCTCCCTTGTACGTTTATGATTAAGTGTGTCTTCATTCATTACTGCGAGGTCTCCCAGAGAGGAGATTTTGAACTGGAAATTATAAGACTCTCAAATTCCACAGCCATGGTATAATTTTAAACTTTCACTGTGGCCTGCGTAGTGCCTCATGTTGGCTGTTTGCCAGTCTCAAGTGTAGGGAGTTTCAACAAGATTCCTGCTCTGAACTGTATTACAGTGTTTCTATTAGGAAAAACAAATTTCAAGGCCACAGAGTTGTTATGACTCAGCTTTGATCCTGAGGATCTTTGTTTCACAAAGCAAACGCTTCCCAGTCTGATGTCTGAAAATCCTCTCTAATTAGTGCTCCTCTGCAAACTAAGAGGAAAACTATTGTCACGGTGTTGTCTCATTTCATACACTTTTATTGATGCCATGTTGATGAGCTGTAACCTTGTGTACTTTTAAAAAGCAAGAAATACCCCTTTGTTACAGATAACAGACATAGCTTTCAGGGTGATGAGTATTCTGGTCTCATGGATGTCAATGGGCATGAGCTTGAAAGAAATAAGCTGTTCTCATTTGAGGAAAATTAGATGCATGGGCTTATTTAACATTTCCATTACAGATACTGCTCAACGACCCCACACAAGAGGTCCTGCTACACCAGCAGATCTCCAAGACAGCACATGTAGTTCCCATCTCATACTCCCTGACCCAAGGAGGTGGGTGTCAGGCTGATCATAAAGGTGAAGACGGGGATCCAGATATATTCATTAGCAGCTTTTGGAAGGAGGTAGCAAACAGCATCCATCTGCATCTTTTCAGTGCTTTAAGTGGACATTTTTCTCAGTGCTGTGTGAGAGAGAGAAGCATGCAGGACCACTGAGTCAGCTCACAGCAAGGATGGTTATCACCATACAAACAGGATCACGAGGTCACTATTCAGAGCTGCTGCTGAAGGAGCAGCCAGAAGAAGCTGGCACCTCTGGCAGGGAAGAATGAATGCCTGCTTATATCTAAAAGCAGCTGTCAGATGCAAAAGCAGACAGCAAGTTCTAAGTTTGTTGTGTTTCATTTTCACAGCTCCATAATGGAAACGAAGAAGAAATCATGTCATCTTTAAAAATATGCAAAAATAAAAGATGAGCATCCAAATGTTTCTTAAAAGTAATGCAATTTGGACACAACTTACAGCATGTGTTTTGCAATTATTTATTCAAATCAGTAGTGAATGACTAGAGTTGTCTGTCAGTATCATTTAGTATCTAGTATGGGAGGATCCTACAACCTCAGTATTAAGAACACCAGTTGCATTTATTTCTAATGTTTCTTATAGCCAAAACCTCACATACATGCCATGAAGTAGTGTTTTACATGTATTGTATTAATCTGAGATAATATTCATGACACAATAAACAAGATTAGAGATAACCACTCTCCAGAAATGTCCATGGATTTCTATGTAGATAAATAAGTATATCTTGAAACTTACAGGTCTCTAGTCTAAAATTACATGACAACTCCCATGCCAGTGGCTCACACAGAAATGAATAGAGGCCTCAAATTACAGTTTAGTGAATCATATATTAACATGAAAAATTTTCATTTGTTGAAGTATTCAGGTCTGTGAATTGTCTGCAAATGGGTCTCCAACAAATTATTTTCTAGAGATTTCTGGTGAAGTCCTAGTTTCAGTGGCATTTTTACCATTGCTCATGATTAGGTCAGTGCATTACCCCTGGCACAGTGGACACAACTCAAGAGATCCCCTTTGCATCCTCACCATCTCAACATGAGCACATCCAGACACACTCTGAACTTCTCAAAAACCCTTGATGCATGAGAGGCTTAATGCCCACAGAAGCATCTGACACACAGGCCACTGACCTCACTAGCCCTTGCATCCCTCTTGAAGGGAACCAGGACCATTTCTGTTAGCTGATGTTGTCCCTGGTAAGGGTGAGTGTCACAGCTGGAGGAGGCAGAGTCAAACCCTTCAGGTGAGGACATCGCAGACTGCATGATTAAGGACTCATTTCCATTCCCCTTGGATCCCAGCCTGAGGACTGCCAGATAGCCAGTGCTGGGGTGCTCTAGCCAGCAAGGAATTTAAAAAAGCAGCTGTTTTGGCTGTCAGCCTAGCATGAGGCTATTTCACACAACATGGAGCAAGAAATCCATGAGTTACAAATTTTCCTTTCAGTCAAACCTTAGCTTCAAGTCAAGTTTCCTCACTTTGCCAGTCCCTTACAAAGATACCTTAGTAATGAGCCTAGGATTGGACCTTACTGAGCTGCTTTTAAAAAACGATAAATCATTTTGTTTTCAGACAGTAAAGTCCTTTAGACCTATTATATTGATACTGCCAGATTACCAGTTCGTTACTGGACTGAAACAGCCTTGTAGAAGCAATCCTGCTGATTTCATAAAGTGTTGTGATTCTGTCATCACTAAGTAGATGGTTGCACCTTACCTGGAACCAGAATGATTACCGCTGGTGCGTAACATGGTCTTCCAGCATAGTGAAGATATGTTTTTCAAAGATGAGCAGCAGCACCTTTGACTCTTTTCTCAAGATCGAGTTTCTCATCCTTTACGTAGTGACAAAGCAGCAATATATACTTCCTGCAGATATCTGTGTACCAAAGCAGTTCATCCTGGAGTATTCTGGAGTAGTCATTTGATGATGATATATTTCACCACCACACAGAAATTTTCCTTTAGTTGTATCGGTAAGGTATAGGTTTTATCTTTACACTCATCCTAAGTGATGTGATAAATCAAAACAAGTAGCAGCCAGCCCCGTGAGGAGATACGTCGGTTGTATTACACATCGACTTAAACAGCCTTCAAGAAAATGTAGAACAATATCCTCATTCCACAGAGATGAATGACAGACTTCCACAGGGCCACACTGTCAATTCTTGCTTTCTTTTGCTTTGAAATGTCAAGTTCTAACCTATTGAATATATTATTACTTTAAAAAATGCCTGTTATTTTTGCTTGACTATGTGTGTATATGCCTGCATGTGTATATATGCATAAATTTATCTCTCCTGGATAGCAATTTTCCTGTGTCCAAAGGAGGTTGAAGTTGACTGACCTTCGGTAAAAACATCCTTGTTCTAACATCCCACGTTGAAGCTAAGTGAGTTGAGATAAAATCTTAAAACGTTTTTGTATTGGGCTTGTGTGGCAAGATTTTGGTTGCAGAGGGTGCTACAGGGGTGACTTCTGTGAGAAGCTTCTAGAAGCTTCCCCTGTGTCTGACAGCATCAGTTCCAGCTGGTTCCAACATGGACCCACTGCTGGCCAAGGCTGAGCCCATCAGTGATGGTGGCAGCACTTCTGGGATAACATAGTTAAGAAGGGGAAAAGAAAAAAAAGTAATTGCAGATGGGAGAGAGGAGTGCGAATATGTGGGAGAAAGAGCTCTGCAGTGAAGAAGGAGGGGCAGGAGGTATTCAGCTGCCGCAGCAGAGATTCCCCTGCAGCCCATGGTGCAGATCATGGTGAGGCCAGCTGTCCTACTGCAGCCCATGGAAGTCCATGGTGGAGCAGATACCCACCTGCAGCCCATGGTGGTGGACCCCACACTGGAGCAAGTGGATGCCCAAAGAAGGCTGTGACCCATGGAGAGCCCAAGCTGGAGCAGGCTCTTGGCAGGACCTGTGGCCCCATGGAGAGAGGAGCCCACGCTGGAGCAGGTTTTCTGGCAGGACTTGTGACCCCGTGTGGGACCCAGGCTGGAGCAGTCTGTGCCTGAAGGACTGCACCCAGTTGAAGGGACCCAGGCTGGAGCAGTTCATGAAGAACTGCAGCCCATGGGAAGCACCCACATTGGAGAAGTTCATGGAGGACTGCCTACTGTGGGAAGGACCCCACGCTGGAGCAGGGGAAGAGTGTGAGGAGTCTTCCCCCTGAGGAGGAAGGAGCAGCAGAGACAACGTGATGAACTGACCACTGTGGGGAAGCGGTAGACAATTAAAGAATGAAGTTAAGTCCAGGAAGAAGGGAAAAGTGGGGGGAAGGTGTTTTAAGATTTGGTTTTATTTATAATTATCTCAGTCTAATTTTGATTGGTAATAAATTAAACTCATTTCCCCAAGTTGAGTCGGTTCTGCCTGCAATGGTGATTGCTGAGTGATCTCTCCCTGTCCTTATCTCAACCCACGAGCCTTTCATTGTATTTTTTTCTCCCCTGTCCAACTGAGGTGGGGAGTGACAGAGTGGCTTTGGTGGGCACCTGGCATCCAGCCAGGGGCAACCCACCATAGTTTTAAATAGCTTAAAAATCCCTTTCCATTACTTTAAATTTTGCTGTCAGCCATTGTGATTCATTCATTTCACGAGTGCCCCAAATCAACTTACCAACATAGTGAAGAATTGAGTATTCATTGAAGGAAAATAGTGGTAATTCAGAAAACAGAACTCTCTGAGATCTATATCAGGAAGACTTAAGGTCTTTTTTTCCTTTTCAGTTCTAATTTGTTAGAAAAGTATTTAATTTCTAAGAAGTAACTATTTAGGAAATCTCATTTCTAAGATACTTCTGGAATCAATTCTCTATTCAGGCTTTCCCACTATTGGAAGAACATTTACTGATACTTTGAAAATTAACCTGACTTACTGAGTTTCATCCTCTTTGTGTACTGCTGTTGATTTTTCTATGAGTGTTCCAGTGACTGTTCCTCTTAAGACGTAGCTATAGACAGCACCATTATTCCTATCAACTGATCAACACATAAACATATCTAATTTGTCATTTACTAAGTTCTGCAATGAAAGCATGGGAACTAATTCATGTGATTTATTGTAGAGGAGTGATTGCAATCCATTTTTTTTTTAATTTTGTGCCCTAAAAAAATTTAATTGAGGGACAAATTCCTGCCCAGAAAATTTAAGCCTCACAAACACAGGCTTAGTTATGCTTTTGCAGACCACCTCAAAACAGTGCAGTCATTTCCAGGGCTTTCAGAGCACATACTGTAAACTACTGCTGAGGGTGAGTATCTAAAAAAAAAAAAAGTCAGATGCATGGTATAATATGTCAGGAATTAATTTTCATAAACAAAACAAGATCAGTTCCTAAATAATTCAGCATAATTTGGGAAGGCCACAGTAATCAAATAAATTGAGCAAAAAGAAGAATGCATGCCTCACCTTGTACAGACCAAAAAAACCCAACCAACCAACCAAGAAAATGAAAAAAACCGAAACCCCAAAATCCCTCAAAAACATGTAGGGAAACGCAAACACATTCTTTGTGAATCAAACTGTCAGCCTTGGATATAAAAGTCAACAAATTCAGCTTTTATTTTGTAGAATCTGTAAGTCATTATTTAATAACCTGTGTGAAGTGAGGGATCTCAGTAAAGTGTCTGGACTACTTGTAATTATATTTCATTTTTAAAAGGGCAAACTATCTGGAAAATTCCAAAAAAAAAAAGGGGCTGGAGTTTGGAGTCTTTTTTCTGATGCTTAGAGCAGAATACCTCACATGATGATTTGGGGAACCAGTCACATGCTTCCTTTGAGTGCATATCAAGGGGACTTAATGCGTTTTTTTAAGAGCACTATACAGTGCATCTTAAAATTGAAAGCAATAAGAAAACACAATGAAAATCCCAACACGTGTTATTGAATACAAATGTATGGAGTGCTGCTGCTAAGTATCGGAATAAAGAAATGTATACAGCTGAATAGTGGCCAGGTTTCCTGAGCAAGCAGTCATCAGAAAGCTCTGCTTGAACTGGAAAGGCACAAATCCTCACTGTACTACCGGCTTGAAAATACTTCCATATGTGCATTCAAGCACAGAGCAAAATACCGGTCCTAGCACTTTTGCTTTGTTTGCTCCTTCCGAACAGACACAAGAGGTTAATCAACAGAGCGGTCCTAATGCTAACAAAAAGAAATTCATTAGAGGCCTGCATTTGGTGAGGATTCCTGGAACAAACGTGTTCCATGACGCAGGCATTTCTTCAGTCTCTGGTTAACAGAGGTTTTATATAACAGCATGTTTTCAGGCTGGGGCCAGGAGATCACAGCTGGACAGCACCAGTTCCTAGCTCTATGAAAGGACTAATATTTGTGAAATTCCCTCTGTTGGAAAGGCAAGTCCTTAAAATAGCTATGTCTGACGTGGAAAATAGAATTTCATGGCTCCTTAAAAGGCATTTAAGCAGATTATACTCCAAATTGCTCAGAAGAAAGACCAAGGTTCATTTTTAGGATAAGAATGCAGAACCAGCAATAGGATGCAATTCTCTTTAAGATTAGAAACAGAGACTGGTAGCCAGATACTGGTTTTCAAATTGCCAGAGGAAGCTTAAAACTGAATGTGTTCTTACTCCTAAGAGAGCTGTGGTGAGCTGGGGTTACTGAATGAATCATGTTCTTCATGATGACTCAGAGACTTTGAAAGAGGCCCAATTTTTAAATGGATGTTAGGATTTGGGGGTCTTAATAAATAAGGGCTTGTTTTTAATATACAGATAGTTTTGTTACAACAAGGTTATACAAGAGTTTACCTCCTGGTTTAATGCAGTCTTGTACTGTACATACAGGAGTACACTTTGTACTGTACAAGGCAACAAGGCATATGGGATTTCTCCCCACTGATTTTTAATATATTTTTTCTATTCTTTTTTTTTTCATTTTTAATGAATGGTATGGTCAAATGAAATGGCAAAGTTCCCTCTGAACATCAGCACAGAAAGAAGGATGAGGGCTGAGAAAGAGCAGAGAGGAAGGATAGTATGGGGTTGGAAGAGCTTCTGGAAACTTGCATGCTGATGGCACAGTATGTGAAATTCTTTCTGTGTTTGCATTCTGGACGTAATTCCAGACTTAGTTTACTTTCCTGTTAGCTGCTGAGTGCCAACTTATTGCTGCTGCTACTACAGTGATCTCCTGCTGCTAAAACGTGTGAGTGTACCTCCATATATTCTATACACACACCCCTGAATGGGATTATTTATTATGTAGTTTTGTAAAGCACCTTGTCAGTTATCTTTAAAAGTCCTTTTAAGAATAACCCAGAAAGATGAATTATAGGTTCCAGTGGCATCACAAGTATGTTTGAAGTCACCCTGCTGGGTTTTATTACATTGGTATCTCTGTAGCAGTGCACAGAAGACAGTGCACATCACTTTAATGCCAGACTATGAAAGGACATTCCTAGGAGTTAAAAGATATAGTTTCCAGATGGAAATTCTGAATTTCAAGGACAGTAGTTGGATTTGACTATTCCCTACTGTAATCACACCCTTTTTTTTTTTTTTTTTTTTTTTTTTTTTTTTTTTTTTTTCTTTTAGACCATATCCCAAACTGGACAACACAGTTTCTAGAAGTGACCAAAACTTTAAATCAATTAAAATCAGTTGATCTCATGAACCTTTTGCTGTTGAAACTTGGAACAAACAATAGCAGCTGGCAAGATTTTGGTGCCAGTAATTAATATTCAAATACTCAAATCAGTGCAGGTCCTGACAATCTTATATAGATTGCAGAAGGAATAGTCATGAAACATTACTTCAGTCTAGATAATATCCCTGGACCCCTCCCACAGAACATAAAGAACATAGCAGAAATCTATCTGCAGGAGCACCTCCTCTGATGACTAGGAGGGACATCTGTGAATATATTCCTGGATGTTTACATTTAATGGAATCATACTTTTCTACATATGCAAAAGAATCCAGCCATTTGTTCTTATTATTCTGGGAGGCAATAGCATATAGAGCTGTTCAAACCCCACAGCTCTGATGAGATCATGGAACAGAAACAATCATGAGGAGTTGGCCAGTCCAGACTACTTTTTCAACATGAATTGTACCTAATGAATGTCAGGACACTGAACATGAGGAACAGTGAACAGTCACGTATCATTGCACAAGTGCTGAATGTGGTTATAAACACTAAAGGAGATGGGTGCTCTGGATAAAGACCTCATACACTCATGGGTAGTTCTTACCTTGGGGATAATAGGATCTATCTCTACTGGAATTTTATAACCCTCAGTAAAATCTAAGTCTTCCCTCCTGTCCTAGGCATGGACAAATCCCTAGGCTAGTACAAATCCCAACACCACAGCACATCACAAAGGGAAATGAGCTGCACTTGCACAGTAGCCTTCACCAGCTAAAAGCCATCGGATCTGCCACTGGATACACTCTTTTGCTGCACAGTCTCACACAATCAGCAAGGTGGAATGGACCCTCAGCAAGACCAAGCTTCCTTCAGTAGGCTGACTTTTTTCACCTGTAATATATATATATTTTTTCTTCCCCCTGAGCAGAGTCTGAACATCTATCTGAGATTTGAGATATCCAGAAACCCTGGTTACCCACAAGATTTTTCTGTAGAGTAACACTTTGTCTATGGGCAATGAACTCAACATAACGGGGCTACAGCCCAGTCTGTGCACCATGGAACAAACTGGGAACATGGTGGACCCACTGGGTACCACCATCCAGCACACACTTGTGTAGCTTTGTCCAGGATGAATAGTACCCTCCTTCTTCCTCTGGTTGGCTGAATTATGGCATTGTAACTCAGGGGACTCAAAAATGCCTTTGTAAAGCCCTGTGCTGATCAAGGAAGGGGACATTTAGCTGGACGGAAGCTGCGGTAGTATTGTTTCCTTCCACAGGAATTACATTAAAAAATAACCCTGATTTCACACTGCAGAATTGAAATCTCGAGTGTTTCTTTTCTCTGTTTGAAATAATAATTCCAACTTTGTAAAGACAAAAATCGGGTCAAATCCCTGTATTTACTATGTTATGTATGATTCAGATCTCTGTAAACCAACAGCCTATGTATTTGTAAAAGTGGTGCCACCCAAAGGCAAACGCTGAGTGCTTTTAAAATCTAAGTGAGACATTTACTAGAAAGGAATTTGTGCAGCAGTGTTTGGATAGCTTCACATCTACTTTTGCTCTGCAGTCTTTGACAGGTTTTTATTTTTTAAATGTTCATTTTGAATCTTCCTGAGATAAACTGAACAGATAACTTGTAATATACAGGTGTTCATTTTATTTTGCCACATTTTTGGTTTATGAGCTGCTCTTGCATTGGTCTTTTCAGTACCTTTGCATGTAACTTAGGTAACTCACAAGAGTTAATCAACGCTTATACTAAGTCACATTTTTTTCCTACTCCCACTTCTGTCGTATGTATTGTTCAGCTAGCAAAGAATAAATTAAACTGTTTTGCACAATTTAAAATTTATTTTTATTTAATATTTGAGTTTTCCATACCTAGTTCCTTTAGCTTACAGGTGTTCAGTCCTGTAAACTTTTATTGTCTAGAATATTAATGGAAAATGTGTCAGGTACAAGAGATTTGAAGAGTCAAAGACAGGTATTTAAAAAACAGTCAGGTTTTAACTTTAGCAAGCCGACATGATTAAAATGATGTCAAGAGAGCTAGGGCTCATAGAGTGTGTGCAATTCATCCAGCAGAGGTGCACAATATTTTACTTCTAATTGTGTAAAAATTACATGTACATTGGAGTCAATACCTTAATTCAAGTTTTAAATCATGTATTCCCGATGTTCAGCAGTCCCTCAGAATGGATTTTCATTAAGTTGTTTTCTTATACCAGCTCCAGTGGCAAAAGGCAGAGAGAAAGAGCTGGGTCTCATGATCTGCCAAGGGCCTCATGAACTCCTGTGCCTGTAGGATGGCATCAGATCTCTGCACCTCACTTCTGGGCACACTGAAATCGCCAGCCAGGAGAAGGTGAGGTGTTCAGGGCATTCCTCCACAGTCAGGCTGCTTCCTCTCCCTCTCGAATCATCGCAGCTGCCCACATCAGGTCCTGCACTTTGATGAGCTGAACAGGACCCAAGGACTACTGAAGAGAGCAGGCAAGCAACCAACAGCTCCAGTTGAATCCTCCCAGAGTCTGCACAACCCAGAGCAAATTGAAGAAATCAGCCGCAATCCATCTCTTGGACATCAACTTCCTTATGCCCAGAAAAGACAATAAATCCAAATAGTTCCAGACTTGGCTGCTCAGAATAGTTCTTCCAGCCACTCCGCTGGGACTGCTATGGATGTAGGCTAGAAACTGAACAGACATGTTCATGCTTAGACAGAACGCACCAGGGAGGCACACCACAGATAAACGAGAGGAATCTCCTGCTTTATAAAAAGCTTGAAGTGCTTTCGATTTAGTTTAAAGATTCAAAGGCATACTCGTGATGGGATTTCTTTGCAGAGACATTAGTTTCTGTTTGTCAGCACAGAACCTACAAAAGTGGTTTTGCTTTTTACCTATCTTGTTTGTTTGGTCTAATGATGGAAAGATTTCTTACAGAGGAAAAGCCTCGCTAGCAGTTTAGTGAGCCTTGAGTGTAAGTTTATTTCCTTGAAGGAAATCCACCATTTAAAGACTCATGTAGCCAATGTGTGATGCTCTACTCCCTGGTGTGTTTCCCTGGATAAAATCCACACAAGAAGCACAAGGGTCACTTTGTGCCGTTGACATATCACCTAAGTTATTGGAAGTGGATAAAAAGGGGGGGATGAAAAGAAGTCATTTGAACTAAACTATATTCTTCTGAAAGGGCTGTCCATGGCTGCTGAGGAGCTGCAGACACACCAGCCATATATGCCTCCCTGTGGGAGCACAGCCCCAGCACACTGTTCCACAGTCAGCTGCACAAAAACGCAGCTATTATCCAAACTACACAATGCACAAGAATACATTTATGCACCACTGACAAATACCTCTAGCAATATGCAGACATATGTACTCTGTCCTGGAAGAGCTGATGTAAGTCCCTACAGCAAGCCTGGAATCTGGGAGGCAGCTTTTGATGATTTTGGAAAATAATACGCAATTTCCGTAGTCCTAAATGATACAGAACTAGCATTAGCAGGAAAGGTTATTTAAAAAAATGGAGAATTCTAGCCATTGAAGTGCAAGGAATAAACTACTAGCAAAATGTGATCTATATTTAAGTGTTTGATGTCCCTCCTTCCCTTTCTCAAGTGCACTATAATGGGAGACTCAGACTGTCAAGAGTAAGGTTGAGTTCATAAGTGTCTCTGCACATTCTTCTGGGCAGAATGTTTAGCAAGGCTGAACCCCCACTGCTCCAGTAATTTGTGCAAATTGACCAAGTCACTTTGCCAAGAAAAAAACTGTTGCTTCAGAACATTTTCAGAATACTGAAACCAAAACCAAATGGATAATACTGTGCTCCAAACAGGTAAGAATCTTTTCACCTGGGGTGAAATGTTACTAAACTGGTATTCTGCCAATGACAATAATCCCCAAACAGAATATTTCTCTCAGTGCAGTCCATTACATCCCCTTGAGAGGAAACTGACCGGGTGAAAGAAGTGATATTCAGCCCCCATATGGATATTTTCCTGAGTACCTAGGAGCATTTGTCGGTATTGGGTCAGACAGAAAGGGCCATCTGGTTCAGTCCAGTCTCTGATGCTGGCAATGTCAGATTCACAGGGTAAAGTAAAATCAAGGTGTATTGTGGTGCTTCTTCAGAGAATTCTTCAACCAGAGGCAGCAGCTTTGTTCTTAATGGTCCTTCATGGACTGCATCTTCTTAGATGCAAATGGTCTAATAGCTTTATGAATCTACCTTTGTATCTACCTTCACCATGCAAGTGAATTTGATGGAAGTCATATCATGCTTCTGAAGCCAATGAACTGATGGGGTTCTACTCTTCATACCCTGGTTCTTTTAAGTGAATGCCAACATTGCCTTTTCAAGAGGTCTGATCAAGGAGATTTTTCTTTGATTTGTCCTTCATTACCTAGTTTGAATGGGAAGATGAAATTTTTTTAGTGGTTACAATAACATTGATTTAATCCGTGTGAATCCCACTGCCATCTGCAGTTGCTGTATATTTGTATCTGACATGACCTTAGTCTCACATAGTGAAAAAAAGGATTTTCAGGCTAAATTCCCACAGGTCAGCCAGGTGCAGTTTGCTTCCTTCTTTCCACTGCTTTTGAGATGTGATTGTCTCTAAATTGTGGAATAGGTTGTGAATATTTGTTCGAAGCTCCCGTGACACTTCTTACTAACCACTGTTGCAGCTCACTCTTCCTAGATTTATATCCAAATTGAAAAACTGTGTTTCTGGGTGAAAGTCCTGGAATAGTGACGACCAGAACATCACTACTAGCATGCTCACACTGGAGATCTCAGGCTGTCTGCTACCCGATGACACATTTCTCACAGTTTTCTACTATTCTTAGGGACCAGAGCTCATACATGAAACAACAGCAGCCTTTGAAAATTACATTAATTGTGTCTTTATGTGGGATGTCCTCTTGGATCTTTGAGATTTCACCAGCAGAGAATAGATGCATTTCTTAATCCAAAACATTTTGGAAAAAGTTTGGACCTGTGATATCTCCACAGCCTTGCATTGCCTTTTACTAATCACTGTTGCTTTGCTCTCCTAGTCTGGAGGCTCTCTTAGAGGTTCATTTAATTCAACAAGAGCATGAGCTCCATTTTTAAAACCAAATTACAGACCCAGCTTTTCTAGTTCAGATCTGATGGATCACTGTGCAAAGGAGCAGACAGTGCACTCATTCTCCAAAAGCAGGTACCAGTGATAGAGCGTGCCACATGTTGGCCTCCTCCCCTAACTAGCCCCTTCTTTCTTCCCCTCTATCTGTAGTCAGTATATTGCCAGAAGGTGGACTGAAATATTTCAGGCATCTTTGAAATGACACCAAGCTGATTTGTGCAGTTGACACACCTGAGGGGTGGGATGCCATCCAGGGGGACCTGGTCAAGTTCAAGAAGTGGGCCCATGTGAGCCTTATGAGATTCAACAAGGGTAAGTGCAAGGTCCTGCACCTGGGTCAGGGCAAGCCCCAGTAACAATACAGGCTGGGGGGATGAAGGGATTGAGATCAGCCCTGGGGAGAAGGACTTGAGGGTACTGATGGATGAAAGACTGGACATGAACCAGCAATGTGCCAATTGTATCCTGGGCTGTATCAAAAGGAGAGTGGCCAGCAGGTTGAGAGAGGTGATTCTGCCCCTCTACTCCGCTCTGGTGAGACCCCACCTGGAGTCCTGCTTCCAGCTCTGGAGCCCTCAGTACAGGAAAGACATGGACCTGTTGGAGAGGGGCCAGAGGAGGCCACAAAAATGATCAGAGAGCTGGAACACCTATGAGGACAGACTGAGAGAGTTGGGGTTGTTCAGTCTGGAGAAGAGAAGGCTCCGGGGAGACCTTATTGCAGCTTTGCAGTTCTTAAAAGGGGCCTATAAGAAACATGGGGACAGACATTTTAACAGGGCCTGTTACAATAAGACAAGGGGTAATGGTTTTAAACTAAAGGAGGGGAAATTCATGACATGAGGAAGAATTTTTTTACAGTGAGGTTGGTAAAACATTGGAATAGGTTGCCCAGAGAGTTGATAGATGCCCCATCCCTGGAAAAATTCAAGGGCAGGCTGGATGGGGCTCTGAGCAACCAGATCCAGTTGAAGATGTCCCTGCTCATTGTGGGGGGTTGGACTAGATGACCTTTAAAGGTCCCTTCCAACATAAATTATTTTATGATTCTATCATCCTAGGAAATCCTAGATACTTTCTGAGAGCATTTTTGGTTTCTCCACTTTTGTTCATGAGAAAGAGAGAGACTAATCTTTTGTTGGAAAGCATAGAACAATTAGATGAAATTTTGATAGAAAGGGAAGGTATGATTTGGAGGCATACTGCAGAAATTTAAAACACATCAGAAGTCAGCACTGCGTGGCCTGCTAGAAGAAAAATGGAGACCACAAAAGTGAACATTGTGACAATATGCCCTTACCTGTTATTGAACTAGCAGGCTCACCATTTCTCCTGGCATCCGCTCTTGAAATGTTAAAATCATCAGCACAGCAAGACATGAAGCAGTTGAACAAGCTGGTCTTTAAGCAACTCAAACCTTGCTCACAAGCCAAAGACTGATCTCATACATTTAGGTGAAAACCATTTGGTAAAACAGCCAGATCTGTGGTGGTCTCAAGCCAAAGTCAATTAATTTTTGTTTATTTTATTGTGGAAACAGTAGCTTCTGAGATTTAAATGAAATAGACTAAACTGTAATGAGTTTCAAAACAAATGCTAGGGGAGCATCTTCACCTCCCTGTGTTTTTTTCTATTACTTCTGTCTTCTTGTATGTATGTTGCCCTTTCACATGGGAGACAGTAGAGGCAGTGTGAAGGGGCTCCTGGTGTCCAAAGATTCCTGTTCAAGGAAACCCACCACTCAGTGAACAAATTACTGAACTATTTTTCTCAATTTACATTTGATTAAAAAATTTCCTAGTTTCAACTTCAGCCTTGTTCAAAGCATTCTGCCTCTCTATAAAATGTTTGGAATTCAGGTACAGATCAGTTATCATATGTCTATACTTTTTTTTTTTTATACCCCATGAATGCATATGAGGAATTACATCCAGAGCTTTAAAATCTATCTTCATTGAATTCATCATAAGGTTGATTACTTCTTTTTACTTAAAAGTACAAAATACTTCCTGACATTTTCCCCCTAGGGTTATAACACTCCAAGAAAGACATTCAGTGTTCAACTGAAGTACCCTGCTCTGCTAGCAGTGTTGATTCCTCTAGGGAAGGTCTTAAGGAATTTCACTGACTCGAAAGGAAGAAAACACTACATTAATTCCCACCCCCCTAGATATAAAGTATTTGGGAGAGATTTTCCAGAAAATATCTTTCACTATAGAAGGAAGTAGAGGAAAGTAAGTATTCATTTTTTTGTCAATAAGACAAGGCACAACAAAAGGTAAAGGTTTGTGAAGCCAGTCCCCATTCTAGAGCTCCGTGGAGGCAAGCCATCCCCTGCCCCAGTCAAGTGCATCAGGACAGCTACTGGTAGCACACAAGTTCTTTCCTCTTGAGCACCCAGAGGAAAAACAGCAGGGGATTGCACAGCTTGCTGTCTTCACAGAGTGGAAAGGGGACACAGACCTCTACCTAGTGGCCAAGCATGCTGCAAAGCATATTTGCCCTTCAGTGTAAACTCAACTTTCGGTGCCTATTGAATCATGTACCCAGCTGCTGGCTCTGGCACCCTCCTGGCATGCTCTCCTGGGTGTCTTTGTCGCACCATTAGGCTATACCAGCAGATAATACAACACAAAACAAGCAGATCTGTAAAGCAAAACATTCAGTGCAAGAGGGCCTGCTGTCCACACTACATATTTTTTGGGGAAAGGTGTTTCAGTTTGTCTCTATTCCAGTCCCGTGGACCAAATAACTTCTAGCAACTGGTGCACATTGTGTGCACTTCTGGATAACATCTTCCAGCTTGGTATAATCAGAATGAAACCCAGCTCACGTGCTCTGACACAGCCCATGAACAGAAGTACAGCAAGGAGGCATGACAGAGACGCCTTAAAAACACACTTCTGATTAGAATCAGGGCACTAATGCAGGCCTATACTTAGGCAGCTGAGATGTCTAGGGTTGCAGGCACTCTTTACTTAGTGGAGTACAGATATTTTAGAGGGTAGTTGAGATCTTTGGAAGATTTAATTGCTATCCTAGTGGGGCTTTTTCTTTCACAGTTAATGAGCTGCACTTGACTGCTTCAGAAAGCCAGCCAAAACTTGGCTTGATGTAAAAAATATTCCTATGACTTGGAAGTGAGATTTTATAAAAGACTAAAAATAAAATGGAGGATGCGACCTGCAGAATTGATGTTAGCGGTCTGGTTTATCAAACTTCCCTGTAGGACTCTACTATTGAAGAATGGTCCTCTACGAGGATCAGGGAATGGCACCTACTTAGAGCTACAGTTCTCTTTGAAGAGATTTAGAAGTCTATAGAGAAATGAAAGGACACTCATGGCACCAAATATAAATCATGAGCTGTGTAAATAAAATATTTTTCCTGCTTCCTTGAGTGAAGTTCCAAAAAGTGAATCCTTGCCAATAGCAAAACCAGAAAAGCGTCAGCAACAGCAATCTCTATTAACAGGTCCCTTTGTTTGGTGCTTGCTTCTTTTTCTTTTTCTTTTTTTCTTTTTCTTTTTCTTTATCTTTTTCTTTTTCTTTTTCTTTTTCTTTTTCTTTTTCTTTTTCTTTTTCTTTTTTTCTTTTTCTTTTTCTTTTTCTTTTTCTTTTAATAGAGACATTTCAAGTACCCTAAATTATTTAAGAAACAGTAGGAAAGATTTTGGGGTTTTGAACAATGTGGTCTATTTAGCCAAATATAGTTAATGTAGTATAGAGACCACAATTGGAAACAACTGTTAGTCAGACATGAATTAGCCTTGTTTTCAGACTGAACGTCAATAGACAATGAAACCACCTAAATTAATCTAAGTGGCAAGCTAAAAATAGGCCTTCAAATTGCATCTTTGAATGGGAGTCAGAGGCTAGGACCCATCTGCTAGGGGTTAGGCACCTGAAGCACAGCTAGACACTGGACCCCGCCTAGACAGCAGGATTTTATGTGACAAAACTCAGCTGTGGACAGTAGGATCATTTTCAGCCATGAAGCAGTCTGTGTTCTGCAGCTGTCCTTGGACAGAATAGCATGCCTAAGACATGGAGGTAGATTTTTCTTGATATAAGATAAAGTAGAATAAGAAGGGGCAGGACGAAACCGTTTTCTGGGACTCTGTGACAACAGGCCATAGCTTTCCAAATGACCTATAAATTCCTGGCATATCTCGGAAGAAAGGCCCAGGAGACATCTATCAGCAGTTACAATGAGGTATGTTGGTATACTCAGAAGCATATTGAAAACAGGTTTTAGCAGGAGAATAATTTTTTTTCACCTTCTCTGTAATGTATTCCATTTCTCATCTTCATTGTATTTCTTCTCCATATCCTTATATTCCTCTGCCAATCGCTGCCACAGTCCAAGTGTTCACTAACTCCATCGGCTGCAGAGGACAGCTCTTCAAAACTACAGATGAAGAACTTGAAAATATCCAGCTTGGAGAGAAGAGAAGAGAAGAGAAGAGAAGAGAAGAGAAGAGAAGAGAAGAGAAGAGAAGAGAAGAGAAGAGAAGAGCAGAGAAGAGAAGAGAAGAGAAGAGAAGAGAAGAGAAGAGAAGAGAAGAGAAGAGAAGGGAAGCGAAGCAAAGAAAAGCAAAGCAAAGAAAAAAGAAAAAGAAAAGAAAAAAGAGAAGAGAAGAAAAGAGAAGAGAAGAAAAGGAAAGAAAAGAGAAGAAGAAAAGGAAAGAAAAGAAAAGAGAAGAAAAGGAAAGAAAAGAAAAGAGAAGAAAAGAAAAGAGAAGCAAAGCAAAGCAAAGCAAAGCAAAGCAAAGAAAAGAAAAAGAAAAAGAAAAGAAAAGAAAAAAGCAAAGCAAAGCAAAGCAAAGCAAAGCAAAGCAAAACAAAGAAAAGAATAGAATAGAAAAGAAAAGAAAAGAAAAGAAAAGAAAAGAAAAGAAAAGAAAAGAAAAGAAAAGAAAAGAAAAAAAAAGAAGGAGGTTTGCATTATCCAGCACATGCTTACTAAGAAAGCATCCATCTTCACAGTTTTGGCAGGCTGCACCAAATAGTCCCATCATGAACAGGCCACAAAAACTTGGCACAGATGTTGGTGAAATAAACAGTAGAAAATAAACATTCAATTCATTAGGAGGCAAATTTTGGATATTGAGGTACAGAGTATTTGCTTTCTCAGCACCTTGGGGAAACCAGCTGATTGAAACAATTGAGTGTGCAGTCTGTTTTGAAACTGCATAGAAGATAATTAAATGCTTTATGTACCCTCCCACATGATCTTCACAAGATTCTATGGGTTATAAACTGCTTGCCACCAAATATCCTTGTTATATGCTAAACAGTCACTGAACAAGACAAAGAATACTAGTTATTGCATATTATGATAGGAGAGATGTTCTTTACACATTCAGAGTTATTTATAGTGTCCATATTCAGTCTGAACAGCCTTATCTGTGAAGCCTAAGAAGCTAAAGCAGGGGAGGGTCTGGGAGTGTAATCTCCTCCTAAGCCATGTCTTCTGTATGCCAACTCTAGTGATCACATGCCTTGGTATAAATATTTCAATATTTTTTCAGATTCTGTATCAGGCCTCCCCAGAACTCATCCATTCATTTTCCTTCCCTAGTCCAGGCTGTGCCCAAACCAAGCCTGAATAATCACTACCTTAAAGCCTTTCAAATGGTCACTAGCCTCTAGTTTATTCTAGTTATGGATATCAACTAAGCCTTTCTGCTATCTCCCACCAATCCCTATCTGCCTGACCAGCCATCTTATACTAAACAATGTGTATGGTGACAAACTATGCTCTTGCTCTTTCCTCCACTTGTGTCAGGACAAACAGAGATAGGGTCACTAATTAGCTTCTCACTAATGAAGAAGATTAGAATCATAGAATCATTTTGGTTGGAAGAGACTCTTAAGATCATCGAGTCTAGCCATAACCTAAATCTAGGACTAAACCATGTCCGTAAGAGTCTCATGTATGCATCTTTCAAACACCTCCAGGGATGGTGACTCCACCACTTCCCTGAGCAGCCTGTTCCAGTGCTTTACAACCCCTTCAGTGAAGAGATTGCTTCGGGAGAGCTGGATGCTCGGCCTTTAAAGACAGTACATCTAGAATTTAGGTGTCTAAGAATCAGGATATGCAAAGATCATAAGAACATGTGCAGGAAAGGTGATCTGTGTACCTAGAGAACTTTACCATCTAATTTTAGATATCTTAATAGACAGTAGGAGTGTGGAAAGGTCAACAAAGTTAACCAGCTCAGGGGGTAGCCTAATTCAGGCAAGACGAATCCCAGCCAGTGAATCAGAAGCAGAGCAGCAGGAGATGAAGAAACTAATTCACAATTTACATCTTTACAAACTTCATAAAAGTATCCCAAGTGATTTGTCTACTGTTCAGATGTTCTTTACTAAAAATTGTGTGGTTGTGCACAGATGTTCAAGGGATGAGGGGAACAAAGAGCATTTTCTGGCATTATCTGTGGCTGATATTGGAGCCAGAAATCAGAGGTGGAGAAGAAATACAGGGAGTCAAAAGAACTGAAAATGAGGCAGCTTAACTTTCAGGTCCATGATGGAGCCTTTTAGTTGCCAGAATTTTAAAATACAATAGTTGGGTAGTATATGAAAGTGGGAAAAAAATGAGAAACTTAGCTATATTATTTTATGGTCACTTTTAAAAGTCTTAGTAGTGTATTTTTAAGTCGATAATTTAACTTCCCTGCCTCCTCATGATACTTATAAAAATAAAAGATTACATTCTTTATTTTAGCCAAAAATACTATATAAACAAATTCCAAGAGATGCATTCAATTAGAATGATAGACTACAGTAATGGGTGCATTTGATTGCATTTCCACTTCACAAAGCAATTCATATTTGCTACTAATATGTTAAAATTTGTGCCTGTCAAAATAAGCTTGTCTAGCACATAAAGAGAAAGTTGTCAAAACACACAACTCAACTCCTCTCTCACTCATATTAATTTTATGCTAGAATCATTCTATGTTTTTCTTTCAAAGCCGCTCTTGACATGAGAGTTAATTATATCACTTCCATTAATGTGTATACACACTAATTTACGTACATGAGTTTCCATGTACTTCTGAGAACACTTACGCATGTATGACTTATGCTTGTAAGTAAGCAGTTTCCACGAGCCATGGTTACATTGCTCAGACAGTTACAGCACAAGAGACTGTTTGGATAGCTCTTCTTAGGGCCCTTTTGGGTATCAATCACAGACACTCTGTAGATGTCTTGAAGGAAGGACTCTGATAAACAAACTAGGAAAAAATGTAAAGCAGAAAAATCTCAGGCCAGTTCCATATACCTACCAAATCTACTCCATTTCTAATGCTTTACTTTTCCTCAGGTGTCTGGGAACTATTTTCTCTCCCATTGGTCAGAAAAATCACAGTTGGACCACCTCAAACACAAAGAAGAAAAACAAACTTTAGCATGAGCTCATGTCCTGGCTCTTTTTTTGGCTTGGAGAGACAAAAAGAGACCTGGTTAGTCTTCTCATTTACTCCCTTAACAGGAAAAATAAGTGCTCTCCCTTTCAGAAAAGTGTGTGTGACCTTTAATGTCATCCTGTGCTAATACTGACTGCAGACTCCTGCCCATTCAGGCAGCAGGCAATTTTGTCCTGCGCTGGCTAGTCACCTACACAACCTCCTTTCTTCCTTTTATTACTGCTGTACTCATCCAGTACAGGCATTCCTTCCACGGGTAGGCTTTTGGCAGGGTTTGTTTGGTACAGCTGACTGCACATCAATCACACCGCTAACTCTTTCTTGCATTGGCTTCATCTCAAGTTTGCACCCCCTGCTTGCAGCGGTCCTGAGTATGTTATCTTTACCAAGACAGGCTATCCTGGGTGACTAGAATGTAACCAGACCACGTTCTTTACTCCTGAAAACATTTTACTCCATCTTCAGCTTTTTCCATCAGATGATAACATACTTATGTGCATATATGTTTATTTACGGTAAAATCAAACAGTAAACTCCATTAAGTCTTCAGCAAAAAACTGTGAAGTTCGAATTAACTGATCAGATAAGCTAAAATAAATGCAGTTCTGACAGCGAGACTTCAGATGACAAAGCGTTCCAAAACCTGAGATCAGTCTGAGGGGCCAGCTAAAGATAACAAAAAAGTGTAGTCATCTTGCACCACTTCCTAAAAATGCTGTGCTCAACAAGTGCCAGTTCAGCCAAGAGATTAGCAAACAATTGACACAGCCAACAGGCTCTGCCCAGAGTTGCACTAACATGCTGACGGCATTTCCTACCATGGGCCTCAAAGAACTGGGCAGTTCACAGCAGAATTAGTGTGTGGGAAACCTGGCATTGAGGAGCAGACATGTATCAAAACAGGTTTGATGCATTTGATTTGCTAATGCTTAGCAACGTTTAGACAATGCTTTTTAAAAGAATATTTTTATTTTATGGGAATGGTTTTGCAAAGAGGCTTTCTTCTCTCTGTAATCAATTCTGAAAAAAAAAAAGGTACAGATTTCTGACAAGTTTTATTGTCAACCTCCAGTTTTTAATTAGAGCTTTGTTTGTTGTACTTTGCTTGAATTAGATATTTACTTTTTTATTTCCACCCAACACTGATATAAAGCTCTCCACTGGTAAGTGAGGCACCTCAGAAAAGGCAGTATGTGTTGAAGAGGGAGCTCAGCTAATACAGACTGTTTCAACTTTTTGTCTTGCAGATTATCACACGTCTGAACAGGAAGGAACTGGTAACTGCAAACTGATTTAGGTCATAAATGAAGTCTAAAGGAGAAACAAATACAATTATGTAGTATACAATTTTCATCTTACATAAACCTATCTGCCATTAGTGGTGGAAGGAGTTATTTATACACAGCAAATGGAGAGTAAGTGTTTGACTTTGTTTTTTGTTTGAAATGCACTGTCAGAAGAAATGAACAGATTTTGTACAATCTAGTAGTTTATTCAGTAAATTACCATTGGGATATTCAAAACACATAGACATCTTCCCGCCCTGCTAGCAAACTGAAAGGTGTTACACTCTTCCCTGTGACAAAGTAACAGCCTTCACTTTTTTCGATGTCCCAGAGAAAAACAGATAATAAAACTAATTTATTCCCAATAAAATATTTTTATTGTGTTTGTTATCATGTTATTCAGCAGCTTTAAAAACAAATGCCATTTTACTGTGATTCTAGTGTGAGACATTCAGCTTGCCGTACAAACAGGCAAGCAGCAGAAAGGGTTTGGGAGGGAGCAGTGTAAGTAAGTGAGATAATGAGACTAATTTGTCACGGTTTTTGGACAAATCACATTCATAAGGTAAAAAGTGAGATGAGATTGACAAAAAATGACTGACTCTCTTTGGGTGAGAGACAGGGGCAAACAACTGTCAACCCCTTATAATACAGTGAAAGCTGAACATGGGGTAGGCACTCTTGGTCCATGAAATCCTCTGCCTTGGAGTTTGAGCACCAGCCTGAAGGAAGACAGGTGGAGTCATCATGTTGTAGAGACAGAACAGTATCTCCTTGCGTGGTCTCATTCGCTGCTGTTTTCGTCTCTGCTTCTCCCTGCCATTATCTGAGTCTCAACAGTCAGCGGGATTCATTTGTTTGCTTTGAGCCACTCAAGTGGTTTACAACTTATTATCCCTTCTGACATGGTTTCTTTGAAATATTTTAGTTGAATGGTTTCAGTATTCAGTCCATTATTTCCCTTTGAGTAGGTGGTCATGCCTGTACCTGGCTTCACTCTTTCTGACCTCTAGGGAATTTGGGAAGGTGATATTCATCTTATTGAGACTTGGAAGGGTAGAATATAACCCTCCCCAGAAACTCGTCAGGTAGGAAAACACCAGCAGGATATGGACAGCTGAAGAACGGAGTGATAGGCAGGTTGTCAGTGATACCAGGATGTCTGGCTATCCAGTGACCCACCCAAAGGGCTGAGGGAGCTGCCAGCCTCCAGGTCTGCTGGCCAGGCTCCCTGTGAATGCCACTGCTACAGAGGTCTTGGGCTTAAGAACTGCTTGGAAAGGTGGAAATAAAATAGTCTTTGGCTTTTTGAAAGTGAAGACTTGTTTTGGTTTTGGTTAATTTGATTTTTTTTTTAACAGGGCTGAGAGACACAGAGTGAACAAGAACATACTCGGTTTTTAAATAGGGCTCGTATTTTTTTTTTTTTCATTTTGAAAATTCCTAGGGAATAGGAATTCTAGTTTCTGGGAGCTCTAACACTCTCAAGCCGTATGCCTTATCATGCACTATCCTTAACAGTAAATTCTGAAGAAAAATCTCATAAGTGGAAACTTGAACACATGCAAATACAGAATATTATGAATAAGTAGAACATATGTCCATATCTGATGCATTACAGTTTTACTCATGACTCTATTTTTCACAGATCTTGAGCAGTAAACATATTTGATTTATGGATGTGTGTTTAAGGTTACAAAACAAAATGCTTAATGTTTCCTAGAAATGTCTTGGAAAAAAAGAAAATGAATGTAAAATCCCCAGATGCTTGTAAGTCAAAATTAAATAGCGAGTTTTCCAGACAAGACTTCTCATAATTAAAAATTACAAACGAGATCCAACTCTTAGTTTCCAAAAAAAAAAAAAAAGCAAAAAAAGATTTTCTCAACTGACAGGGCTATTTTGAGGCTAATAGCAATTTTTTGCCCCAAAGAAACCCAATTTTAAATGTAGTTTTCAAAAGCAAAATTATGAGAAACTCAAATTATCTATGCATGAAATAGCCTTTGGAGGACTACCATGTCCATTCTATTTTTGTCTCTCCAACCTGTTAATCACACTACACACACAAACACAAACATTTCCTTTTAAATGCATCTTCAATGTTTGCTCTTAAAGAGCCTTTTCTTAGAACAAAGCATTGTCAGGTGCCAGGCCAGGAAACAAGATGTGATAAAAGTGAATTATTCTTGTCCTGCTCATAGAACATGAGTAAAAAAAAAAAGAAAAGATGAAGTGGCAAGTTTGACTTTGACTTCAAAATATCTAAACTCTCTCATAGCTGTCTAATGCCACAGAGATATTGTTTTATATGTGATATCAACATAGGAAAATATTGCACTGGAAATGGCCTCTGGAAAACACAATTCTTAACTGTTATATTTACATTTTCTTATCAAACTGATTATTAACTCCCTCATACATCCAAATAATCTGGTCCTTGGGGCATGAATTTAGCTATGATATATGTCATTCAGAAGGGGAGTGAATAGGTTCAAATCCACATCTGTCTATTTCTTAGTGTCTTAATTTGCAGGCTGTACTGGGAGCAAGAGACAAGGGAAGAGATCCCTATGCTATTCCCAAAGTCACACACAACATTAAGCTCTTCCTGTGTTGCACTTGACCTCCCTGAATTTCACCAGTCTCTATCCTTCCCCCCACCCCTCATCCAGACCCTCTTAATGGCCTCTCCACAGCCTCTCTTCCTCCCTGGGATCGATCAATACCCTGGTATCACTCTCCTTTCTCTCCCTGCTGCTGTACAACCCCAAATATGCTGCTGGAAGCTCCCTGACATTTGCACTCATGGCACATCCTATGAGGGCCATGTGCCCAACCCTGTGTGCTTGTGCCAGCCAAAGAGGTGCAGCTGTGCAGACACATCGCCTGTCCCATGCACACATCTTCCTCCCACTCTCCAAGGCTTTGGACTATGTCCACTGTGCATTTATAGTAAGTCCTAACAGTACAGGCTTTAATACCCACCTGGTGAAAGTTTTCATTACATTTATTGGGAATTTAGGAGTAACGATTTGAGAACTTGGTTACTTAATTCTTTGTGCTCTTGCTCACTAAATTTTTGATTTACACAATGACTTTAACTAGAAGGATAATTCTTAAAGTCAATCAAATTAGGGTGTCTTTTTTGCAGGGACACTTTCAGATTGATCTCAGCCTGTTTCATATTGATTTTTTTTACTTGCAGAACTCATCCAGCATTGCTAACTCCAAATGAGCACAGGTATGCTTGTGTGAGGCTTTCCAAGAATGTAACGTGTGGGGTGGAAGCAAAGCACAGACAAGTGAGAAGCTGCAATGCTGTTACCAGAGCAAACCAATGTCCTGAATGTGGGGCTCCTTCACCTGGAGCTCCATTAACTCCTGCTGAGTAAATAACCGCCTGGCACAGAGACAGAGTGCTTTCTCAGTCTATTTATTAGAATTTGGTTTCGAGGGAAGGGGTGAGAATAGTGGGGCTATGAATTTGAACTCCAATGGTAACTAAATAAATCCAGTACTTTCTTCCTAAATATAGAGTTATTCCTAAGGGGGAATAAGAAATATACTGCACGGCCAGGGTTTAAGCCTTAAGTTTGTGTCTGCGCTCTGTGAACTGTGCTAGGGAGATTTTTTTTTCTTTTTTACCTATTCAAGGTCTTAAAAATAAAAGCTCAGTAAGCTCAAAGGCATTTTGTAAAGATATTTGAGGAACTAGTCACTCTCAAGACTAGCACAATGAATAGGATTCAAACTCATTAAAAGTAGGGACTCTTCTCTGACACGTAATGACACAGCACACAGCTCTGGTGTCACAGCAAATAACATGAGGCAGAGTTTGCAAAAGCTGCAGCTAATCAGGAAAGTTAGACAAGGACTGTGTAGTGCCTTTTAACTGCTTCGACCTCCTAAAGCAGCAGTCCAGCATTGCAAATTACTGTAAGTGACAGGAGGGAAACTAAAACCAGGTCCATTTGACACTTTATGTAGTGGGAGAAATTAGTGCCACCCCCCAGGGCTCTGAGTGGTGATCTGTGATGGTACCAGTGTAGCTGTTTGGAGGTGGTAGCACTGACTTGGAAGGAGAGAGAGGATGTGGTACCAGCCAGGTGGTCCAAGTGCCCTTGCGTGACAGGTCAGCTAGGACGGAAATGAAAAAAAGCCAAGTTCACACCCTAAGGGTTAATTAGTCATTTTAGTTACTCTTTACATTAAAAGCTGTGAAAATTAAAGGGTCAAAAGGGACTATAGCGATTCTGGGTTCACAAGCACTGCAGTAATACGGCTATTTGGAGTTCTGTGATTATTCTGATTTAATGAGAACATTCCTATGAAAGACACAATTCAGTTGTGGGCAGTGTGCAAAGCCAACCTGACTTGGAGGGATCAGTCATTTATGCTGTTCCTGGTTCCCAGCACACCCACAGACAAGCCACTGTTAAGGCTCTTCAAGAGTGTGTATTTACTCTGCACTGCAGCTTGAATCTGGACTGGGCCTCCTTTTAGAAATGATGGCACAGACAGGCACCCGTTCCTGTTTGTGATCAGAAGCCAGACAGCACGGTTGACTAAAAATCACCACTTGAACTAGATCCATCCTTTCCCCTTCGTCCTGTTTTCCAGCATGGAAGAAGAATCACCAAAGATTTTTCTCCTGGAGCAGAGTCCTCACTCCTCATCGCTGCTGCTTTCACATCAGCAGAAGCAGGAGAAAGCTGCCAGCAGCCGCCACAGGTGCTCCCCACCTCCAAAGTCTCCTGACAAAAATGTGTCTCCTGTAAAGCTCAGATAAGCACAGTTGGCTGACAGCACCCTGAGGATGTACATGTACCCATGGGCCCTTCTGACAGCCAAATGCTAATTAGGGCAACCTATAAATTATGATCTCTAGCTTGCCCAAAGGGTAGATACAAGCCCGGTCTGAATGGCCGGGTTGTGCAGCCAGGAAGCCATAAATGGACCACAGGGCACAGGACCAGGCATGCCTCACCGTGTTGTACCTCTTAACCCCTCTGCCGGTAAATCCACCACAGAGGGTCTTAATATAGAGAAAGGTACAAATTCATCATCAGTCCTTCCTAGACCATATTAATTGCCAGCGTTACAAAGTTTTCTTGGAGCCACAGGAACATTAGGGATTTCTTGAACTATAAAGAGTATAGATATGATAATGAAAGCTTTGTGTATGAGCCAGGAGGTGTTAGCCATTGCCTGCAGGTGCCTGGGATGTCAAGTCTGTTTCACAAATGTCGAATGCACTGAGTCTGAGTATGACAAACCTGTATGCCTGCTTAACTCTTTCTCAATATTTTTTATACTATCTCTGATAGGTTAATTACTGTGACAACTGCCATTTAAAAAAAAAAAAAAAGTATTTTTCTGTTTCTATTGTAGAATGAAGTCTGTAGGATCTGTGCAGATTAAGGGGAAAATAACACCTGTGTGTATCCTAAAAAAAGCTCCTAGCATTAACATTCCTCATGGCATAAACTTTTTATAGCAAAGCCAGTGTTTTCATACATCTGCAAGTTGGAGAAAGCAGGAGAAAAGCTGAAAGCTTATTTTAATGGAGGTAAGCAACTAAAACTCTACCAGAAGAACCTGAGAGGGGATACAGGAAAGAAACAGGGTGACTGAATTTGACCTTGTGGTGTGCATTCACAGGATACAGGGAGAAAAGAGAAATCACTACACCTTGGGCTGGAAAAAGAGTCCAGCAGGGCTGTGATGGGAGGTCGTGCTCTGACTCCAGCAGTCACAGCAGGACAGTGCAGCTCTTTGAAATCGTGGGGGTGTGTGAGTCCTAAATGATAAACCTAATGAGCCAGCAAGGGCAGCAGGCCAGCTGAGGACTGGTGATGCTACTTAGAACCTTAATGATGCATCAGAAGGGGGATACTGATCCATTAGTGTAAATCCATATTGATAAGCAAATGTATTTTTTTCATCTTTACATCCTGGTTAATGGTAAAACATACTTTAATATACCCTGGAAGATCCCTTATTCCAGGACAGACTGACAAAATTCTGGAGTAATGGATTTCATTCTGTGACAGTTACCTAAGAGTCAATGCAATTTTATTAATTTATCCACAAACAGCAACTAAGAAAGCAAGTTTACTGCCAGCATACTTAAATTCTCTCCACAGGAGTCTACAGCTGTGCTAGAAAACATCCAGGGGCTTGCAGCAGAGTGCGAAAAACACAGCTGTTGAGGGTCGACAACCTCAGGTTGTAGGGTCCCCGGGAGTGTGGCCAGCAACCTGCCACAGACATCTCCATGGGAGCCTGACTCATGCAGGTAACACAGGTTGATATTCTCTGGAGCTACTTTGATCTTGGCAAGAATTATCTGGAGCTGTTTTAGAGAGGAGTGAAAATATGGAGTCTGTAAGGCAGATGTCACCATGAGCTCCTGTAAATTTCACCTTTCATAAAGAGTTTCCAATTAACAATATGATGTAGATAGTAAATAGCTATATTTTGTGGAATTTTCACCCAATACCATGCTCCTCCTGCACCCCTGTGGAGTAGACTTTTGCTGTCACTGTGAAGCTTTCTAGCAATACTTTTATGTAGTTCCACTCACCAGAGGACTATCTGCAAAAGACAGGTTAGTAAATGTGCAAACTATTATGATTTTGAACATTCCTTTTTTGAGAGGTATTGCTAATACTTGAAAAATGCTTACTGGTTTTTTTTTTCTTTCTTTTCTGAAACCATCACAAATATGATAGTGTAAGGGAGCAGTTCTCTGTGGGGGGAGACCACAGGGAGTTTCTTTCTTCCACTTCTAAATTCTAAGTCCTAAAACACCAGAATCTGATAAATGTATTTAACCACAGGTCAAAGTGTTAGGTGCCTTCCAGGGGAGTGGAGTACAGGCTATGATCTCTCCGAAACTGCTCTGAAATTATGCTGGGGCAGGCATGGATCTCAACACAGAGCACCAAAGGTATTTTAAAGGAAATGTAGTTCTCCATATTCACAGTCCCTTCTACTACAGGTGGAATACATGCTTCAGTGACAGCAACTAATAGAGCAGAATCCTGGCATTTTTTGTTATTAATCTATTTCTACTTTAAATAAACACTCTTTACCATGGATCACTAGTTTAACTGTTTAATTATACTCCTAGGATCACAAGACCATACTGTCCAAGTATTTCTCAAGTGGCATCCCCTCAGTAAGGAGACCATTCATTTCCAGCCCTGAAAAGCAGAGGAAGAAAGTAGAGGAGCAACATCACTGGGTGTGCACTGGTCTAGCTGAGATAATTAGTTAAGGTGGAGTGATCCTTGGAGGCAAGGTGAGGCTGAGCCAAGGCAACCATTGTTTCAGTGAGATTTAGTACCAATTAATTCTATGTAACACATAAACAGAGAAGGTGAAAGCAAGAGAAGGCAGCTAAGGTAGGATGAGAGAGAAAGTGATCGTAGTCTCAAATCGATCTACCTTCCCACTTTCAGAAAATCATTTGAAATACTGGTTGATGTGTGTGACATGTGGATGAGCTGTGGCAGGCAAACCTTTTGGCACAGAGGTGCTGAATTCAACACAATATTTGCTTTCTAGTCAAGGGCAGTTCTACTTTGTTGAAATAAGGGATGGATCTCTTACAATAGTAATGAACAAAGAGATCCATTTATGCTGCTGCAAAAGCCTTCTATTTGAGGTATTGCTTTTCTTTACATGTATATTTGGAAGACCAGACAGCAAAATAAAAGGTGATGTAACTTACACGACCAGTGTAAATATGAAGATGTTATATTTATATTGTCTTGTGTATCTTTTATTCAACTACAGAATTAGTAAAAAATGCTTTCAAGCAAAATTGTCCCTCTACTTCCATCACTGCTACCTTTTCATGCCTTGTGTATTCTGAATATACAGGCATATCTTTCATCATATGAGGAACAAGGCATTGAGATTGCACTCTTGAAATGAAATGTTGACATACTGGATGAGTAGATATGTAGCCCATTCCTATGGAATACGTATTGCAAGATTGTTGCATGATTCAATTAGGTACTGGAGATGTTTTGATTGAAATAAAATTTATATTGGCTAGCAATCCAATGTTCACATATATAACAACAAAGATTACCCTTGAGGTTGATAAAAATGTAACTTTCCAAGATCAAAAATAATATCCTGATCCCAGGAAGTAGGAAGAGTTTTTCAAAGGGAATAAGTATTAGATTTTTCTTCATCTATTTATTCTGGATCTTGTCCATTTTAAGCTTCTGCTGTCAGCAGCTCTGCTGGAGATGGAACACTAACTTTTATAGCCTCATCTGATCCAGTATATGAACACCTTTATGAAGCAGCAGTATCAAACCTAGTAAGGAAAGGGACCCCTTTTAGATGAATAGCAGAGCCTTAGGCATCAAGGTTACAGTTAAAATACAGAAGGAAAAGAAAAAAAAAGAGAAAAAAACCAGAAAAACAGGCAGGTTCGCTGTCTGTGATGCCCAAGCCCTGGAAATTTCTCTGTATTCCAAAGGTTTGAGAAGGAGCAGAGGCTCAAGACCTCCTATTGTGAGTCCCCTGATATGGTCTTCCCTCCTGTTAGTTACACCAGCATCCCTAATTGACAGCAAGAAAAGTCACTCTGGAGCTCATAGTCCTCAATGACATGTAGTGCACACACCACTTAAGATGCCTCATTGAATTCATGCCCAGTTACTGTAGTCCCCATTGGCTCTTATTATAGCTCAAGAAGTGCAGGGATAATGGTTTTCTTTTTCCCACATTCTTGTAAGGTTCGCCTGTGTTTCTGTTAACTTTCCAAGTCCTTCTCTACCTTCTCCTAACCCTGGTAAAAGCAATGTCCTCTGTCCAGCTCATATACAGCTATGTATTTCTTTAGAAGGTTAGATTTTGTCTGGAAGTGATAAAGGCTGTATATTCTGCAGGATAGCTAAGGGATGCTCATGCTTTCACTCCATTATTTAAAATCCCTGATGTGGACAGGCATCTGATCTAACTTCCATTTTAGTACATTGCTTCTTTCACCTAATATGGAAACACAAACTTCATATCCTGATACAGTCTGAAACTCTCTTCATGCTTTGGTAGGTATGGATCAAACAGCAATTACAAGAAGCATAGCCTATCCCAGCTTCACCAGTTACCTCAGAATTTCATACAGACATCCTCAAGACCTTGATAGTTATCCAGATCGCTAGACCATGTGGTGCTCCAGCTTGCCATGGTTGCTTTGTCGCTGCTTCCCAAGCTACAATCATAATCCTGGCTGCAGAGTAGACACAGGACCCCAGCAAAGGTTTCAGGAAAAAAATCAAAGAATGCTGCTGTCTATATTGTGGTTGTATATAAATATTAAAGGTTTCTTCCACAACAGAAGTGACATTAACTTAAATTAATTCAACTGATTGGCTGTAGAGGGTAGATAATTACTTCATCCCAGCATGAATATGCTTGTGCCTATGGAACCCCAACTTTGGCTCTGGCCCCTCTGAAAAGCAAGGCTTTGTGGGGTATCCAGTAAACTCCACAGCTAATCTGGCTACAAATCACCCAAAGAACCTGCCACTGAGCACGTATTTTCCAGACAAAGAACATACAGTCTGCTACTTTAAAGCAGGGAAGTGGCTTGGAGAAGCAGTTGCTTTCTAGAATTTTGTTGTCATTGTTGTTCATTCCCATTTTAGAAAGTAATCAAAGAAAATCTTATTTTTTGATGCATTATTCACTTGGCCTGCCATGTGGACAAAATTGCATTTCTATGGGTCTGGAATTTCCTCCTGGAAAAGATGTGCTCTGTTGATTTGACTATATTATTGGAATATTTTTAAAGGTTTTTTGTTTGCTTGTTTTTGTTTTATTTTGGGTTTTTTTTGTTGTTTGTTTGTTTGTTTTTAAATATATTGGTGAACAGTCAGCAAATGAAGGGGTTCTTGGCCCCACAACATGAAAATGGACGTAATAAGACCTTTGCACGAGAAGATAAGTAGACTTTGGACTGAGCTTTTTTCTTCAAGATTCATATTAATTTGAAGAAAATAACTTCTCAGCAATTATGCAAAGTTTTGAATCATCTGAGCAATGGAGAAGTGAATTTGAAGATTTACTGCTCATGAAGTTTCTTAAGGAGGAGTATATTTGGGCTGTTCAGGCAAGAATCTGGAATATGGTATGTAGAGAAGAAAAGCAGGTACTGTTCATATTCCAGAAAAGACAGCTGGAAATCATTTCAAATTTAGAACTACTGGCATGCACAGTGCATCCATTAGGTATTGCTATTAGTCAGCACATTCTGACAATCATCTCTATACAGCGAATTTGGAAAAATAAATGATCAAGACATACTGAAAGGGAAAAATAAGAGAGTACAATTGTCTGCATATATGTCTGATAGCTTGTGATTCCAATAGTGTCTTTTCAAATACCTGGGGAGGCTTAAGAAAACTAAGTTAGAAAATTGTTACTTTGTCGCTCCAAAAAAAAGGTGTTTTGGAATGGAAAAAAAAATCAACACATTTAAGTGTATAGCTCAGTCTGGTGTCAGTTCCAAGAAAGCTGGAAGGGAATAAAAAGAGGTAAGTGAAAACTAAAGTGGATTTATTTTTTTTATTTATTCTTTTAATCTGAGGAAATTAAGACAATGAATGATCAAAGCAATATAAGGCTCAAAAGGGGCTCCTGATTTCTGTGATTGTCCAGTGGTTCCTCTCCCTCAGTGAGGATTTTGGTGGCTTTCTTTCATGGGTCATTTTTTTACCATTTTTGTCCTCCTCTCCAAAACTAGTCTGAGCAGTGCAGGCTGGTGCAACCATGTTCATATACCTGTTTCTGCACAGTTTGGACAGCACTTCCACGGGACTAGATCACAGCCCTTCTCAGCAGGGGCAGGAGGGGCAGCAAAAGGGACATTGAACCTCTTCTTCCTCTCCCTAGGTCAGCCAGCACCATGTGTGCTCCTGTGCCAAATGCCCAGGGACACGCAGCACCTCCATTTCAGACAGAGCTTTGTCCTCTATTTCCGTGCTCTGAGATCCACAGTGTGACAAAATGCAGAGAAACTCTCAGTCTTTCTCTGCAAGTGCCAGTCTTCTGATGGGATAAGATGAGGGATGGGAACTGCTTTGGGGAGCAGTCGGACTGCTCTGCTGACTTCCAGGAGGTGAAGGCAGGTCTTTAGCTCCAGTGCAAGGTGCACAAGAGACTCTCCTGTCAGTTGCACCAAAGCATCTCTCAGAGAGAAAACTAAGAAACAATCAATGGAGATTTGTCTTTTGGTTGATTATTTAAGAAAATTAAAGGAAAAATTCAGGCAGGAGTTAAGTCTTGGCAACTCATCTAGTTTATGTTTTATAGTGTATTGGAAGACTCTTCAAATGCCTTTGCCTTTGATACTTGCATTCCTGCACTTCTACTATTGAGGAAGCCTCATGAATAACAAGTGGAAAAGGTGTTGCTGCCTGTGTAATGTTTCATCATGGTAATTAAAGTTCATGGCAGCAGAGGGAAGTGGGGAATTGTTCATGGGTGCCACAGCCAAAATATGCAAGAGCTCAGGGTAGCTGGGACTTCCATCGCTGCTTCATTTGCTCACCCTCCTACTAGTAGTTCATAAAAGCCAAAACACAGATCTTCACTGCTGCAGAAGAATGCTGCAGCAGAGCATTTGTAATTGTCACTTTGCACAGGTCCTCCGAGCAAAGGGCCGAGTGATTCTCACTCCCTCCCCAGTGACTGTGTGATGATTTTAGCCCTTACTCACCCCAATGGCCAAGGCAGCCCCTTCTCCTGGATACCTCTGACACAGTAAAATGTACAGTGACACAAAGCCAAAAGATCATTTAATGTGTCAAAGCCTAAGCAAGTCAGCCTGACCTTGAGATGGATCCAGAGCTCCAGTCACCCACAGCTAGTCAGTTGTCCATCACCATGGTTCCAGGATGGGACAGAGTTTCATAGCATATGATGCTGGAAAATGTAAGTAGCCATATCGGACTGAAGTGACTTGGTTACAGAATACTTGCTTCTGAAGACTGCATACCACAAGAATATACAGGTGATCAAAATATTAAAAGAGTAATTCTACATTGAATAGAACATATGATAGACTGAAAAAAATATTTAAGATATTTAGATGTCATAAACCGCAGCAAATTTCAAAATGCAGTGTTATGTCTGCATGAAATAGAATATTATTGATTTTTAAACAATCTAATTGATACATTTATAGTTTTCCTCATTTTTTATTTAAAACAGTCATTTGAAATTGAGTTAGGCATTTAAATGTTTCAGTTCAGCCAAATTTGCAATTTTTATTGGAAAAAAAAAGTCAGATACAATGTCTTGTTGATCTCAGCCTATGTCTGTCTCTTCACAAAATGTTGACTGAATGAATAATAAAGCATTCAGCTTAAATACATAGTGAGCCTTCACATCTGAGGCTTCAAAAATTCAGCTGGAAAGTTAGTTGGTATCATATTTGTAGGCTTTTTTTTTCTTATTTCTTTCTTGAAACGGGATAACCTGGAACAGATACATGCCTTTTTTTCCCTCTTTTTTTTTTTTTTCCTTTTAAAATTACCTCATCTTTTCAGACTTCAAACTGAGACTTTTAAGGATCTTTCTTGGAAGGCTTTGACCAGCTTTTATTTTTATTCAAACCAAACAAATAAAATTTTGAGAAATTTAATACAAATAAAGCCATCCTGGCATCGACTAAACAGAATTCATAACATTAATGGAATGTGGTAACAGTTTAAGAGATTTGAATCTCATGTGAACAGCCTCTAGCCATTCAGGTGTGTATACAGTATCCCCATTTTAATCACTTACACATAGAAAATATCTCACAGGAAAGGAACAGGTCATAGGTCAGACATAACTAGCAGTTAATTAAGATACAATCAAATGTTTGTGCCGTGGCCTGCTGCAGCCACCTGAGACTCTCGAATATCCATTTGCATCTATCTGTGCTAAGCTGTAACCACTCAAACACTGAAACCTCACAAGCATTTTCTCCTTCGAGCCTCTGGCAGAACACCTTGGTCTTATATTTTAATATCAGAGACTAGCAGCTTCTGAGAGTCACAGTCTAACTACTATTTTTAAAGTTTCTTAATTTACTTCAAAATTCAACACCCACTGAAGTCACTGAGAATCTTCCCATTACTCAGGTCCTTCCCGACAGGCAAATGAAACACACTCATGTCTACATTCAGTCTCACAAAAAAGGTATCCAAAGAGGGTATAGAGGCACCAGCAAACAAGATGTGTCATAGAATTAGCTGTGCTGGCCCATACATATTAATTAGCAGTAGCACCCTTGAACGAGAAATGAGATAGATCTGCTAGACCTGCACATGCACACACACCAAGGAGAGGTTTTGCAGCTCCTCAAATCCTGTTCATTTCTGGTATGTGAGCTCTGTTAGCCACAAGGCTCTCCCAGAAGGAAAGAGTCAAATTGTAATAATTCATCAAGTAAGGCCAGACTTGAAGAATAATTTAATACAAATAGGTCTATTAACTCTCTCCTTATGAAAATATACTGTATATTAGCTTATACACAATGGATTTTTTTTCCATAGTTTTTTTTTAATTAAGTAAAACAAAGCAAGTTTCCCACAAGTGATATGTACAAAAGTTGTTCCAAAATTTTAATTAAGAACAAATAAACAAAAACATCCAGTCAAACAAATCCAGCTCTACTTTTTAAGTAGAATATTTTGATCTATTCTGTTTCTGTTGAGTGCGAGACTGGGAGAGTGAGTAAACTACTGTATCCAAAAATCTTAATGATATTGTACAAAGATGGGAAATCACTTATTAGCAGAGGCATTAGCAATAGCAGAGATAGGAACCAGAGATTTGAATGTGAATGTTTCTGTACCTAACAGTAATATACTTAAGTCAATGAAAATATTTTATTTGCTTTATCACTTCCATCTCTAAGTACTGTACTTAGCCATAGCAGATCATTGCAGCAGATCAGAATTTCATTACCTAATCTAAATACAAATTGTCTTTAAAGCAATGCCGCAGTTCTTTCCTTAACCTTCCACACCTAAAAATTGCACAGGACATTTGCTACTAAAAAATCATGAACTCGTAATGAGAGTCTGTGGGTAGTAGCTGCATTTATTGTAAGGTTAACTGTGTTTATACTTCAGATAAGCTTCATGTATAGATGGTGTATTAGTGGGCAACAGAAAACTTCATGTATTTTCTGCAAAATGACAAGACATTCTGTGGACCTTTTTATTTCCATTGTGCTAGCCCTTACCAGACAGAATTATTGAAAGGCATTGGGTGGTATGGGCCATTCCACATCATATTTATTTTATTACTTTTACCTTACTTTGCTGCAGGTGAAGCAGTTTATAGGAAATCCACAATCACGTAATAGCCCACAAACCTTACCAAAGAAGTCCAGCCCCTCTCAACTACTGGCAGTAGTTGAGTAGTAGTACTACTTTTCTCCTAATATTTTAACAGATTACTAAAATGTTCCAGTAATAAAAGGAATACTTGATAACTTGCTATATTTGATTATTGACATTCGGAAACTTCCTTTTAATTATTTTTTGTGCAGTCTGTTGGCCTTGCTAGACATGATCCCCTGCTGCTGCTGGCTGGAATGGCAGCTTTGCTTCTCCAACACTTTTGGTTTCTTATGATTTTGCCATCAAAGCTCTGAACAGATTAAAAATACAAAGCTCTTACTTTGTGCCATCTGCAGTTTGCAAGTAGAGAAGAAAAACTGCATAACACGGAATCGTATTTCCTAAAGAACTTTCTTCTCAAGAGGAGTCAGAAACTCATTCTTGCAGATATCAGGAGATCTGCAGAAAAAGGCAGCTGAGGAGCTAAAAAAATCCTCACTGTGAATGCACAGGTGCTAACTGGAAGCTTCTTTGCATTTCTGCTACACATCTAAGTAGGCTGAGAGACATCCTATTTCCATACATCTACATGGAGAAAACAGCCTCCATTCAGCTGCTTCTTTAACTCCCTGCTGAGGATTCATTTGTCAACAGAAGAAAGGATCAAATTAGTGACGTTTCCATCTCCAAGGTGTTTAACACTGATATCACAGCACTTGTAAGAGGAAAAAACATACAGGTAATGAAGTCTGCCATTGCAGGAAGACTCCTCTGTCTCTACATCTTTTAAAACTTCAGTCTCTGTGATATTTCAGTGTTTGAAGAGTGGTAGGATTTCTTCCCTCCTCCTGCTCCCAGATACTTGACAAAGTAAAATTTAATTTGATGTCTTTTCAGCATTTGTCAGGAATCTAATTCCTAAAACCAGAAAACATACTTTCTTTAAATTGTCTTAAGCCAGGTACTAACTGTATAAAATTCTCAACTTATTGACTGCCAGTATCTCTCAGGTGTACCGATCCACTTAACCCATAGTGTTGGCCTCCCAAAGTGAGTTATCATCAGATGAAAGTCAAATTAGAATTACGCAGGGAGAACATTTTGATCAGCCCTGGTAATTTTTACATATTATTTCACATGTCTAGACAAATCCCGTAAAGCCTAGTAACCAAAATATAAAGTACTTCATAAATATCAAATATACATGAAACCTTGTGGCTAACTGAAAGCAATCACCTGTATCAACTACCACGAGTTAGACCTAGTTAGAATAGTTCTTAACATAAACCCATGAACTTTAACTGAATTTCTGCTGTAGAAGATAAAATGTGATCAACCACCTGCCCCAAACAACAGAGCAGTCTTTGGTGTTCTCAGGGAAATAGAGAGTGAAACTATGTAAAAAAAAAAAAAAATCTTCAAGGAGTACAGAAGTGTGGAGGATGTGTCTGGAACAAACTGATTGTGGATGCCAGCAATTGTGGGGACAGCAAATCAGGAAACAAAAGCTCAAGCTGATCAGACAAATCACCAATGGGGTATTTCTCTACCCAATTCTATAACTGAAGAAACCTAGGAATGAATACTGGGGTTTTCTCAGGAGTTCCTGATGATTTTGATGAGGGACCCACACCTCTGCACCCAGATCTAGGGCCACCTCTCCAGCCTTTGTGGGGGGCAGGGAGGAGAGAAAGAGCCCAGGAAACCCCATGTTCCTATGCTAGGATGAAGTACAGCATGGCAGGAGCCACCACATTGACCTGTCCACCCTCCCTCCAGGACTGTGTCATCTCACATGCAGAACAAGGAGCTTATGGAAGAAACTGCTGTATTAAACTGCTCAGTTTATCTCCCTCACTACACCATCTCCCCCCAAAATGAACCTTTATATACATAAAATGGTCTGTGTTCATTCTCTTAGCTAAGACTGGCTTAACTTTGACTCAGTTTAACCTGTGACTAAATGATTTAAAGTAAATCCAAATAAATATTGCCATTCTTCTGAAATAAGGAGTGAAAAAGGATGAAGCTTTCTGCATTGCTTTAATCCCACTATATAAATTTACACCTAAAGTTATATTGGTGTCATGTTCTCAAGCAGCAAAGCCTTTTGGGACTTCCTGTCTCTCTTGCTCTGCCTTCTGTTTTCTTATTCTTTTCAAGGTTAATGGTATGATTACTCAAACACAGTGATTTATTCAACCCTTATTATTCCAAGGAAGTTGTTAACAAGTCATGGATTGGGTGTTAGGTTATTTAAGGCTATTAACAAGACATGCAAATACTCAGGCATGTACTTGTGACTGACACAGAACTGTGCAAGTAAAACACATACATTTTAAAGCTTCCCCTGGCTCAAACTGTGTGGGTAGCATGGCTTAGAGTAGTTGTCCTTCATAGGCCTTCATAGCACATAAATACTGCTAACTCTTTCTGACTTTTTAATTGCTCTTCGAAGGGTCCTGGCAGCATGCTGGGCACACAAGGCAGACTCAGCATGAACCGGAGCAAGAGACCAGTTATCAAGCAAGTAACATTATTCCTCAGGAGAAATCTAATGTCCTGACTAAAGAGGTCATGAAGGGTGGTTGTTTTATTTGGAAACCAGTAAGCTTTTTGGCAAAAAGGAGAGAAGACTCCAAAATAAATTCCCTGAGTCAGAAGCTGTGGAATTAAGAAGGAGGTGGCAGCATTTGCACAGGAGAGCTAAGAACAGGAGTGTTTCAGAAATAGGTTTTTCTTCACTTTCCTTTTTGCTCTACGAAAGATAGAGCATAACAACAGAAAGCCATACTATGAAACTGATAGAGACAAGGAGAGGTCTAAATCTTCTTATCACAGTGACCAAAAAGCTTCATCTACCAAGGGGATCAAGGCTAGAAGAGAACCTGCCTGTCCCCTCCACGAGTGAAGAGACCTGAACACAGGAAGAAGACTTACAAAAGCTGTTGCAAAAAAATAAAACTTTCTTAAATTAGTCAGCTACACTGAGGTGTTTGCCTTGTGCTTCCCTTTTTGGGGGAAGAGACACCAGTCAACTAAATTTGGACTGACTATTTCAGAAGCCAGCGCCCAGGCAGAGGCATTAGATGAGACCAAAGGAAGAGAAGACAGTATTAATCTGGAGGAACAGTAGGGGATCCGTGCTACTGGAAGCAACTTGGGTAGTGCTTGCTTGGCTTGTAGCTCCTGCAGTAGCCAGGCAGAGCTCGTACCTGGTGCTGGCAGCCTGGTACCCAACAGCACTATCAATGTAGTGCCTAGGTGAGCATGGACACCAGGAGGCTTTCTCAGGAGATAGAGCAAAGTGTGTCTTTTTAATAACCTTCTCCTTTCAAATGTACCGGTTACTTCCAGGCAGTATTTCAGTGTAACCGTCACGCCTGAGTCACTAGCCGAGGGTCAGATCATGAAACTAAACATATTAAACATGTAAATTCGGTCTGTCCAGACCTTACTTTCAGATCCCAGCTGTACTACTTTCTTCTGCTTTTCCCCAGAAAGAAGCAAACAGTGATGCAAATGAAATACACAAGACCATTTAATTTAGCATAAGAATTTTCTTCAGCCTTAGCTGAACACTGAGTGCTAGTTTTAGGAGCAGCAGACAAAGGTTTGTTTGCAGTGAGTATGATAGAACGTGAATTGTGTAACTGCCTGTTGATTTGGTGTAAATCTCAAAATTAATAATCCTCAATTAATGAATTAAAAATGCATCATTCTGCTTCAATTTTGAACTCCTCCAACAAGGAAGAGGAATACCCTATGGCACGCCTTGCTAGAGCCAGGCCAGATGCCCCTAACAGAAATCAGCATAAGGCCACTGATGCCACTGCATAGGACTGTACCATTTGAGAACTGGGCCATAGGAACTGTCATAACACATTAATTTCTAAAATGGGAGCAGGGTGGAAGGCATCAAGAGATCATTTATTTTACCTAGTGGCCCCAAGCCAGTATGAGACATACCTAAATAGCTGACAGTTTTTTGTCTGAAACATCTGCTCTCTAGCTGGCATAAGGTATGCTGCAGACCTCTGGTCTCAAAGGAAGCTGAACATGAAAAAATGGATTTTCAAATGAAAGTCACTACTAACAGGTTAGATGTCTGTTAAAGGGGATAGCTATTGCATAGAAGAAATGTCCACAGAGTACCACAAATGCATGTAGATATATAACGTTGCATATATGTTCATTTTGTAATTTATGAGGGAATGCTATGAAACCCAGAGCTCTGATTCAACAACACTTTCTGCATTGTATTCTTCTGAAAAAAAAAAAAAAAAAAAAATTGCTGAACTTTCAGCTGATCTAATCCATTGTTAACTGTATCCCCTTTCCCTGTGAAAATAGCCTGCTCCGCATGAATAATTAGCACACTGGTCCGAGGCCAGGGAGCTGAGCAACCCCGCTCACCTCAGCAAGACTGCCCGTCCAGTGGCGGCTCTGACAGCTGTCACACGGGACGTCTGCTTCTTACATCACCGCGGCAGCAAGTGCACATTCAGCCATTCCATACATTACTGCAGATACGGGTCAACTGCTTTGCTGTGCCCTGCAAAGCAGTCTAATTCCTCTCCTCTGACTTCATAAGCTCTGTTTGGAAAGGTCCCGATAGAGGCAAACCCAAAGCAGCTATTAGACAAACGGCATAGCGAGACAAGTTATTTTTAAACACCAAGTATGACAAATATTTTGGAATACATTCAACCCTGTAAAACTCTTCAGATTTTGGCAATATCCCTTGAAACTTGCATCACAAATGCTCTTCACACAAGCATCTTGATTTTCACAAGGGCTACAAATGTCCATTCACGGCAACAACTTTTAGTCTCTGGCTCTTTATGACTTCTGTAAAGCACTTGCCTCCATATTTAAAACTGATCATGTACAGGAGTGCTTCTCAGACTTGGCCTTAAAGCTGACACTGCTGGATATGTGCCGCCCTTGAGGACTTGACTTTAATCTTGATGTTTTTTTCATGTGTAGCCTGAAGAGACAGTCCGAAGTCTGATCAATACACTATGAACATGTGAGAAAATAGATGTCAAGGATCTAGGGAAAGCAAAATAACATTTTCTTTATAAAAATATTGCAACACTGCATACTAATTTTACAGCCCACAACAACTCATTCTTGATCACAGCTGGAAGAATAACTGATTAAAGATGTCACATTCTCCTGAATTATTATTTTATCATTACCTGTCAGAATACTGATTCGCAAATTTCTGAATATATACTGGTGTTCAGAACATTCATTAATAGAAAGCTTTGCAAATAACCTGCCCAACTCTAAACTTGCAATAATGAAATATTTGAAGAGTGCTGCTTTTTCATTATTATTTTGAATATTTGTGAATTTTGAAATCTGGAGAAAAACAAAACCAGTTCAAAATCCCATACTAATTCTAATATTCCCTTTCAGTCACTTCCAGTAAATGGTCTAAGCGGCTCTACAAATAGACAATGTGCACATTTCATTTTATTCATTTTCCTAGTAACTAGGAAGAACATTTTCAAGCCTGATCTTTTTTTTTTTAATGGGATTCCTACTCAGATAGTTTTGCACAGTATGAAATTTACTCCTTGCCAAGTAGGAGAATCCACAAATGAGTTTTTCTACTGTATATGAAGACTGGCTTCTCACTCACCAAGAACATTTCTTCACCGAGGGCAAGAGCACAAACCAGGGCTCTGCAGTAGAGACATGACCACTGGAAGCACCAACACAATCAGCCACTGCAACTCAGCTAGAGCTTTTATTTGAGGGACAATAAAAAGCCAGTGTTTAAACTACCTTTCAAACGATGGTGTGCGTGCTCCTAATCCCTTTCAGGACAAAGCCACACAGTTGAGCTAAAGTTACCTTTGATATCAGTTTTAAGCTAAGCTGTCTGGCTTTGCTCAGGAAGAAGAAATTGCAGTGCTCAGTTGGACCAGTTATAGCTAAGCAGCAATTTAAAACTACTGCCCCTCATCTGCTTGCTAGCATATCTCATCTGCAAGACTCTATCGACAGCATCAGTGTAGAAGGACTAATACATCACATGAGAATGAAATTTTGCTAAGTCGGTAAATCACTGGGTCCATATTTTACAAGAATAGCGTGCTTCATGTGTTAACTGAGCAGGCCTGCCATTGCTAGACACGGAGAGGCCTTTCTGCCTGTACTAAACTACATCTTTCACATGGCCATGTTTTCACAAAGGTCTGTATCATGTTACCTACCATTTTTTTTTCCCATTGTGAGGCTTGTGATTTAATGAGGTCCTCCTGAGTCTGAGGTATGTAAACTGGTTGCATTCTAATATGCTGCACTCTGAATCAAAGGCATCGGAGCTTTTAAATTGCATTTGCTTTTGACTGTGACGCAAATCCTTTTCTAACAGCAAGTCACAAAGTAACATGGAGTGAACTTCTAGCACTGCTTAAGTCACAGGGATTTTGTTATTTTTGTTAATGAGGGCAGAATTTAGCCTACATATTGTGTAAATCACTAGCAGTCTCTATTCGCAGCTCTTGGAGTTCTAAACCATCCTGTGTTTCAATTAACAGTGATATATATAATACATCTGTAACTGTTTTTATTTCAAGTCGTATCTTGAAGGCAATAGTCTAAGCACACAGATAAGTTGTATTTCCCTCTAAACAAACCATCCACATCTGGAGAATGAAAGTTCAAAGCAAATGCCAGGTGGAGTCTGGTGGATTCCTCCCAGTCACCATGATGAAATGTTTTCAGTGTGAGCATTCTATGCCTTTTGAAAATAATCGAACAAACAGTACTCAAAATTTGAAGAGTTCCTGCTCTGCAAGCTTTTATCTCTCACTAATCCCCTCCATTGTTTACAGGTCTTGCCCAGTCTTTGCTGTGCCTTATAGACATGGCTAAAATCCAAAGCTGCAATTCTCAGCATGCTACCTACTACATCTTTGTCTTTTCATGTGTGCAAAGCAGGGGGAAAAGGGAAATTTTGAAAGTCTGATTTTCTGTCTTTCCTCAGAGTTACTTGCAGTCTGAATCTCAGGTAGACATATAGTCATTTTTTGTATAGGTTAATTTGCAGAAATTTAATGGTCAGACTTAGACAAAAAAACCACCAAAGCCAAAACCAACCAATCAAGCAAAACAAACAAAACAAAACCAAAACACAAACCCAATACCTCAAAATGTAGAGCAGCTACCTCTACTCCATAGCACAGTGGTCCTCTCCTTCAGGGAGGCTGATTACTCAGCTTTTGGTGCAGCTACTCATCTAAACCAGGGATGAGGCTCATTTTCCCCAGCCTCCGAGTCTGGGATCCCATGCATAAAATTCATGTGATAAGGTGTGGGTATTTATAATGTTGGTGTCTACATCTCAGAGTTAGTTGTCTAAATTTTCTTTACAATAACTAGAGAGAAATAAGCATGAGTCATCTCATCCTACTGCAGAATGTCTAAAATATGTCATAATAATCATGCCTTAGAAGTGCCTATTTCTCCTCAGTGATTATAAAGGAAATATTGAGAGGCTAGCTCAGATGTAGGCATCTGTATGGTTTAAACTTGCTGAGACAAATCTTTCCATTTCAGTTCATGACAAGGCATGCCTATGGTTGTGGAATGGGCAAAGTACCACACCAAAACCTGCAGGAAGCACATCTATCAGGAATCTTTGCTCCATTGGCCATGTTTGTTTCCAGATGCAGCATGGGGCCATGGCACCGAGATCCCGAAAAACAAAACAACAGCTGAGCAGCAGATTGTGGCTCAGGCTGGGAACCACATGCAACAAGCATAAGGGGAAAGGTGTTGATGCTTCATCATGAATGCAAAAGCTGCAGGCACAGTGCTGCGGAGTGGACATGGGAGTCAAAGGAAGCATTATTTTCATCAGTGCGTGAGACATGATTATCAGGGCACACGACATTGTTAGTTGTACAAGATGGAAAATATGGAGTTGGCAAGATAACTAACGGAGGGAAAGGCATAGACAGCAAACATAATTTTGTGAATCTCTACAGAGTCTGGGTTAGAGCAAAAGTTGCTATTATGAACAAGTAAACAAAAAGGGTCTTAAACTTTGGGAAGAATAAAAAAATTCTAAATTGGTAAGAAAATGTAGAAACTGTAGAATGACTAAGCAAACCAAACTATTTTGAGTGTAAGAAAAAGATGAACGAAGATTACTTCTCAGTGGAACTATGAAGATCAATGCTACCTGAAGAAGAGCAAACAAATGCTAAGTAAAAATCAGATTTGACAAGTATATAAGTGAGTGATGAAAGGGAGAATTTCACCACTGCTACTTCAAGCATTTTATTGAGGAATGATGAGAAGCTTGCCTATTAATGAGGAGACTAGGAAGATAGTAGTAATTTTTTTAGCACAGAGGTGGGAATATTAAAAAAAAATGGAGAAAAAATATGCTAAAGTGTTAAAAATGGGATTTAAAATAGGAAGATAATACTTTAGACAGTATGGGGACAAGAGGTATTTAACAAATTATAATAAAATGAGAACAACACTGAAGACAGAAACTGAAGTGAATCCCTTGAAGCCAAATATTGAGATCTTGTCTGGGAGAAGTATGCTGTGTTTGCAAGAAACACTATCACCTTCCCTCCAGCATTTTGATATTTCTGATGTCAGCAGGTGACAGACAAGTCAGATGAAAATCTCCAGTATGTTTCCTGTTGTTCTTGATATATGTCTCCCTATTTACTCCTTGAACTTGACTTGCAACTCTTCACTCCAACTGTTCAGCATATTCTAAGCACTTGTAGTAGAAAGTAAGAGGGAGGCTTTATGAAGTGTGACAATAAAGTGGAAATATTCAGAATGGTTTTTAACATAAAACAAATTATTTCAAATTAAAACACCAATTTCCTCAAAATGTCTTTTGAATTGGTTTGTTGTCTCTTGGCTCCTTGCCCTTGGAAATTTGCTTAGGAACAATTTCCTCCTTGTATTGTTTTCTATAAACATAAAGCACAAACATTTAAGTAGTAAATTTCTTTGCTATATACTGTACAAGGATAAAACAATAGGAGAGTTAGAATACACTATTTTGTGTGGGAGAAAGACTAGTCACTGCCATGAGATAAAATTAAATTAGTTCTTACATAAGTTCACCATAAACTTCACCTTTTAATCATTGAAGCTGATGACTCAGTATTTGTTTATGAAGAGTGTTCATTATCATATAGTATCTGGCAGTCACCAAAGATGTCTTATATCTACTTATTTCTACTTTTTATAGATCTCTAATAAGATTACTGTATTTCCTTCATGACCAGGTATATATGATGGTACCATCTGTGAATCTGTCTTTGAGCCATCACTCTTTACAGCTTGTGATGAGAAATTAATATTTTCTTCTAAATTCTTTAACAAATATCTCACAGTTTCTGAAGCAGAAATAAGGGGAATAATATGCAAACTGAGCTGTCTAACAAGAATGTAGATCTATATTTTTCTTCCAAGAATTAGAAATAATGGATCAGAAACACTTCTTTTCCATAGCTATGAGTCCATGTAAGAAGTCAAACAATTACATGTGAATTACTGAAGTTTTGATCAAGAATTCTAGTAGGAGATTAGTTTGATTTATTGTGGATAGATTGTTCCCAATAAATTAACACATTTGCCGTGTTACTTAGTCTCGAAGCGGTTTTATCATAAGGAAGTTACTTTGGAAGTCAGTAAATGCAGAGTTCAGCTCCCTCCTCCTGCTCAAAACGTAGAACTTTCTGAAGTGTGTTGGATGGTGCCTTGAGTTTCCACTTCCACAGAAACTCTGGCCAAATCATCAGTACTGCAAAAACTTAAAGGCTGACCCCAACTGAAACCTACAAAATTACTTCTCCAGAAAGAAAGACCAATGTCCAACTGAGGTGGGTTTTTTTTGGTTCCTTGGGTTTGTTTGTTTGTTTGTTTGTTTTGTTTTGTTTTTGTTTTGTTTTTGTTTGTTTGTTTGTTTTTATTCGTAGGGCTGTTCTCAGATTCTGCCTACCTCCTGGTGCACGACAATTCTTGCTAGCAAGCCACTGACACCTGCTTACTCTTACCTCCCACCCTCTACACTGAGCCTCTGAGGTCTCCATTTACACTTTGCTCCACTCCACTTTACACAGTGCTTTACTCTTCTTTAAGCTCCCAAATTCCTTGTTATTGCAAGAACCAACATGCACTACAGAAGACAGCCAGCCTGACAGCTGCGAGTGTTCACTTGAAGTACAGATTTTTGTCATGTTTTGTTATTTGACTGTTCACAGTGATCAAAAGAGAGAAAGCCCATGGAGTATAAAAGAAAAAGCACAATAAATGTCCAGTAAGAATACATTAAGAGACCTCCTGAGACTCTCCTCCTTAGACTGGTTGATCAGCATAACCGTAGCTGACTAACAAGTGAGGAGGAAAAAAGTATATAATGATTTTTTATTTTATTTTTTTTTCCCCAAAAATGGAATGTATCTACACATAGCTATTGAGGAGTAGTAACAGTCCTATATGTATGCCAGGACAGCTGCTCCATGTAGGTTGGGCCCCTTGTGTTTCTTCTTTTTTCTGGACTATGCAAAACTGTCACTATTTTCTGTAAGCACCATGGAAGGAAAAGTGTATTCGGGAGGAATGTGAGGATTGGTCCAAAGCCCACTAAAGTCAATGAAAGTATTTCCATTGACTTAAATGGGATTTGAATCAGATCCTAAATGAAGAAAGAAGGACCTTAAACTTCCGGACTAAGGAAATAATTCCATTGGGAGTGGCATGGAAAAACATGGGAAGGTGAGAGCACTTGAAGAAAACAAAAGGAGATGAAAACTTGGCTTTAGCAACTGCTTCAGTATTTTTGGAGGTCATGAAAAAGATGGGCTTTCTCTGATGCAAACTCAGCCCCCTCAAAGCAGGCTGATTTATTCTTGTGTCAGAAACATATTAAACACATATGAGATTAATGTCCTGGTTTTCTTCTTTCATTTGTCCTTCATTTCAGAACGGACTGTCACAATGGAAATGACACAATGTTGTCAACTCCTCCCAGAATGTCACCTAATTTATCATAGGCAATTTCAAAGAAATGGTTATCTAACTTTTCCATTTCTTTCAATTCCATAAGAAGTAAAATTTCCCCAGTTCCTCTAGTGTCCCCATATGGCCTCTTTGGACTGATCATTTTCCAAAACTGACTGTTTTATTAGCTGCTGAGTTTTCAGATCCCATAAGTGCCTCAGAAATGCAAGTGGTTCTTCTTCATAAGTGTGCATGAAAAACAGCTGCCAGGTGAACTGAAGAAATACATATTACAAAGAATCAACATTTTGGGGAAAGGTAGGTATTTAAAAAACAACCACTAATACAGTTTTGAAGTAGAAAATAAATCAAAAACATCCGTTGAACATAATTAAAGCAGAGGAAAAAAAACCCTTTTCACTGAGATTAATGCAGAACAGCTGCCTATTAAAAAACAAAACCAAAAACAAACGAAAAACAAACAAAAAAGTGCAGAAAAAAAATGAATCAAAAAGAATTCAAAATAAAAACAGACAAGGGCTGAATGCAGAGGTGCAAACTTAAGCCAGATCAAGAAAACTCATCAAATCAGAGGTGAAGCTTTTGAAAAATAGATGCAGTCATGTGCACTCTCCTCTTGGAGAGGTAAATACCAAGGAGCAGCCAATGTTATTGGCTCCTACAGGAACCCTGCAAAATCTTGCAACTGGTCTCTTAAGACAGTTTTACTTTTCCAATAACATTGCTGTAGCTCTATGCTGTGGAAGAGATTTGGATACAGGAGCATTCACTGGACTGCAAATTTTCTATGCTGGTATAGATTAAGTGTGCTGCAAAGACAGAGTAGGCATGCCAACCAGAACTCCTTTACAGTGTGCTTCATCTTTTAATTTAAGGAAGACTTGCTGCCTCAAAAGATTTAACTGTGAGGCAGGAGCAAGTGAAAAATTACTCCCTTCTGCCATCAGTACTGAGTAGTATGGAAACATTGCCTCTGCAGATTGGCTTTATTTTATTTTTGTATTTTGAAATATTCCAATTTAATATGTTAAATATTTTCAAAGGGAGGGGAGCAGAAGGAAAATATCTAAATTAGGTTGAAAAATGTATAGTTTTATCTTCTGTTAATAAAATGAGAGTAATATTCCTTGAAGTGCTTATCCAGAAAAACAGCACAGGTTGGGTGACTGTGCTATCCTTCCCATGATGTCTCTTTGACATGCAGTATCTTTGAATGTCATCATCTACACCAAAAATGCAAGGACCATCCTTGCTTGTTTGGGGACCAATCTGCCTCTTGCTGGGTATTCTGAAGGAAAGGTAATGCATGGTTTTACTTCCCCTATGCAATACAAACTGCATGCCTCCCTCAATGTAGAAAGGAGACTCACTGCCAAGCAGGAAAGTTTCTGCTGTCTCTTTCTGCCATGGACTGCCCTTGCTCTGCGCTAATCCCAGTCCAAAAACCATAAAAGTCAAAAAAGACTGAAAGGCTCAGTTCAGTGCTAGACCTTACATTTGTTCTCAACACAGCAGATGGGTTTCTATGCTAGTTTCAGGGTGTCTCTTTTATGGTGTCTCCCTTAAAAGCTGTATCACTTCGGAAAGCTCAAAAACTCACCTGAAAATCATTTCTGTTCCTTGACCATAGAATTTCGAGTTTCTAAAATTCTTCAGTTACCTGCCTCCATATGCAACTGAGAAAGAAAAATTAGCTTTTCAGCATCCATATATCCTGTCACACATGTTCCTTTAGATGTGGGAGCTAAACTGGAGTGAGGGACTCTCACTGTAACAGTACTAGTGAAAGGAGAGCATTACTGAACAGATAAATATCCTTGTGTGGTGAGTCCAGGCTTTAATCTTTCTCCCAGTTCAACTCCTCCTATTCCTTGCCCCAGTTGATCTTCCAGGGCATGGGAAGACTGGTTACTTGTGCACAGACAAAACCCTGTCTCTTGGATAGGTAAGCTGGGCTGCTCCCAGATGAATTCTCAATGGACATTTCGATGCTTCATTGGCTGCCCTGGAAAGAGATTTGCAATCATAATGACCAGTAAGTCTCCTGGGATAATTTATCTAAATGTAGAAGTCTTCAGAGTGAAGCCTCATTGTTTAGACTTCCTGGAGAAGAGATACTACCTCCTGGAGTACAATTACCTCTTCTTAAGGACATCACTGAGACAGATCTGAACAGTCATGTGTTACTTCTCTTTACTGCCTATAAAAGAAGCCTACATGGCTACACCAGAGATGCCTCAAGATGTGTGAGAAGAGTTCTGCCATAGATGTCTACTAGGATGAGAGTCATAGCTAGATCACTAGTCATTTAGGGCGTAATTTTGACCGTAATCCCTTGCTACTGTCTGCTGGATTTGTAAGTGCAGCACAAGGATGAAAGGCTGCAGGCTCTCTGAGGTGCCTTTAGTAATTTTTCTTCCTCACCTTCATATTTCTTATTGCATTTTACCATAATTAAATATAACAGTTCAATCTTTGTGTAGTATGACAAACATTTACAGCAAACTTTGGTTTAATAGATCATTAGAAATAACCATGTCCAAGAAGAAACTTTCATTTTTTACACAAAACAGGATTTCAAGCCTCTATGACTTAAATCTAGCTACATAGCAATTGACTGCCATCCTAGATGATGTGGGTGTGCGTGCATATTTGTTTATTTATTTATTAGTCAGAGCCAAGTATTGACATTCTAAGATCTTGGCTGGTGAGATAAAAATCTCCTTCTTTGTAAAGATTGGCCATTTCTCAAGCCGCAGGAACCTTAAACAGTTTCCTGGCAGATAGAGAGCAAGCAGGTTGAAATGAGCAGTGTGATGAAAGGGGAGACCAGCCCTTTAATCCTACAGGTTGCTGAAATCTACAGTAGTTTTTTTGTTTTTATAATTACTTGTTTGTTTATTTTATTTTGTTTTTCCAATATGGTTAAACACATTACAGAATCTGCAAAGAAAATGTCTCAAAAGCACTGTGTGCCATATATTAATTTTTACTTTTTTTTTTTTTTTTAGAGAAAGCATTGCATTTTCCTTATTCTGGAGGAATACAATGTCTGCATTCACACCTGCTCCATGGTTACACCAGCCTCCAAGTGAAAACTGGTTCAGCCAGTAGACTGTTACTGGACTTACATGGAGATCTGCCTGTATAATGTTTGCAGTCTTGGGCTCAGATCAGACCTGTAAAATCCTAGGCTTATGTGAAACTAGCCCTAAGGAGACATACATCTGTAGGGAAGAAAACAGAAAGCTACTTTGCACCTCTATAATGCAAGGGCACCTTGATGCTTGTGCCAGCAATAGCAGAAGCTGCTGAGAAGAGAGTTGGTGAGGACAGGGACAATGCATCCTTTCAAAGCAAGGCCCAGTGCTCTGGCCAGGCTCCTTCCTGCATCTGTAGGTGCTGGGTCTGCTTGCCTTCTTTCATGATATATTAAAAGGCACAGCATTAAGCTCCCGTCACCAAAAGGGCACATGCCTCAGAGAACCTGATGCACGATAGCATCTGTGAAATCTGGATGTGTCTTCTGAGTTTTACCCAGGCCATGAACAGGATTTGCCTATGGGTTTAGAAGGCTTCTTTTTTTTCCATATTGCTGAAGGGCCATGATGGCAGGGCTCGAGGTGCAGTGAGGCGGAGATGACCAAGAGGGAGGTGGACAAGAGGTTTGGCTACCCACCTCGAAATAGTGTTGTGCAGAGGACCCAGACTGGGTCAGAGCCCTGCAGAGCTGCAGTAGCAGAGCTGCCTCTAACCTAAATAATCCTGTTTTGCTGCATTTTTACTGGTAAAAATGAAAACTTGGAAAAAAATTCTGCTGAAGGTAACTAATTTCCTCCTCATTAATTTCTACTTAGACATAGGTTTTTCTAAAACAGGATCACTTTCCTGTTAGTCTCATCTGGCAAATCTGAGGACTCCAAATGCACAGAAGACAAGAAGGCTGTTGTTAGAGGATGTAGGGAGACAACTAGGAAAGCTAAGGCCTCCTTAGAGTTAAACCTGGCAAGAGGGGTCAAGGACAACAGAAAGAGTTTCTTCAAATACATGACAGATGAAACTAACACCAGACGGAATGTAGGCCCACTGACGAATGAGGTGGGTGCCCTGGTGACAGAAGATACAGAGAAGGCAGAGTTACTGAATGCCTTCTTTGTCTCTGTCTACTCTGCCAGAGGCTGTCCTGAGGAGCCCCGTAACTCTGAGGCCCCAGAGGAAGGCTGTACAATGGAGAAGTTTGCCTTAGTTGATGAGGACTGGGTTAGGGAGCAATTAAGCAATCTGGACATCCATAAATCCTTGGGTCCAGATGGGATGCACCCACGGGTGCTGAGGGAGCTGGCTGAAGTCATTGCTGGACCACTCTCCATCATCTTTGCCAAGTCTTGGGAAATGGGAGAAGTGCCTGAGGACTGGGAGAAGTGCCTGAGGACTGGAAGAAAGCAAATGTCACTCTGGTCTTCAAAAAGGGCAAGAAGGAGGACCCGGATAACTATAGATCGGTCAACCTCACCTCCATGCCTGGGAAAGTGATGGAACACCTTATCCTTGGTGCTGTCTTAGGGCATATCAAGGATAAGAGGGTCATCAGGGGCAGTCAACACGGCTTCACCAAGGGGAAGTCGTGCTTGACCAACCTCATAGCCTTTTATGAAGACGTAACAAGGTGGATTGATGATGGCGGAGCGGTGGATGTGGTCTACCTTGACTTCAGCAAAGCATTTGACACCGTCTCCCACAGCATCCTCACAGCTGAACTGAGGAAGTGTGGATTGGACGATCAGGTAGTGAGGTGGACCGCAAACTGGCTGAAGGAAGGAAGCCAGAGAGTCGTGGTCAATGGGGCGGAGTCTGGTTGGAGGCCTGTATCTAGTGGAGTGCCTCAAGGGTCAGTTGTGGGGCCAGTATTATTTAATATATTCATCAATGACTTGGATGAGGGAATTGAGTGTACTATCAGTAAGTTTGCTGATGACACCAAGCTGGGAGGAGTGGCTGACATGCCAGAAAGTTGTGCTGCCATCCAGCGAGACCTGGACAGGCTGGAGAGTTGGGCAGGGAGAAATTTAATGAAATATAACAAGGGGAAGTGCAGAGTCTTACATCTGGGCAGGAACAACCCCAGGTTCCAGTATAGGTTGGGGAATGACCTATTAGAGAGCAGTGTGGGGAAAGGGACCTGGGGGTCCTGGTGAGCAGCAGGATGACCATGAGCCAGCACTGTGCCCTTGTGGCCAAGAAGGCCAATGGCATCCTGGGGTGTATTAGAAGGGAGGTGGTTAGTAGGTCAAGAGAGGTTCTCCTTCCCCTCTACTCTGCCCTGGTGAGACCTCATCTGGAATATTGTGTCCAGTTCTGGGCCCCTCAGTTCAAGAAGGACAGGGAACTGCTGGAGAGAGTCCAGCGCAGGGCCACAAAGATGATGGAGTGGAGCATCTCCCTTGTGAGGAAAGGCTGAGGGAGCTGGGGCTCTTTAGTTTGGAGAAGAGGAGACTGAGGGGCGACGTCATTAATGTTCATAAATATGTAAAGGGTGAGTGTCACGAGGATGGAGCCAGGCTCTTCTCGGTGACAACCAACAGTAAGACAAGGGGTAATGGGTTCAAGCTGGAACACAAGAGGTTCCACTTAAATTTGAGAAGAAACTTCTTCTCAGTGAGGGTGACGGAACACTGGAACAGGCTGCCCAGGGAGTTTGTGGAGTCTCCTTCTCTGGAGACATTCAAAACCCGCCTGGACGCCTTCCTGTGTAACCTCATCTAGATGAACCTGTTCTGGCAGGGGGATTGGACTGGATGATCTTTTGAGGCCCCTTCCAATCCTTAACATTCTGTGATTCTGTGATTCTGTGATTCTGTGAACTGGGAGGAGGAGAAATCTGCAATTAATCAAAATTAATGGCCACTTTTTTCTTCTTCTTCTCCTGAATTGTGCTTTATTCACTTTTTGTTTGGCTTTCTTTTCCCTCCGGAATGTTGTTTTCTCTCTGTGATCAAGAACGCAATAGCAGGGTCACATCATCTATCAAAGAGGTCCCAGAACTGACTGTCACTAATTTTGTGATTATCAAAAGTATTGTCCTTAGGACAAAATCTCCCCTTGCTTGCTTCCTTTGAGAGCAGATCTGTTCAGATCCTGCAGGAGAGTTCCTTGCCCAAAGACACAATCCTCCGAATAGGCAATATATTGGAGGAAGCATAAGGACAGAAAAGCTTTGCCAGTCACAAATACCCTAAAGAACAAGAGTAACTCACTCTCGTGAATGATGTCTCAGGCTTCTGTTGTGCTGCCTGGTATTACTCTTCACTCTGGGAGAGGCTGTGGTGCACATTGGACTGGGTCCCCGGTGTTGTACATAATTCTGCAGCCCATGTCCCCCTAGAGCCGGAGAAACTCATTGTGACATGAGAGCTGTGGCTGTGCTGTGTGTGAACCACACTGATATCAAGCACCATAGGCCAGATGACACTATAAAAGGGATAGCAGTTTGTGTACAATGCCTAACGTACATACTTAATATATATTCCCACAGAAAGAGAGATTTGTGTTTTAATTGCCTGGGGATAAAGATACAGCCAGGTTCAGGTTCTTGTTAGCTGATGGGTTGCTAGCCAGCTTTTCATATTAAAATACATTTTGCTAGAAGCATACTAAAATTCTGATTAAAAGAAGAAAAAGCTGACTCCAATTGATGTACTCCAACACACTGAGAAGTGCGTTTTTGATCTGCTTGGACTTAAAAATGGCATTGAGGGTGAAAATTTACTTGTGGATTTAAATGTTAAATCATTATACTCAACACTAATTTTATTAAATTTATTAATCGCAGCCCTGTACTGCAAATAATGAGTACTTTTTCCCAGAAACATGCTCCACATGTACAAGGCTTGTGCAAAGCTTCTTCCATAGCAGCCAAATCCTTGACTTTTTTGTGGCTCAAAAAAGAGTTTCTGTTTCCATGTCTCTGTGCTATTCAGTCCCATGAAACATAAACAAACGTAATCTCAGACAAAGATAAATGGAAATGGAGAGTATTTCAGATACAGTAAATAGTGAGAGAATAAAGACTAATAAACAAGTACTGAGGTGCATGACTGCTCCGTCTGTGCTCAGTGAGGACTTGAGGTGAAAACTCGGCTATGATGAAATCATTGAGAATTTCGTCATTGAAAGAATGAAGTTTTCACCCAGTCTCCAATGCTGGTGCCCAGAGGATGAGGTGCAAACAGTTTTTGGCATTCCTGTGCTTCATCTGTTGTCACAGTGAAAATATTCTTCATGAACCTTCCTCCTGGAAACTGGTTTTGCTACAAAAGTAGTTGAGAACTGTTAAACCAGTAACTTGAGCAATGCAATTTCTCTATTTTTTTTTTTTATTATTATTGCATCATACTTATTCTTCATGCCATGCAGGTGCTTCACATACTCTCCAAAGTTCTCAGATCAATTTTAAAAATTCCTTTATATACACCAACAAAATTTCTCATATGACTGAAATTAGCAGAATGTTTATATAACCTGACAAAGATGGGTTAAAAGTCCACTTCAGTTATGACAATATCATGAACTCTAGTTACCCTGAATAATCTTGCCAATAAAGATACACCTAGAATATGTCAAAACTAGCTACCAGTAGGAAAATACTGGAAGGGATTTTTGTAGGTATACAAATGGCCCCTGTTTTCACATGACCCTTCAAAAGTCAACAGAAATTCATGCTTCTAAATCACTGAGATGCTTTAGAAAAATCCACCCTTAATGGCACTAACAGCTTAAGATGGGTAATGGTTTGAAGGATCTGCCATCATCAGACAAATTTCTCCCCAGCCAGATAAGTTTCTCCACAGCCAACCTGCAGAAATAAAAGACAGAGTAAATCAGTGCACATCATAACAGAGGAACAGGTAGTGGTGCTGACCTCAACGGTCCCACACAGGCAGGGAACAGGAGAGCTCTTAAGTGGATCCACAGTCTGCAGGGAATGCTTCACCACATTTCTGACTTGCAAAAATAAATGGAATAATTCCAGGGACCCTCTTTCTTAACAGAGCAAGATGTTTTTACAGTATTATATGGCTGACTATATTTTCCAAGCATAATTCCCTCTCTTCTTCACTTCACTGGCTCACAGATATACTGGAGTTGCTTATAAAAAAAGGAGATGCAGGGAATTATGCCTGAAATATTTGGGGTTATTAAATTAAATGGTTTGCTTCTGCCAGATACCAAAATTCAAAGGAAGAAGAGGGAAGTATTTTCAATGTATCCTAGAAAAAAAGGAAAATACTAGAGGTAAAAAGTAATTAGTGCTTAGAGATAGTATATCATTAAATGTGTCATCTCATAATTAGAACAAAAAATAAATCTTTTCAAATAAATAAACAACACTCAGCTCTCCTCAAGTCATATCTATAACAGCCTTGAGTCCAGCAGGTATACAGATATACAGAGTGATGGCAGCATATAACAGACTGATGATATATAGGTATATACATTCTGCTCATACATCTCTACAAACATTTATATTAACATCTAATTGCAGGTTTCTTGAAGAATTATATTAGAGATAACAAACTGGTGTAAATATCAATTTGGTGTTCTTTGAGATAAAATATATCTCAATGTTCTGACAATTCTTTTTCAAGATTTTCAGTGAAGCATTTTTATTTTTTAAAATTTTTGGATGCTTTTGTTTTGAGACATATTGCTGTTGTTCTTGAAAATTAAAATTTGTGATTGCCAGGCTAATATTACAACAAAATATTTCCTTTGACATTTTCTCCCTTATTTGCTCACAGAGATGTTTAAAAAAATTTGGTTATTTGATTTAATTCCAAATAGACCAGATTTCCAAAATCCACTTTTTCATGGAATTTCTGATCTGTATATGGATTCAGCATGCCTGTATGTATATAAAAGCAAATGCAAAGGCAAATCAATGAGTACACCATTAATCACCCTTTTCATAGAAATACAAATTTACTGAATATTGAATATTAATGTTACACTTGACTCTTCCTGCTATTCTACGCTGTTGTAGTAGTGCTCCTGTGAATTTTATTGCATGTCTGTTAGGCCTTTCAAACCAAGGAATAAATTCTCCATAACTGTCTCAAACTGTCTGACATTTTAAAGTGCTAACATATTTGAAATAGTTTCCTATATCCTGTGCCCCTCTGTGTTTTATTTCATGTCTATGTCTGCTGCTAATTAGGACCATCTTTTTTCTTGCATTTTTCATTTGCATTTGGAGATTTTACATTTCAACTTCACATACAGCTTTTCTCCAAGACCCTTTTGTTCTACAATTTTTGGTTTTATAGCTGTTCAAGTTAACTTGGCTATATATTTTTTTTTCCCCTCTAGCAGAAGTTTGGGGTTTTTCTGACTGAAACTATGAACGAAAGCTGGTTTAAATTTAGAGCAAGGTAACAGACATTCATTTTATTTGCTTGTCCCGAAAATGCTGCTTTAAGATTTATTTCAATTATAGTTTTCCTTTCAGAGCATGTATTTTATTAACAATGTGCACAGAATTTTGTTTAAGAAACAAATATCTTTCAAAGATTTTTTTATGACTGGCATTTTAAAAGTAAAATCCTTGATATATTATGCCAGTGCATCCCTGATGTAATATGCTAGTGAAAATTCATCTAAAAAGGTTCTTGTTGAAACAAGATACTAATAGTGAAAAATGAATAAAACAGCCTATGCAAATACATACAAATTCAAAGAAAAAGAAAATAAAAGAAAAGTTCTTAGGTTCAATGGCATGTTTTAATTCAGAAAAAAAAATTCTTCTTTTCTGGACTTGCAGATCTGTATGAATATTTATTTTGGTTCAGTTGCCTCTTTACACTCTCTGGTACAGATTGGCGCTCTCAGTGGCTATAGCTCTGCCCTTTACAACAGCTGCACTATTTAGCTGGAGCAGTGGAAAGATGCTTAAGAATATTTTTGGTTTGAAAGCATCATTGAGTCCTTCTCTCAGTCTGCTTATGTAACTTAAATATTTTTAGTGCCTGGGAGTTCAAAGCTGCTAATGTGTTGTGATCCTGAATGACAAATAGAACACACTAAAAACAGCATTACACTGTTTTTCTAAGAAGGTTTCAGGGAAATTCATGCAGCTCTAAGTGAAACTCTACCCCGCCTTTAGCCATCCAAGTATTTCCTTCCTTGTATAGACGACTGAATGATTCATTGTACCCAGGTTCTCTGTTCACTGGTAGGTATGAAGCTGACGTGACTACATAACGCAGCCAGAGAACAGAAGCTCTTCTCAGGCTGAGAATCTGAGACACCCTGCAGCAGCCACAGAAAGGAAACTTTCCTCCTCAGGATTTATTCATGATATAAGTTCTTGACAGCTGACAGAAACGATACCCGCTTTTCTTAGCACAGTGTCTGAATTGCATTGTTCCTATTTGTGGCAACAGCCAAGGAATTTTTCACAAGGAGATATGCAATGAAACTAGACCTGCAGACTGATTGAATGAGCAAATAATTTCATAAAACTGAAGTATTGAAATGACCTATTTTAAAAGAGATGTGTCTGCTGAAAATTAAGAGAAAAAATAGAAAAGATCATATTTTCTCGCTCGATAACTTTACTTAAGCCAATGAAAATCACATATTCAGCTAATTCCTCAGGCTGAATTAATCCAAGGGCACAAATAAAGAATTGACTGACACTTGTGAGTCATGACCCCACATCTCACTGAACTTAGACAACCCAATTACTAAGCCCCACCCTCCTAGACCCACTTCCAAGACCTCTTCCTTTGTGTGAGAAGGATCACCTTCTGGAGATGATTCTCTCTCTTCCATGACTATAGAGGAAGACTAGATGGCCAAGAAAGACGAACTTTTTAATTTTCAATGACCATAGTTACACGAAACGAATCCTTTTCTAGTGAGAGTTTGGAGGAAGAAAAAAAAAAAATATATAGCTAGGTAAGGAGGGGTGCAGAAATAGGGAGGTGTGCGTATAGAAATCAGAGTTGTGTCAAAATTAGGGAAATAGGAAGAACCATAAACTCAAGCAAAATAAATATAAAATCAGAATATGACATGTCAAAGAAATGTCTGAGGAAAAACTTGCAAAAGGCATAAGAATTCATAATACATCTTCCACAAACATATCAGGAATAGAAAGAGTGCAAAAGAAACTGTAGAGCCAAAAGAAGCGTTCACGGAATATAAGACTATAGCAGAAAAAACTGTTTTAATATAAGTTCATTGTACAGGAGCTGGAGAGGAGCTTAATGGAGGTCACATCGCAAGTCCTGCCTGAAATTGAAATTCCATCAGAAGAGGTTATAGAACTCAGAAAGTTAATAAAAGATGTCAACGTGCTTCTCTGATCATTGTTAATTGTAACATACCATCTGACTAGTCCAAAAAAAAATTTATCTATCTGTCTGAGATATATATGATCAAGTAACAAAACATAGGACATCTGTGTCAAAAGGGAAATTAACTTTGGATTTACTGGAAAAGAAAATGCAAGCAATTAGACTGCGGAAACAAAGCTGTTGTTTTGCATGATAGACTGGCCATAGGACCTAGTGCTCATATGGTGTCCATGCAATGTTTGTACACCAGAACACAAAAGGACATTCTTTGTGTTATGCCGCCAATTTACATGGCAAACAAATAAAGCCATCTGGTGACCATATACTTTCACTATATAATTGACTTTCACAATAGCTCTGAAGAATTTGGAGAGTATGGTATTCTCAACTGTTTGAGATCTATAATCATGATAAAGGATTCAATTCTTGAGTTTAAAACAACATCTGACTTACAATTTGTATCTCTGATTTTAAATTTTCATCCATTGCTAACTGCCTAAACAATTTTTTTAAAACGTTATTGAGTAATTAATGCTAAGTGCATTTACAGATGTTTTATAAGAAATTGCAATATGAGGCTTATTCTCCTAGTTATTGTCATAATATACCATGAACTTACACTACAGAAAAATATATTGAGCTGAAAGGTTGCAGTGCAAAATGAACAGAGACCTCGCTTTAGATTCAGTGGTATCTTTCCATCTTTTTATGAATTTATGAGAAAATAAAAAAATTAGAACCAAGTCTCTATGGATGAGGTGACCTGACTTTGTTGATAGATTCAGCTCTATTTTTTATGCATGTCTACACTGATAAAACTCATTTATAAATGTGTTGCACATAGGTACATATTTAAAAGTCATCCTCTTAGCATGGAAAAGGGGAATTTAATTGAAAGGTATCTACACTGATGACATTAAAGACAAAATTGTTCCATGAACAGCAGAACAGATAAAACTCGATTTCCTATATGTATTTCTTGACGTATGTGCTGTCATATACGACTACAGTAATCCACCACCCATCTGTATCTGGTTTCTCTACCCAACTCCTTAAAAAATCCCTCCACAAGGCATCACTTCTCTCTTGTATCTTCGACCAGAATATACCAGTTTCCTCTCCTGACTTCTAACTGTTTGGCTAAGCAAGAGCAATCTGTGTTTTCACTACTCATGTTGATGTTTTTCTTTAAAATCACAGCATCTGAATTTCTCTGAAACTTTTTTCCCTCACCTGATTTGAATGAAATTCGGTGATGCACCAGCAAAAAACTGATAAATGGATAGATTAACAGTGCATTCTCATCAGCTTCATTTTCTTAGGAGACTAATTAAAATTTTCTATGAGCTCCAAAATGTCATTTTTAAAGGGATGTGGACAGCTTAAAGAAAAGGGGAGAAAGATTTCTCACACCCAAGTTGCAGTCAGCTTAGAATTTGATACCAGGACCCTGGGAGGACAAGGGATAAGTGTCCATCAAAACCAGGTTGGTTTTTTTTTTTACACCTTTCATGGGAATTACTAAGCTTCCAGGAATCTAAAGCATCCATATGATTTTGGAATACAGGAACAGTGGAACTATGTGTGACACTGGATCTCTACCTCTCTCTCGAGTGAAAGCAAGCTTTACGGCTCAAAATACAGGAGCCATATCTCTTGAGTCTTATCTCTTCAAAGCTTACCATTTCCTAGAAGTTGTGCTGCATCTGGCCTTCAGAGACATTTACAGGAACTCAGGTCAGTGTCAGCTGAGGATACTACTCCCAGCTGGGAGAACACTTGCAGCCTGAACCCACACAGACACCAGATCTCCATACACATCCATTCATCCATGTGTACACACACATTCTGGAAAAAGGAAAAATGCCCGTAGCCTAACTGGATGCCTGACCAAAAAAAAAAAAAAAGACCAGAGACCAGCATCAAATACAATACAACTGAATTAGAAAAAGTACAGCCAAGGATAATTTAAGAGCTTAAAAGTTTTTAGCTGAATTCAGACTAGGAGTATTTCTGGCTTGCATAACAGCAAAAATGGGAAGAATAAGAGTCCATTAAAATATAGCAACAAGAAATTATCTTCATCTCTTTGAACAAGCACTACAAACTCTAGATGAAGTCTTCACTAACTTTGGCTGACAGAAGTCTAATATTAACAGCACACATTTGCTCTCACTCTTCTTTCCACTGTGAATAGTTCACAAGTGTTTCTATTGCTGCTCTCTTAGAAGTAAAAGGGCTTAAATATTGATGAGGAAATAAACCAAAATAAACAGTCCTTACAAAAACAAAAACAAACAAACAGAACAATCAAACAAAAAAATGAGCTGTAAACTATAGATTTTCTTGGGGTGAAATAATGTAAACTTCCAGAAGTTTTACTCACTGCCTGTGTGAGTTTCACAAGAAGTCACGGGGGGAAAAAAGCTATTTACATGTCCTACATCAGGCTAAAATTCTATGGGGCAGGTAAATTCAAGCTGCTTAATTTTCTGTGTTTGAAAAACAAAATGAATAAGTATCTGCCTGATTCACTGACACATGAACAAGACTGTTTCAGAAGATGCCCTTGGTTATATCTGAGCTGCGAGTATCAATGAAGAGTACTGCAAGTACTCACTGAAGAGGCTCAATTCTGATTTCAAGTGTTTATCTGGTGTTTTCTTAGAGCTTCGGTTCAAGCAAGATAATAATTTCTATATGTGAACACAAGGTTTTTAACACACTTCTTTTTGTTTAGAAGTTCTTTTGGCATAGCTAAACCAAAGTGAATATAAAGGGATAGTAAAGGGTATAGAGATATTAAAAAAAAATTTAAAAAAATTTTAAAAGATTTAAAAAGCACCACCTCCTCCCCCAGCAAACAAATAGGAAAGCCAAAAGGACCTGAGAATTCACTGCCACAATATTTCACCTTAAAATTAGAAGAAAGTGTCAAACAGGAAGAAAAGCAACAAACTAAAGAGAATAAAAACAATAGCCATGCAGTCATTTTTTTCAGACAGTTATTCAGGATTTCTGTTAGGCCCATGACAATATTACATATGTATGGCCATTTTGCTCTGCTCCTAGTTATGTGTAGTTCACTTCATATCAAATTTCCCAGCACATCAGGCTGCCCCTGCCTGAAGACCTACTGAAATTTTTGTTGGAAATGCAGAAAACCTAAAACTTATTATCTTGATAATCAAATAAGGGCCAAAGAAATAGAGGAGATTTGAAGAGAGTGTCTTAGTCAACTTCTGTGATACACAAATGAGATTGTGTATCAGTTGTGTGAAGGAATAGAAAAGCCTATTCTAGGCACTAGAGAGAAGGTTTTATGTGGTATTTGTTTTTTTGCTTTGCGCCAAAGGTTTCCAGATGTAACATTGCAGAGAGAGGTTACAGATATCTATTTTGTTTTGCTTCTAGATGGAATTACATATAATATCTCTTCTATTAAAAATAGGACAATCGTTTTACCAAATGTTAAGAAGCAACCTAATGTTTAAAAAGGCTGTTAACAGTTGCAAATAGGCATTTATTTTTGTCATCAAGTTACACATCTTGGGAAGATTCATATATTTTAGGGCCAAAATGGTCCTTCTGAATGTATTATATGACATATACAGGCCAATAGTGACTGAAGCAGTGCCTGTGTTTTGGGGTTCATCCTGTGTCTTACCATGACATCTGAGTCCATTTTTTCTCCCTCTGAAGGGAGAAATCTTTGCTACAGGTGTTTTTGCGGGGAGAGGAGGATGGTTCATTCTGCCATCTTCTTCTTCAGAATTTTCAGGTTTTCTCATGTCTTAGGACACATAGAGCTTCACCCACTTCAGTAGCATTTGGTAGTTTTGGACTGTTCTCAACATAATTTCCCATCATTTCCTGAATTCTCTTTCGATTTCTTTAGAAAGCCATCTTCCATTTTTTTATTTTACTTTTCCTTTTAATCCCCTCTTGTTCTGTTCTTATTTTTCCATTTGCTATAGAGTTTGTGGCATGCATAACACCTTGCAGCTGTTTGTCCACACTCATGTCCCTTAAGTTTTACCATTTGCAGTTTCTCTCTCCTGCTGGCTGCCCCGTTTATATATGTACCCTTTCTCTTCAAAATCTATATCACTTAAAATTTTCATTTGGAAAGCATTTTTCTTGAAAGTTTTAATCAGTTCTCTATGTCTTCTCTCTCATTTTTGAGCTGGAATGACCCTAACAGATCTTGGTAGTTTTTTGCTCAGATCCTGGCTGTCCATGGCGAGGTGCTGGCAGTGAGGGCTGCAGATCATCTTTGTGAGGAGAAGCTGGGGCTGCCCTATGCCGGACACAGTTCCAGTCAGCTCCATTCAGCCCACCACAGAGCACAGATGAGCCTCCCAGCCAAGGTGGTGGTGCCTCTGCGACAGCATGTGTAAGAAAGAGCAAAATGCTGCACAGCAGTGAGGAAAAGAAGTACAGGAAGCAACCCTGTGGACACCAAGGTCGGAGGAGAAGGAAGGGACAAGGTGCTCCAGGCTCTGGAGCAAAGATTCCCCTGCAGCCCATGGAGAGGACTCTGTGCTGGAGTAGGGGAAAAGCATGAGGAAGAAGTGGCAGAGAGGAGCTGTTATGGACTGACCACAATCCCCATTCCTCATCCCCTTGCATCCTTCAGGGCAGGAGTAAAGTGAGAAGTAAAGGACTGAAGTTGAACCTGGGGAAAGAGGAAGCAGGGAAAAAGTGTTTAAATTCTTGTCAGTTTTTCTCACATTAATTTCCCCTCAGTTAATTCTGTTTTGTCGGTGATGGTAACTGGTAAGTGATCATTATCCCTGTCCTTATCCTGACCCATGAGCTTTTTCATCTTATTTTCTCCCCCTGTCCTGTTGAGAAAGGGGAGTGAGAGAGCAGCTGGGTGGGCACCTGGCAGCCAGCCAGTGTAAACCCACGACAGTAAAACAGACAGACTTCCACACCACAGAGAGAAACTTAGGAAGGCTTATAAAATACTGCTAATTTGATCATAAAAAATTCCCAACCCTTCAGTGAAAGCTTCAGTTGGAGGGGGGGTGGGGTGGTGGAAATATGACATTGCCATTTGCCACAGGCAGGTGTGATTTCTTAATGCAACTTTTTAAAAGGAGAAAATAAATCAAAATACAACAAAGAGAGCATAAGAGGTTTCCTGTGAGAAATACTGCCAATTTTTCAGTTTGTTTTTCCCTAATTGAACTCTGTTTGAAGTATTTAGACATTTTTAGTGATGCAAAAATAGCATTATTTTGTAATATATACTTTCACTGGCAAGCTCTATCGAGACTACAAAAGTTACTAAGAGAAGCATTAATCAACATGGCTAGGTAAAGAAATTCCCTTTTGACAGAAAATGTAGGGTTTTTATCTTTCTTTGTATCTTATCTGCATGCAGTGAAAAATAACTTTTACTACCCTCCTTCCCTGGATAGTCTCTTAAGACCAAATATTTTTCCCTTATGAAATAAGTAATTCCTTGAAAAATCAAGCAACATTGATTCAAAATATTACAATACTGCAGAAATTATTATTATCGTTTTTAATAAGCTTACTTCATCCTACAAATTAAATGCATACTTGTGTATAGATTTTTAAGTTATAAATGCTTTTTAATTCACTTGAATTACAGGTTCAGCTAACATTTGAGGTGATATTTCCACTCGTATCATAAAGCCTGTGAAAGATATTTAGTTATAAGTGACAAATTGTCTAATCAAATGGAACATGTTGGAGTTTCTCACATTTCTGCTTATTGAAGTATGACTGATTAAAGGGCTGTCTGCATCTAAAATGGAGGCTGAAACTACAGAAAGTATACAAACTACTGCAGTGTGAAAGCAGAGACTCCTCTGAGGACTACTGTCTAATTAAAAATCAATTAAACCAGCATTAAAATCTGAGCTGTGAAGGAGTCTGAACCACTGTTTGGATTAGATTTGGGGTTTATATAAAGTACCTCTTACACGGCTTTGTAAAATGAACCTTCACTTGAAGCAAATCACATATTAGCAGGGAAAAAATACTATAAAAGCAGAACTATTATTTTAAAGCCCCACTTCTTTAGCAATATCAGCTGGGAGAATAACTCTGTTAAGTTCTTCTAGTGTGAGAGGGAACTATGACATATATCCAAAGCTAAATATTAGCCTTTTTAGATTTGAGGAATTCATTCATACCATTCAGTGTTGGCTGTTCTCAACAAGCTGGTGTATTCTTTGGGGCAACATAAGCAGATTGCTAAAAATAAGTTTTTTTCTTAAACACAACTAAAACTATTTTTGTTTTTTGTTTGTTTGTTTGTTTGCTGTTTTGTTTTTGTTGGGTTTTTTAAACGATATTGATATTAATCAAATAACTGGCTATCAGGTTACCAGCACACTACTGCTGTTTCACCAGGATGCAGAACTTAGCCAAAAGCAACAAAAATAATTGCCAAATTTAGGTTCAAACAAGGCCCAACTTCAAAGAGATTATTGACAAATTAACTAACTGGTCAGTCTGCAAATAGTTTATATGTTGCCCCAGTGGAAATTTCAGCTTTATATGTTAAGTGCAGGATAATCATAGGACAATTTCATTATCCTATGAGAAAGACATAATATTTGGGGATGAAAAATTCAAAATTCTTATAAAGAAACTTGAGGTTGATTCCCAAATATTACTCTGATTCTGACTAAATACAGTACAGAAAATAAGATCCTTCCAAATCCTAAACAATACCAGGATTAAGAACATAATGAGCAATGAGTACTGACAATGCACAAGAACAGGAACCAGCCCAGACACCCATTGCACTTTTGCTCATGCAAGGGCTGAGGAGAAGTTGTAAGCTTTTGTAATGAAAGACAGGTAACCATTTTCAAGTCTTCTGCTTACTTCTCTTTCCTTTCAGGTGGCCACTATGGATATACTTAACATAAGTATATGATGTAGTTATAGTGGGCAAGCATCTGTGCAATCTACAGGAGTAATTCACCAGGTTCCATGGTCAAATACATCAGGGCTGTTGAAGCTAAGACAATGGATTAGCTTCAGGTTTAGCAGAACATGTGCCAAGTTTTGTATCTTAGATGCAATTCTGGATCAGATCCCAGGATCATTACACTCCTATAGTGGATAGTTCCGTCTTCAGTTTCATTGGTTAAGAAATTGATTTTATATGGAAAGTTACACCCACACCTCTTATCTGTAAACAGATTTGGCTGCCAACAATAGCCAAACATTAGTTTCTACAGAAAGCTTCAGCTTTTCCAGATGTTTCTTCTTAACAAGACGTTTAGACATAGTCAGTAAACACAATCAATGGCTCTTCATCTATTCATAAAGAGACAGAAGGCAAAAGGAAACAAAGTCAACTTGATCCAAATTAGGCTGCTTTCAGAGCAAAGCTAATCTGCTGACTGAAAAATAAATATTGACCAAAAAGGAACTAAAAAGACTTAAAATACCCTAATGATGGAATGCCATATAATCCTGGAGCAATGTAAAGCTTTGTCATCCCTTCAAAGGCCATATTTTTTCTTAAATTGTACAACGTAGAAGAAAAATGTAATACATTTTTCCCATCGTTGAAGCAATACAACATTTTGCAGCATAGATTAAAATAAGACATTCATTATACTAGACCTTCATTCATTTTTAATTGTCCATTTTAGTGCTGAGACGGTTTTTGCTAATTCTTCCCCTTGGAGCTGGTAGTAGAGAACTTCATTGACAAGAAGTCGTGTTCATAACAATGTACTACTGGTTACAGAGAAGAAAGCTGGAGAAGTATTCTGAGTTTCCCCTGTTTTTCAAGTGCTTGACTCTCATGGGGTGGAAGGTTGTGTTCAGGTATAATTTCAGTATAAAGTTTACCTAAGGTACCCTCTCCTACTCATGCTGAGATGCGGTGCTGAGATATACCCAACTTCTGAGGTTACATTAAACCTTTCTCTTCTCTTACATGATATCCATGTGTACACACTAGGGTGCATGAACTATGTACCTCCTATCTCCATCGAACAGGCAGGAGTGACTGATTTATGGGATCAACAAGCTTCTGCTTTATGTTTGATGTTTCACGAAACTCCACAGACTTCCTGCAAAAGTACTGGGAAAAAAATGTTCTCCATTTACCCAGCCACAGCCCTAACATGGTGCTTCAAATTTGAGAATTCTTGTAAGTGAAATGTATTTCAGTAGTGATTCCTTTATCTGCACAAAACATAAAAGCCACTATAGCAGGTGAAGCTGCCTGTGATCCTACAAGCAGAGGGAGCAAGGGATGTAAATTAACTGTTGAACAGTCACATATTTCACATTTCGGAGGTGGTCAAAGGACTGGTTTGAGATTTATTTTGGCAGAAGCTGCTCGCCCATGTCCAATGTCTCACTCTTAGGCAGCATACAACAAGTTAGGAAGTCAAATTCTTTCAGCCTGCAGCAGAAATGAGCCTCATTTTGCTATGGAAAACCTGACAAAAGAGAATAACAGGTCTCTCACCAGCCCATCCTTCACCAAGCAACATTTTCCACCCATGGTGCAATCTAATTCCTACTATAGTTTTCATCATCTATGTTCAAAATGCTTGTCGGTTGACTGTAAGGGCAAATGAGTTGCTACAGTTATTGTGATGCCTGCTGAACACACTGATGAAGCAGATGTTTACCCATTTCCTTTCAAAGAAGGCATACTTCATTGAGAGCAGCCTGCTCTGACATTCAGTGACTACGTTATGGTTAACTTACTATAAAATAGTAGCTTTAGGAGACTTCTTGCCCAGAATTATAAATGTTTTTTGCTAATATTTACAACACATAAGAGTGTGAGCTGCTCCTTTTCTGATCTTTTAGTCGGCTCCAAGATCCTTCTCATATTTCTTTCAATGTAAATTTTCTTGACAAAAATGAATCCACGAATGTGTGGAGAGAAAATGGAATCTGAATGACTTTTCCTGGGGCTTTGTGTGGGTCTGAAGACATGAATCAGAGGGATTCCTATCATCACAATTTGTCATTGCACTTGGCTTACCATTTTCCATCTGAGCTTTTTTCTTTCATACCTCCAGGACACAGGCGCATCACATTGTGCTGCAATGAATTCCAGGGTCAAAGCACTGTAGCATGACTTGCAGCAAGCAAGACACTTTTTTACTTGCTCTTCCTGAATAATTACCTTTAAGCATCTGCTCTGCAGAATAATGTTAACTGAAGTGATCTGAAAATGAAAAAAAGATACCCAGATTTCCTTAAAGTTTACAGCCATATCTGAAAATTGCACACATGGGGTACAATCTCAAAACACATATAGGTCTCCATAAACATATGTATTAATAAGTAGTTCACAGGGCTGACATCTTTTTCTGAATGCAGAAAATTATTGTGATGCATGTGAGAAATGAAAGTAAGCTAAATAATACCAGCAAATCCTTTCAGTAGGAAATAAATGATTGAATGCAAGAGGAATTACTTCTATTTTGACTATGTCTGTACTGAATTACATGCAAAATGTAGTTCTTTCTACTTATGGATAAAGCTGACTCACAATTTGGGTTTGTACTGTTTGCCATGATCAATTTTGTTAATTTTATTTGCAATGTGAAAAGGTGAGAGGATCAATTAACAAAAGCGTAGTAAGTAACTTGCACAAATTTACTACACTTCCTGTGAAACTGCCATTCTTACTTTATTAACTGACACATTGTTATTACGCTGGTAGCATGCAGCCTCCAAATTAACTTGCTCAGCTCTGTTATCTACTATGAGGAATATTTTGGTTGGCACTAGGAATCACTGATGATTGTCTAAGGTAGGCAGCACTGATTTGCAGAGGTGACCTATTGTTAGGAACACCCACGAAACACCAGACAAAACAATGCACTTTGCTGCTCTGTTCTGTAAATCAACATAGATTGCAGCAGCGAAATATTCTTTAGTTCTTGGTGTTCCTAGGTGTCCTTGTCATTTTTAGAGTTCCAGCTGTCTGAAAGATGAGGTACATTTAGCATAGCATCAGCATCCTCATTTACTGGAGGAGTTGCTGCACAGCAGCTCGTGGTTCACAGCTACCGTCCCATTTCTGGACACATGCCTGCCACCTATGGGAAATATGGCTCCCACCTAAGACTCCTCAATAATTTTCTGGGAAATCCTAACAAAAGTTTTGAGTATGTGAGGTACAAAGATAGTGAGCTAGTGAGCAGTGCATCCAGTACATTCTAAACACAACCAACAAGTTATGTTTAAGTATCAGGCAACCTACCTGGAAATAGTGTTTCATACAAGACACTGCAGATGTGGTACAACTCTCTGCAAATAAACATATTTGTGGTTTTCATCACCGTCAGGTTGAAGAGAGCTATGGAAGTCTTCAACCTAGAAGAGTTAAAGCTACTCTGGATATTTTTTTCCCCCAGAATTCCCCTTCCTGACACCTTTCAGTGGCTTTATTCTTGGCTAGGGGAAAAGAACAATCTCTTAAAAAAAAACCTTAGAAATGACCCAGTGAAGTTCTGAACCTCCACATTAAACTATTTTGAGGGACAAAATGGGTACAAAATGCAATTCAGAAGGTTATAGAGAGTACGACAGAATTTGTTTATAACTGGTCCAAAGAGGAGAACGAGCGAGGAAAAATGATGGGTTAACTGGTTCATATTCTTCTCACACTTCTACTGTAGTTCAAAATGAACATGGTTCAGTCAGCAACTTGCATTGCAAGATTGTACGTACCAATCACAGAGGAATCGGACCAAGTATCTCTGCACTTCTAAATAGTTTTTTATTTTTCTCTTTTTCATAAAATAACTATTGTTCTTACTATAACTGACACAGCTGGAAGCATGGTGGCAATAGTATGCATTCATTAAATTCTATTTTGATTGGTTGTTCTATTACTACCAGAGGACTGATTTCATTAACTATATACCTTATCAATTCCCTCCATACTTCATGGAAAAGACACCACTACTGTTTTATCTTATAATATTTGCATTCAGAATATGTAAGTCCAGTGTTACTTAGTCTAAATTGAGTCCTTACTTTTCTACAGTGTCTACATGAACACTAAAGCAGTACAAGACCTTATATACCTGGGAACTTTTTAACAGATGCCTAACAATGGGGATGAGCACCTAGCATTGTTTTTCAGAGCTCTTTGATTTCAGGCCCCAGGCGCAAGGACGGGATGTGTTGTGTCTGGCTGGAGCTCTTGTAGGAATTGAGCAGTAACAGTTTTTAACCAGCCACAGGAATCAACCGGGTGGAGATGTTCAGATCTCTGCCAGCCAGAGCATCACATCATCTTGTTCTGGGATTGAACTCATGCCTGCCTTATGCTTATGGGGAACAATACCGGGAAGTTAATCAAGCCATTCAAAACATCTGGTTTGGCATTTCGATATTTTTATGATAAACTAGGTAGGGGTGGGGGGGAACAGAATTTGGCAAATATTAAATCTTTTCTGTTGTTACTTTCAGAGCAATTATCTCCTCTTGTTTTAATCAAACTATAACTCTGTATTTATAGAATATTCTCATGAGTGATTATCTTATAATGTCAAAGTAAAAATGCTAATTGTGTTTCTCACAAAAGCTAGAATTGTTATGTCTACATCAGATAAATATGATATTTTTTTCCATGTGCAAAACCACCAGAAATACTTCAAAGTTGAATTCTATTAGGACTGAACAATATAGTAAGTGCTGTTGTAAATTCTTCAGTTTCTTTGTTAACTATTTTAATCTATGAGTTTAGGAGGAAGATGTGGTGCTTTTTTTTTTTTTTTTTACATCTAGTAGCTTCGGATTCTCATTTGTTTTATTGTAGGTCTATCTCTGACTGGTTTTTTTTTACATAAAAGATAAAATGTGAATTCCAGGCATTAGGAAGCCTGCCATATCTAGCAACAAATGAAAGACTGCAGTGAAAAAACTGCAGAGCTTATTACATTGCAACTGATGTAGAATAGACTACAGTGACATTGTGGATTTAAGTATTCAACTGTCAAATTTAGCAATTAAAATAGTGTCTACCACTACTATTTTTTATTACTTTGAATGGGAAATTTTCTGCAAAAGATTTGCTACTTCCTGAATGTCACTGTTCACTCCACATGGAATTAATAAAACAGAGTTGGGAAATTAAACTCAATATTGAAAACAAAAGACAACATTGATGGTCTCAGTACAGTTCATAACATGAACATTTAAAAAGAAAAACATTCTTCATTCTTTTCCTTAGAGAAGGAAAAACTAATTCCCAGGTTTACATCCACATTTCCTCTAAGGAGATTTCATTTCAAGCCATAGGTGTAAATTCAACATAGGATTACACAATGGTGACAAGCATGCACCTTGCTGATGAAGCTGTACAAGGAATTTGTAAAACCTGCCAGCTGACAGCACTTGCAGCCAAGCCCCTTTGTTTTTTGAGGCTCTGGGAGAAAAGACATGATACCGATTCGGTAATAAACTTGCCTTCCAACAAAAAGGTGTTTACCCAAATTGGAACAAAATTCATAAATTTGAGCTTTTCCATGGAATGGAAATTTTCAGAATATTTTCTTTTGGGAGAAAGAAATGGAATATTTAAAAATTCCAATCCACAGAGCCAGCTGGCTAAATATCTTAGACAGAAATCACACCAGACCATAGATTCAGCTGCTCCTAGGAGTAGGAAGCCCCATAAACCAGCAGGGAGGCCCAGTTTGCCTGGCTGGCAGACTCGAGTCTGTCAGGGATTTCAACAAAATTAATGTGTTCCTGCAAAATGATTTAAGTTCTCTGAATTAGAATTTTCCAGGGAAAACCAATCCATCAGAACATTTGTCTAATTCTACTGTCCATGCTCTATGTAGGGATAAGTTATTGTTTGTCTTCCAATGGCTTCCATAGTCTTCTGCAGAATTTATGGCCATACTACAGTGGGTGCTTGCATTGCTATTAGGTAACACAACAGATAGAGCATCCACAGATCCTAAAATGCAATTCCTCTCATAGAAGTACCTCTAGAAAAGAGGAAGGAGGTAAATTCCATATGTCCCCTATCTCCTGAGGGTTATTCTTGCCTTGCCTGTGGCTGAGTATGAGAAAGGAACATGTACCTCTTTACAGAAGGAGGATGCCGAGTCCCATGTTTAGTGCAGGATAAAAAACATGTATTTGAGTTGAACAAAGAAAAATGAATGAAAAAATGGCTCTGCCAGTTCTATTACAGCTTTAGAAAATCTTCAGTGTACTTTCTTTTTCTCCCCCCTCCATAAAATTATATTTTTATCACGTTTTCTTGTAAGAAAAAAACCCCTGTCATTTGTAGTAATGCTGTTTAATTTATATAAAATACATACGGGCCTAAACATGAGCTCTGAGACTCAAAAAATCAGAAGGCAGAATAAGTTGCAGGAGGTACTATGGAAAGCTGGGAAAAAACATCAAGTATTGCATTAGTAATCAATGTTAGAAAGTCAAAGATGAGCAAGATACATTTTTGCAGATCCTCACTATCAGCAAGGTGTTAGAGATATCAAGTCGTGCTTTAAATGGCATCCTTAAAGCTTCCGTGAAAAAATTTCAAAGTCAAGCAATAAATGTTGTGGCAGAAGTCAAAAGGTGGAAAGGTGATTCCCTGATTTCAATAATTAAACTTCAGTTATATATTAAAAAGGCCTGGAAAAGTGAAATTTTGTTGCATGTTTTTGAAAAGCAGAACACTGATAAAAGTTATTTGATCAGGAAGGTTTGCAATCATTCCATATTATTTTGTTTGAAAAGATAGTAGCAATTGCAGTGATCTAGTGATATATTATTTTTTAAAAATCCTGTGCTGAAGAGTTTTGACACAGCAACCATTTTTTCTGCTGCACATATAGAAATGGAGTGGAAAATCTTTATCATTAAACCTATGCACTACTTTTTCTTGACCTTTTCTTTGAAAAGTGATAGGTGACAAACTAAATTCTTGGATATTGTACCATCTGGTGAATATGACAAACACATCAGTTTCTACAAAAATTTAAACTTTTCTTCTTCATTGGAAAAGATTCCAAAAAATTAACTTCAACTGTGGAATCCAAATGTGTGCCTTACCAATATGGAGGAGGTGGTCCTCTTTTCATCTTGAAGTTTAAAAAGTGGTATACACTGAACGTTTGTCAAAATGAGATAAACGTCTGAGAATGTGCATTAAGCTGATGGAGAAATAAATTTAAATGAGAAAACCTCCAGACTGTAGGTAGCTAAAATGCCAATTTGGGGAAGGAGATATATGTTAACAGAGCTTAGAACTTTTTAAAGAAACGTAGCTTATGTTTCAGTGACCATATCCTCCTTTGCCTTAAATATTCATATTGTTCTAATTGTATCACATACAGAGATCCCCAGATGTTAAGTCTGTCTTTCATTATGTATAGAGTTTGTGTAGCAGAAGCCATCACAAACAGCTAAATAGCTTGTAGGTACTATGGAGTACTCAAAGAGTCACTGTAAGAAATTAAATTTTGGACAAACTAGCACAAACTCCATTTTACATGGAGTGTACCCAAGATGGACAAAATACCACTGAAAAATCTATGAAGTCCTTAGAACATGCACTTCATATTAGCACTATTAATAGCAGGGTTTCAGTGCTAATGGTGTTTCAGACTTTCTCATGATTCAATAGTTTCAACAGATACCATGTACTATGATGCTCAGGAATGAAGGAAGACACAAAACAGATTATTCTATGTATTTTCCATGCTGCAAAACATAAAACAAACACTGACTATTCTGAGTGTTTCAGCAGGTTGTTTGTGGGCAAGATTTTGTGCTACCTTTGTGCCTTCCAAATGAAAGGTCTCTTCGAAATACTTAACAAAAGAAACAGAGAACTGGAAGGACTCTGCTTTTCACAGACAAAGTAGAACATTATTTTTATATATTTATATTTATATTTATATTTATATTTATATTTATATTTATATTTATATTTGTATTTGTATTTGTATTTGTATTTGTATTTAAAGTGCCTATCACCATCTTGATAAACATTATTTGGAATCACTCTGACGGTGGAGGTAAGATCAGGAGTCAGTCTGTTAGTACCTCAGCACTTGTTTCCAAACAATTTTAAAAAAATTTTTAAAAAGCCACAAGACTCTGCTGCCAGCCTGCCTGGCTGGTGTTTAATACTGCTATTCCATCAGGGTTGGAGGGAGACCTATCGTGAATGGCAACAGTTTGCACTGTTTGCAACACAGAAAACTGCAATTGTTCAGTGGTCTGAACCTTGTAAATAATTTCAAACAAACTGAAGAAAGTGAGATTTTTCAAGAAGGATGTATATTTTACCTGTGGGATTTTAATATCCTAAACCAAATAAAAATGAATTAGTATAGAATAGGATATTATAGTTAGATCCACAAAGTTTTATGTGTATCCATGAAAACTAGTCAGTGTTTGTACAAACTCAAGCTGCTGGAAATGGTGTATGTTGCAGTTTATGGTATATTGAGGGATATAGATTATCTCAACCTGTAAGACTGAAGTCAAATAGGTGTCTTTCTCTTTGCCAGTGTTTATATTTACATCAAATATTGTATTCTCAATATCTGACAAACCTCTTGTAAAACAACACCTTTGCAAAACGTACTGAATATATCACTCCAGAATTTGTTGAACTTCCTGAAAAGGTATTTAAAAATATCGGTTTTCCTTTTTAAAGTGTGAAGATTCCCAGGTACATCCTATCCAGTCATCTGTACAGTAATATTTTCATATAATACAATTTGTTAGCGAAAATTACTCTAAGCACATACTTGAGAAGAAGGGTGTAGGTGAAGATCTAGAGTTCAGTCAGGTTTTTGGTTAGTAGTTTGAACAGTGCAGGAAAATCCCAGTCTCTGTGGAGTCAAAAAGTCAAAGGACTTGCAGACTTAACAGCAGCTAGAATTTCACCCTAACAGCTTTAAAATCGCACTCCCTTTAACCCAAATTTATCTTGGATTTTGAAGTCCAGTCTTGGGATCAGTGAAGTGTATCTCTTGGGCCAGATGACGCTGATGTAGACAAGCCCACTGTGCACCCCATGGACCTGAGAGCAGCACCAAGGCAGACCTGCAGCCAACTGCTTGAGAACAACTTTGCTTACTTTTGTTCTAAACTTGCATCATCAGTGGAGCACCTTTTCACTGGTACTCATTTCAGCTGGGTTTAACTAAAATAAATGGTTGATAAGTCAAGAAACAGTACTGAGTCACCGCTGCCAAAGTGCAGCTGGAACCCAGTAACCCCAGAAAACCAGACTGCTCTTGGAGTGATGAGATCAAAGTGTAAAAAAATGGTGAAAAGTACAGACAGACTGGTTATGAAATATGCAGATAACACGTTGTTTGACCACAGAGCAGCTTTCAGAGAGAGGTGAAAATCAGTTCAGGACCAAACTCACTTTACAGGGTTCAGCTCCATTCTGTAAAAACCTGTCTCATCAGATATTTCTTCCAAGTAATATTTTGCTTAAAACCAAGAATCTGAATAAATTCCATCACTTTCTTCTCATCAAAGTCTTCTGACTTGTGCACAGTTTGTTAACCAACTACTGTTCCTTTATAGGAGATATATGTCACAATAGAAGCAGAGGCAGATGGAAAAAGCACCGTATCAATGTCAAAAGTAAAATACTTAATACTCAACATAATGCTGTCTCATTTTAAGTGGTCTATACTTCAAAGCTGACAATCAAGTATGATTTGACATTAAACTGTACAATAGTGTGTTTCCAGAAGCATTCATTTTTTTCACATTGAAATATCCCTTCATTGTCTCATACATTAAAAAGTATATTGAAGTATCCTGCAGATTTTAATTAATGTTTGGTTGTGGGTTTGTTTTTTTGTTTAAATACAGTATGTATTATATAGCATACTTCCATGCCATTCCTAGGCTCAGTGTCAACAAGTGGTACTCATAATTGTAATGACTAAGAATTACAGAAAGGTTTACCAGTAGGCCAAAACTCTAACCTTGTCTTGGGCAGCTTCAGAAGAATGAAACAGAGCCCAAAGCAGGGTTTAGAGATAGGAAACATGGGAAACCCTAGTGTATATTTCTCTTCACGTGGAAGTCAGAAAACTCATTGTGAGAAGAGAGTCTATATATGATGGAATCTCTATGAGTTCCCCACAGATTTCAAAATTTACAGCACATTTTATCTGAAGCACAAGGCAAGTTAGAGATTGAAGCAATACAAATATTTAGAGGTAAGGCTTGATTGAAGTAAAGCTCACCAGGCATTAATATATTTTTAACCTTCTATGAATTAGGGAAATAATATTTTTTATCACTCATATTATAAGGGTGCAGTCTAGAGACTGGTGAAACATATCTAGCAGTCTGGGGTCAGACATCTTTCCTTTCAATTCATTTCAAGTATCTGAACCACAAGAACAATGCTCACATAGTAACAAAGTGAGACAAGTGAAAGAAAATACCTGGAGAGGCTAGGAAACGGTATGGATTGTGAACAGTTTTGGTAAGTCATGGGGGAAGAAAAGTGAAGGAAAATAAAGAGACAGTTCATTTGGCCCATGGTCAACAGAACAAGACCTAATTATTTAAATTTACAAATTGTAAATTATTTTATGAAACCGAAGGTCCTCTGTACAATATGGTGCATTCTTTTGCAAGGGTCTGTCTTATTTCATAAAGATACATTGAGCATTTTTATCGATAGTCTTAGGACTATTGCTTCTAAGCAAAATCAGAAGCACACTTTTTTCATCCAGGAATCTGATCTAGAAGCCAAAGCCTATGGTCATATTAACAGTGATCATGGCTGGGACTTTGACCATGTGCTTTGTGCATGCTCAAAGAACAGAGAATATCTGGACTCCAGAAAACATGAACTTGTAAAGAGAATTGTACCTCCCACTCTGAAGATGATAGAAATCTAGTCATAATTCCAAGTGTGAGCAAGGAACATAGCATTCTGAAATGCATGAAGGCAGACTCTGACTTTTAATCAATGTAAACAAAAAGCATAAAACATGTTTTCCCATATTTGTGCAAAGGGACTTAGCTACAAATCATTGGCTGTAGCAAAAGTACACTCTCTTATGTACTTTGAAAAGTACATTTGTCTGTTTACCTGCTTCCTACAAAGATGATTATGAGTACATTCACTTAACTGCTCCCTCTTCCTCCAGTGTCTTCCTAAGCAGTAAATCATACTGCACCCATAGTCCTCTAAAGTGTAAGTCAGCTTCCGCATGATAAAATTCATGAGCAGTGTTGCTAAGAGCCAGGTGTGCCGACCTAAATGAAATGTCTCATGGAAGCTTGGACTTTGAACCATTAACCATGGCTAATTGGCATGGTTATTTTACATACAGAAATAGGTGTCCCTCTAGCACTGACTTCATTTTTTAGTGTGCAGGTACCGGGAATTACTTTAACTTTATACATCACTCTGAAGGCTGTCAGGCAACAAGAGTGGCAATATTTATTATTTCATCTTCTATTCCAATTTTATTCATTAATATTGCTACTTACTATAGTGGCTGAAGAAAAGAGAGAATATTCTTTTGTTGCAACAAGATAAATTTACAAGAGCTTCCCATACACATGTGCCAAGGAACTTTTTTTTTTTTCCCCAAAAAACAAAATGCAGCCTTTTTTAAGTGTTCTGGGGAAAGAAAATAAAGATGACAAATGCTAAGTGCTCATTACTTAGCAAACATGCTGAACAAATATCACAAACCTGTGAAGCCATTAGGTACAGGAACTCATTCCACTGAAGCCCAGAGCAGGAGGACAAATAATTAGCACTACATTCCTGATAGTACAGCTAAAGGCAACCAAGTTATACCTGAATTGAATGGGAAGACACATTTATTTTGGTGAACCTGTATTGTTACACATCGCTTTTATATTACACTGAAGTATTTCATTTTAGGAACATGAAAGGAGTCATGACAGTAATGGCACCAAATTATGAAAAGGAAAATGACATAACAAAATAAACCCTTATGTAAAACTTTCATCTGTTATTTTTACTTCCCTCTCTGCAGCGAAGGAATGGACCACGCATTCAAGTAGAGTTAATTAATTATCATTCGATTGTTTTACTAATATATAACATCTTTAATACTTGAACCATCAGACACTTTACAATGTTACACTGCAAGCTGACTAATGTGCACCATATACTTTACCATCGCTTACATTCAGTGTTACCGCATATGAAAGTAAAATAGAAGGTGAGAGAGTTGTCACAAAGATGTGTGGAAGGCTATAGGTAAGGAGAAGATGTGCGTGTCTGGCTCTCTGCCAAAGGCAAACTACGTAGAAAATAAGGAGCCTGTCAAGTTCATTGAAGCAACAGAGTCTGTCATAATAAAGAATTCAGGTAAAAGCCAAGGGCATCTGTCTGAAAGCAGAAACTATTTACTTTTCCATCAGCAAAACATTCTCAGTTTCTCAATAGAGAGGGATTTACCTAGAAGAGCATACCTCAGTTACAGGTATAGAAAATTTGTTGTAGCAGTTCCATCTGTGTATTACCTTGATAAAGAGAACTTACGTTTTTATAAAGTTGATCTATAGCTCTGTTATTAACCAACAGAAGATGATTTGCAAAAGATAAACTAGTTTACCTAGGCAATCCAAAATTTGAATCTAAGCGTAAAATCCTTTGGACACATACTTTATCAGTTCCTGAAATGTCATTTACTACATTTCAGAGAAAGTTCTATGAGATCTTAAGAGCTTGATAATGCAATATTCTGGCTCTCTATTTTTTTATGAAAGAAAAAAATGTTAATGAATTGTAGAAAAATCTTCAGGGAATGACTCAGGTGAAAAAAGTGCTTGTAAAACACTAACTCCTAATTTAAGTAAATTTTTGTTAGTGAAGGCAAAAAACTACATCTGGAATTGGGACAGAAGGTTTTCCTTCAGAATAAGGACCTGCCAGAGAATGTCCCTATGCAGAAAATAAAAGTAAATAAGAATAATAATATAGCATTCAAATCAGTTAAGGATATGATTTATTTGAGGAATGGGTATTGAGCTTCTCATATCTCAGAAGGACAAACGTGGATCATGACACAAGATTCCACATGTTTCTCCCACCTTAAGAAAGATGCAAGTGAAAGATGAGAATACCAAATCAGTGCAAAGCAGCTCTATCCATATTTAGAGATGGGAATTATAATAGAGTCTAAGAAAAATAGTCAGGAGATTATACCTGTGCTGTGAGAGACCACAATCTACATATGAGAATGCAAAGACATTCTCCAATAGATTTATGTGCTAAGAAATTTAAGAAGGGTAGAAATAAGACCAGAATTGTATAGGCTGGAGAGAGTAGCTGGGGCTGAACACGAGAAACATCAACGTTTGAGGAGGCTATGAGCACACTTCTAGAGAGTATCACCAGCAAGTTACTTGGACAATCTTCAGGGCTACAACCCAACCATATGGGTTTTTTGTGAAGCAGAGGCTCTAGGACAGTGACTTGTTGGTTGAAGGGGACTCAGAACCAGTGTGCAGTGACCTTCAGAGGAAATAATCAAGCAGATGCACAGGCAGCATTGCCTGCACAACGAGGTGCTTTTCACTGCCTATGGGACTCTGTCACTCTGTCCACAGTCAGAACCAGTGCACAGCCCATGGTCAGTGAGAACACACACTGTGTCCAGAAGCCCCACTGAGGGCAAGGTGGTGGTGAGCATTCGGATTGTCCTCTCTGATCTGTTTCTCCCTTTGGACCTCTCTTCAGAGACCTGCACACCAGTTGCCCATGGCCATGGAGCACTGTTTATCTGGAGGCTCTTGCACATCATTCTTCTCTCCACATGCATGGTATTGCACCAGAGGAAAGCCTCCTTGAGGGGTTGCTGCTTACTGCAATTAATTTTTTTTCTGTTTTAGCTGCCTTTGAGGGGCTTTGTTTAAATGTCTGAGTCCAGGCCAGAACAGTCTTTATTCTACATTTCCATAGGTGAAGAATCTAGCGGAAAACACCCAGTTCCTAATGCCTAGGTCACTATGACCTCTTTGCTCCCAGCATATCATAACCAAAGGACATTCTGGGTCACCTGGAGGTCTGCAAGTCAGAGCTAGAATTGTAGTGCAATGCTATCTAAACCGTGTCCCTCTTCTCTGACTGCTACTGCTGCCAGTGGGCCCAAATATAGTGCGAGATTAGGAGCCAGCAGCTAAAGCAGATTTTGGATCCTGCTTGTGAAAAAAAAAAAATACAAAAAAGGAGATGAAAAAATGAGTATTTCGTCTCTATAGCTCTCTGGCAGAGTTAAATACAAAACCGCCTGTTGTGGTCAGTGGTCAAGTAAGGCTCAGAAAATCAGCACAGATTCCTCCTGCAGAGATAAATGACAAGATATGGATATGCTCCCCTCACACCCACATGATTTTTGCCAAGAGTTCTGGAAAGTGGTGTACTCAAGCATTCAGATGAAGGCCAGTGTTTACTGGAATTTACTGCGAATTGCAAGAGGATACGTATATTATTAGGCCTCAGAACATTTGTTGGCTCCATCTAGGGAAATAGTTTCCATACTCCCAGTTCAGGCTGTAGACCCCGAAGGAAATGCTGCGAAGAAAACCATTGAAATGAATAGGAGCAACACTGAGCACAAAGCAAGCCAATAAAGTCACAAATTTGACAATAAAATTACAGAAAGCAGGCTGCTAACCCAGAGTAGTTCCAGAAAAGAGTTGCTGTCAGATAATTTCCTGAGGCAGATTTTGTCCCAAAGTCACTGTTAGAAGTGGTAGTAGATTTAACTTCTCCTCCCACCGCTTCACCCCCCCCCAAAAAAAGAAAAAAATAGAACAGGGTTGTAAATCCACATTCTTTCCTAGTGCTTTTGTTTCAGTCTGTATAATAAGTTCTTGTTCAAATAAGGTGGTAACACTGGCTGATGCACAGGTAGCCCCTTTCTGATCTTCAGCCGAATAAAGTTGTGAGTCAGGCAGGGGTTCTCAACAGCCTGTTCTGGTAAATGACACTGGAACATCTGACAACAACTGGTGGCCTGAACCTTGCCTGGAAAATTAGTTTTTTCCTCACTTCGATGTATCCTGTCATCATGTGATGAATTGTGGACTATTCTGACATTGAAAGTTTTCAGAATTAACTAGCCTTTATTCAATCTGAGAAACAGCAAACCTGTTCAGGCAAAGCTGTAAATAATAATAATAAAACTGTAGCATAAGTTTTCCAAAGTTTTCAAGTTTATGATAGATCTGAACCCACAGCCTCTGATAAACTTCCATTGCTTTTCAGAGCAAGTCCATTTGATGTTCAGTTCAGATATTAAGCATGTGAAAAAGATAAATGATATGGCCATGTGTGAATATGAGTATTTGCTATCAGTGAGCTTGGGTAGGACAAAAAGATTTTCAATATTTAAAGAAAAAGGGCAATACAGAGCCTTAACTAATTTCCTTTTCCAGTTATTTATATATCTGGACATCAAAATTTTTTCCTGTTATGGACAGAACCTATGCTTCCCCCTTCTCATTAAATATGAGAATTCAGATTTTTATACAGTATCCCTGATGTTACTGAGGAAAAAATATTTTTAATTCTGCATAAGTATCATTCTCTGTGTAACTCAAGTATCTTAAAAGCACATATACAACCAACATTAACAATTTGGAACTTGAATATGCAGGTGGTCTGCAAAGCTTATGTATTTGAGTGTAAAATGTTATAAAAAAATCAGCAAAAGCCTGATTGCAAAAACCTCAGGAGAAAGGTTGGGTCTTGCTTTTTTAAATTATATTTATTTTTCCTTTTAGTTTGTGTTAGTTATTAGACATTCTTAAATGAAGGAAGTTGCACACACACACAAAAATCACTTTGACATATTACATAACAAAAGACCAGACAGTGACAACATTTTTCTCTTATATATATATATAAAGCAATTTCTGCAGTTTTTTTGTTTTCTTTAACTTAGCACCCTTGGTGTACTTCTCATGCTTCTTGGATCTGAGTTCTTTCTTTTTCCCTAGTTCAGTGAAATCAAGACAAATATCCATTAGAAAGCTAGATTGCTCAGTTAACAAGGCCATTCAATTATAGGTTCCAAGTACAGGAGGAATTTGCCTGTGAATAATGCCTTACTGTTGAGTTAACATTAGGATGTTGAGGAAAAAGAGGCACCCCTATCGTTGTTTACACTGGAAAAGGCAGGTATATTAACATTTCTAGCAAGCCACAGTATAATACTGAGCCTATTTGAATATACAGAGAATAGAGAAGTAGCTAAGCACATTTTATGGAAAATAAGTGTCAACATGGGCATATCAGCCAAGAAATTCTTATATTCTTTCCTTCTGCTCCCTCCCTCTCTTCCCTCATCCTAAACTTTCTCTTGTCTTAGGAGTTTTTATTTGTTTATTTAATTTTGTTTCTTAGGACACAAATAAGTTTTCTAAATAAATCCAGCTGTTCCATAATTGTTGTTTATTCTCACACAAAAATGTATATGGGCTGTGTCCAGAGCTGATTCTCAGCATTAGCATAGGACATGGGATGAGAAAATGGACTAGAAAAAGAACAAGAAATTAGAAAGCCTGAGCTTTTCCAATCCATTACTTATTCCCCTCACTGAATACATTAGATAATGATTGGTAATGATATAATTTGGCCTGGGTTCTCATGTCATATGTATGTGCCAAATATCAGTGGCCTGATTTTCAGAAGAAACTCTCTCCAAGACAGACAGACAGATTCAATGAATATGTAACATTTTTAGCAACGGGCAAAAGTTGCAATGTGCAGATCTGCATTTAGACCCCACCAAAGCTAGAATTCAGTTTGGATCATACCCAAATTTTGGCAGCTAGTTGGAAATAAGCTCCGATCAGATAAGAAAATAACATGGTCAGAAAAAAAAACCAACAAACCAACAAAATAAAACCAAAACAAAAACAAACAAACAAACAAACCTCAAAACATCCCCCCTACACACAAAAAAAAAAAACACAAAAAAAACCACCCAGCCAACCAACCAACCAACCAACCAAAAAAACACAAATCAAACAAAAACAAAGCTAAATTAAACTAAACAAGCCACACCCTACTGTTAAAAACTTCATGTGTTTGCCCTGTCGAGACTCTCCCTGAGTCAAGCAGCTCTTCAACATCTTTAATGTGTAGAATGTTTTTTTACAGTTTATGAATTTCTGGAGGGGACTCTCTGAATCTCAGATTGCAAACTTTGAGGGTGGAGCTTGTCTTCTTTCTCTGTCATCTCAGCGGCAGGTGACAGGACAAACTCTTACAACTGTCAAGGAACAACCAGAAAAAGTTGAAAAAATGCTGATGAAATTAAAAATATCGTGCTGAAATATGAAGTAGTTAATATGTTAAATTTATCAGTGTGCCTATATCATGAAACACTCTTAATATTGACCTGTGTCAGTGGAAACCAATCTGCCCCAAATTCCCAATGACCCACTTCACAGTCACTTGTCAAGCTCCCTTAAGCAGAACAACTGCCTTTAACCAGGCCCAATTAGAGGAGGCTCACAGAAACGGAGAAAACCTCAGGTTATCTCTGTTTCAGACAAAAAGATTTCTCGTGACCCTTTACAAGCCTAGAAATCAGGCCTGGTCCTACCAATGAAAAATGCAGAAAGATAGTGGTCCAAGTATCTTTCAATTTATACAATATTTGAAAGAACTATATGTATCTGTATAAAACTCCTGTTTCCCCTTTCTACACGTTTATGTACATTATAGATATAGAAAGACAGCATGAGGTGCTCTCACAGAATAGCAATACTTTTTCAAACCATTGTTTAACTACATGGAATACACGACAATGGAGAATAAGGTTGACATTATTTGAATTACAACCTTTTTGAAGCAGAGGGTGTAATTTTCTCTATATTTAGATATGACACAAGATGGGCATGGTGCTATTGGAGCAAGCCCAGAGGAGGGCCACAAAGATGATTAGAGAGTTGGAGCACCTCTTCTATGAAGGCAGGCTGAGAGAGCTGGGCTCCAGGGAGACCTTATAGCAGCCACCCAGGATGTAAATGAGATGTGCAAAAAAGCTGGAGAGGGACTTTTTACAAGGGCATGTAGTGATAGGACTAGAGGTAATGGCTTTAAAGTGAAAAAAGTTTAGACTGAGAATAGATATAAGGAAGAAATTCTTCACCATGAGGGTGGTGAGGCACTGGAACAGGCTGCTGAGAGAAGCTATGGATGCCCCATCCCTGGAAGTGCTCAAGGCCAGGTTGAATGGGGCTTTGAGCAACTTCGACTAGTGGAACATGTCCCTGCCCATGGCAGGGGGGGTGGAACTAGGTGATCTTTAAGGTCTCTTCCAACTTAAACCATTCTATGACTCTATAATTCTGTGATACTTATTAGCAAAATAGGCACTGTTTTCTTTACCATTTCCAGGCATCATAATTACAGCTATAGTTATATGTATCATAATTACAAACCATTGTATTTTTTCATAGTATTTTTTACCCGAGTATTTCCAAGTCATTTTCAAAAGTATATTATTAAAATAATAATTTAAAAAATAATGTCTTGATATTTCTATTTGTTCATAATAAAGCTAAATGCATATTTGGAGAAATTTATCTATGACAGTATAGTAACTCCTCCACCCTCAGATTTATACAACTTAACAGTCAGGCCGCATATCATCTACTTTGCACAATTTAGTCATGTCCAGAAATGGTTGAGCAATATCCTGCATAAAAATATTCTTTATAGTGTATCTTGAAGTATTTTTTAATAGAATTAGAGGGTCTTTTCCATCAAACTGTTTGGTACAGAACTTGTTGGTCCATCCAGTCTGTATTAACAAGGGCAAGTATGAGGAAAAGGATATCTGGCAGTTGCACAGAGTTTTTCATAGGTTGTGAAAAAACTCTCTCTACATACGTGTTTTTAAGATTAACATGAGCTGAGGTCTGCATTGCCACAACTGTACAGTGATTATTCCCCAGACTAGAGAGTTTAAACTGCATAAACTCTGTAGCTGAACATTTGGCTGCAGTGCAAACATGTCCTTAGGGGCAAGTTCTCACCATATGGATGCACAAAAGTAAACAGAAATGTATCAGTAATGCTAAAATATGGATCAGATTTGACATAAAGATTTTGGCCTTAACAGAATGCAGAAAAAAGTACATTATAAGTCTAATTATTTCATGGTGTTTATATTTTGTTTTGAAAACACCAAATGTATGAGACCATATGGACTTAGTAAATATTCTTTCAATTTGGACTAAATTTTAGTTATTCAAGAGTGAGAAAGCATCTTAAACAATAAAATTGAATTCTGTATCTTGCACGTGAAGGCTATTCCAGCACCAGGAAGCTTTTCCATTAACAAATCCACTCCTGAGATTCCTTTTCTAATTCTAAGGTTTAGAAAGATTCTAATTTGCTATTATTATTTAGAAACACTCTGTTCAAGAGTTAATTTATATGACAAAGTACATACACATAAAAAATACACTTCATAATGGAAACACTGACTCAACCCTAACTGTAACATAGCCAGGGGCACCATTATAATCATGAAAACCTCACTCGAGATGTGCTGTCTATATACACACATTGATTTTTAAATACCAGTTCACAATCAACAAAATGACAGGTTCAAACAGCTTATACCACAAATTCCTAGCAACCTACAGAATTAATTCACTTAACAAGAAGAATTTAATCCTTCTTCCAGTGCTTATGAGTAATTGTAAAATCCATGATTTTTGAGATGAACTGTATAATTCCTGGTATAGCTTCTATACTAGAAAAATAAAACTGTAGGGTTGAACACAACATGGTTTGACTCATTCAGTTTAATCAAGCTATAAATCTCTGGGACTCTACAGAGCCAGCTGCAGCTCAGAGATCTTTGAGGACTTTTAGCTTAAAGACTCAAGGTAGAGGCCACATTTATTTCCAATCTAGATTGATTTCTTCTAACACTATATGCCTTCAAAATGGAAAAAATCCTACTTTGCCAAACTGAGAAATGTCTATGATTAACACTGCACTCTTTTACATGCTAGCTTTAGGAAAAGTTTACATGTTGCTCCGAGTCCTGCTCCTCTGTGTGTCGGTTCCTCTCTGGAACACACCTTAAGGCATTTCTGCAGGCTCAGGTTTTGTGAGATAAGAGAAAAATTAACTAAAGTCTTAGATCTCTGTGGGTAAAGGGGCAAAGAGGTTTGTTGTTGTTGTTTGGGTTTTTGTTTTGTTTTGTTTTGTTTTCTGCAATGGGAATGCAAAATGCAAAACATTCCAACTTTTGCTTAGATAAAAAATGCTCAGTATTTAAGCAAATGGTGGAAAAAAAAAGGCTGAATTCACTGTCTTCAGTAATATGGCTTTGGTTAGAGTGTGAAGAAATCTGGTGTAGAACTGAAATACCTGAAGAATGTATCCCTTCTTTTTTTCTAAAGTAGGACTATAACACCGACAAACAGACGCTGAAAAGTGATTGTTTATAGCATGTCTTTGAAAAACATACTTTCAGCAGCCAGATTTGCAAGAGGAGCAGGATGTGATCCTCCATTATCACAGTCTGCAGCAGTCAGTGTCGTGTAGCAGGGAGAAATCTGACCCACAACACACCGACCTCCACTGGATCGCGGCTGCAGCCACCCTCACTGGAGATCCTTTTCTTCTGGTCATTGTGAAAGGAAATCTTGTACTGTTTGGCTATAGCCTGCTCACTGCTGGCAAGGTAATCCTCCCATGGCAGACTGCATCTCCCCCGAAAAAACATGCTCAGGCTGTGTTTGCTATCAGCTGGACAAACCCTGCAGAGCTCGCACATACTGAACTTTGAACTCTGGTATTAAAAATGATCTGATGATTGTCTTCACTTGGGCTCTGGTGGAGCTGAGGTGATGCCAGTATCTTTTTATTATTATGCTCCTAACAATCTCCACAAACTCCAGAGCCCTTTTTTTAATTAAAAATTGAATGCAGAAAAAACAGATTTATACAATCCTCAAAACATCAAATGAGGAAATTATATTGCCACAATACCCTACATTCTGGTGGAAAAACCTAATCTTAAGGGCAGTCCGAGACAGTCCCTGGCTTGCCCACAAGTGCATGAGTTGAATAACATCACTTATAATGCTCTGCTTTCCCCCGCACAGTCTGGCTGTGGGCTTCTTCCATCACAGTGCAAAGCCCCCTCGGGGAAGCAGCAGGTTGTCAAGCTCCTTTCTAGTTGCACTAATCACTTCTGACTCACATCATATGAAAACAGAGGAGCCCTGCACAGACGTGCCGTGGCAATGCCGATGATGGAACAATGAGTAGATACTTAGGTTCCCTGAAAATGACAGATTAAAGGAGGATTGCAGGCAGAGGAATGTTGATTGGAAGAATAAATAAATTAATACAAATAAAAAAATAGATCAAGTAGCTGACAATATTTAGCACAATTATTTCCTACCAGCATCTTTGGCTCAAGTCTTTGTCAAATGTGGATTGCTTCTTGCTCCTATCAGACCATTTGAGTGAGGGGAAAAGTTTTGTCTTTTTGCTGAAGTTTGCCTTCTATTCAAAGACACTAAGATATTTGCAGGTCAGAATATAAAAAATTATTACTCTGAAAAGCAGTCAACCTGGGCAACAATAAGAACTGGTGCCTCATCATTATTCATTAAATCCAGATTTTGCCATGGGACTTTTTACCTCTAATAGGGAACCTGTCACTTTGAAGAAGGAAGGCTTGAGCATGCAGGGAAAAAAAAAAAAAAAAAATTGGTGGTTCTTTATCAGTAATTACGTTTTTCACAGGTCCGAAGTTTGAGCTGTCAGAGTAGGACATGAAATAGTCTACCTCTTATTCACTTGGGATGTCAGCTGTTTATTATGGCTCAGTATTTCCTCCAACAGGAAATCTAACATTTAATTGAGTGATTTAGTTGACAGTGAATGACAAGTCCTTGTCAGTGTCCCTATCATGTTCCCCAGGCAGGGTTAGCATTCACCTCCCATATTGATTTCTAAAAAGTAGGTGTGAATGAACCAGTAGAGTAGGTTGTTGATTTTTTCTTGTAGAACAGGGTGTTCATGTAAAAAAAAAAAAAAATCTTAAATTTACTGATCTAAACTACCTGCTAAGTTTGAGTTACATATAAAGAAATCTCTTCATGACAAACTTTAAGGCAGACATTTTCAATCTGAGAGTGTACTAATACACATACCATATACAATGTTCTTAAATGTGGTCAAATAAGCTTCAAAACACTCTTAAAAAAAAAAAAAAAAAAGAGAGCAACAACCTTGGCTAACACGGCACTTGATTTTCATATTTTTCCATAACTTTCCACTGTTTTAACTTAGAGACAGTAAATTTCCCTTTCTAACAATTGCACCTTGTCATGTTTGAGTATACATTATATCTCTCTGGGGAAAAGAGTTTCTTAGGTACAGGATTTGTAGGGGAGCAATAATAGCAGCTTACAAAACGCAGTGAACCACTGATGTAAAATCCTCTTATTCTGTAATAAATGGTGAAAAGACTTAGAAAACTACATTCACAGTCAGCTTTAGTGATTTGTCAGCTTTATTTATGGTTTTCTCACTGCACAGACTCAGACTAGGAATAATCTCCTGCCTGATGAATGTGAATGGTCTCGATTAAGGGTTCTGGGGCAGGAAGGACAAGAGGAAATAGTGAATTACTGGCATATGCAGAGGTTTGGGCTGCTACCAAGTGCTGTGCAGGTTTGGGGTTACAATACAGTTCCCTGTTTTTCAGCAAGCCCTTTTGCCCTTGGTTGTATTTGATCATGTTGTGCAGGTTAGCTCCCTCAGGGGGTCAGCTACATCCCTGGGCAAAACATTTCCCTTTCAGTTTTCAAACACGCTTTGGGAAATGGAGGCATTTTATATAAATCTTCTCCCATTGCTTAACAAAACAGTGGATTCCCAGACGTTTTCACAGCACCGGATGTTTTATATATGCTACCTATGTCACTAGGTCTTTGAAAGTGAAGTGTTCTGACATTTCCAGCATGTAAACCTAGATATTCTTAAGGCAATAGGTTTAGAGTTAATTAATTAGTGTCTTGGAGATACTTTTGTTAGCACTATATTTTATATCTCAGACTAGACATTACTTGAACAAGGGTTTTATATGTGTTTCATTCAATTTTATATTATTTTAACCATGATTAAAATTGTCAGTCTCGATCTTATATCAAAAAGTTTATGAATTTTAATTGAGAACACAATGTCTACTATTACATTGATCAAGGACAGATGTAAAAGAGATGTGGGAATTTCAAGAGTCTACCCCACATCAATGCAAGATGCATAAACACTTCTACTAGACAATCAAAAAAATCAATAATAAGAAAATAAATCAGCTAAACCGTTAAAGTTACTGCATAAATTTTGCCATCAATTTTATCATGCATCTTGCATAGTTCACATTATCCAAATATTTTATTTGTTGTCAAAAAAGTTATGAATACCTTCATTAGTGCAAAATTTTTAAAAGCATTTATTACATACCGAAGCATAGCTAGCATTTAGGTCAGCCAAACATGTAACATTCACATGCTAAACTTGATCACCATTTTGGATTTGCTCTTCCAGCAACACAAAGTGTACACTTAGCAGTAATCAAACCCACTGGCTGAACAGGCAAGAGCTTTTGAGGACTGAAAAGCATGTTATGACAATGCCCATCTTTCACACATTCAATACATTTTTTTTGAGAACAAGTTTTTCATAATGGATGCTGCAAGTCTGGCTCATGGATTCATGTATCTTTCATAAATCAGAAGGACCTGATCCAGTGTCTTACCCATGAATTAAACCACAGCACAAAACCTCAGTCATTGCAGACTTGGACCTCTCTATTGCAACAGCTCTGCCACTGTATCTGTACCTACTATTGCAAGCACAAAGTTGTACAAGCATTAATGCCTTAGTTCAAAACTCAGGTTGAAATCAAGCCTTTCTAGATATTAAAAACTCTTGGAGTAAAGATAATACTTTCAGGACCAGAAAAGTAATTTGAATCCCGTTTTCAAAAACTATTCAGATCCAGGTCTGAAATGGGGTCAGGTGTTGAAATGTTCAGGTTCACATTTGCAAAATGTAGCTAACTGTCAGCAATTACCTGTTCTGAAAGAGGCATGGAAATTCCCTGTACAGTGATTAAAGAGCTAACATCTAACAGCTATGAAAGAAATGCACAATACCCAGCACACTGGAGAGAGAAATACACAAACTACTATTGAAGAGAAGGGACTACTGAAAAGCAAATTCCCCATGACTTTTTTTTGAGGATTATTTCATTTGTTTGTAGCAAACCAGGAGTCTTTTTGACACTATTCTTGATGAACACCAGGTCACAGTACCCAGCTTTTTGAGCACAATGTACAGATATACACTGTGTAGTTTAAGTTCTGTAATGTTTTTATAAGAATTAAATTCCACAAACATTGCATTATTTGCAGAAAATATTATGAAGATGATATATGGGCAAATTGTATGTTGGCATTAACATGAATACACAAGGTAGAGAAAGAGATCTTGGAAAACAAAGGGATCACCCACATAAAACAATGAGGTTCAAAAAACAAAGCTTTCAGAAAATTATTTAAGCCCAAACTGCATATAAAATATAGATCTATCATGAGACAAATGGTTGATTTACCTAAATGATTAAATATGTGCCTGATTTCAAGCAAGTAACTTTCAAACGGTAGGGATGCCCTTAATTGTCTTACTGATCTTCCACAGTCAAGCAAGAACATTTGGGATGGAAGAAACACTGCTGTTTCCACTCTGAGACTTGGGGGAAAAGACTGATGAATGCCTTCATCAGCCAAGCTGACAAAACCAAAGAGTTTGTTGATTATCGTCACACTTAACTCAGTAGAGACCTGACATGAACTGATCAGCACCAAACACCGCTCATTTTCTGACTTACCAACAGTTTCTAGGGGTCATAATGGCACTTTAGAGAAATGATGTCTCTTTTCCCAGTTAGACATGACCTTAGAAAGTCCATTGAAACATGGAATGGAAATTCAAACACTTAAAACCAATTAGTTAAAGCAAATTAGTAATGTTCAGACAATCTCAGGAGCAGTTCCTCCTAAGGTGTGAATACCTTGGGCATGCAAAGTTAGTAGCTTTGGTCATGCCATGCTCAGGGGTCAGCCAGCTCATCCTTGTCTTTTTGTGGCTTCTCAAAGAACATTTAGACAAAATCACCAAATTCAAAACTTTCTTCTGCTTTTCCCTGCTGGTCACCCTCCCTTTCTCTCCTACCATGTAGGTTTTGTAGGAGGTACCATATGCCCTTCTTCAGTTTCCCTTGCTGGGGGCAATCACACTCATCAATGCACCATTGGACTTACGTGGCCTGTCACTTTGAAAGCTCTGCTTCACATTATGGCAGTTCTCTGTATACCAAGTCACATGTTTTTTTCTTTTGCACAAGTCAATTTTTTTGCTTTGCTTTATACACATCCTTATCTATAAAGACCTACCAACATGGCAATAAACTTCTAAACAGAGCAGACTCTCCATTGAACCAGATTTCATTAGGCAAGGTTTCATTTACCATGTGCTAAATACAGACTGGTCTGAATCTGCATTCTTTATGGTTGATGCTTCACTATTTTTGTTGCATTTTTCAACAGCTCATTGCATCAGGGATATTAACAAATTGTAAGGGCACCTCTAAATCTAAATTTGACTGCACAATCATGCTCACTATGCTCCTTGGAGATACGCACGATTGCCTTTTTGTTTGTGGTACCCTATAATAAGACTAACTTGGAGAAGTTAGAAAAATAGCCTAGGCAAGTACGTAGGTGTTTTTTGGAGTTTCCTCAGCCAGTATAAACAAATCTTTTCCTGTGTTGCTTGAGATATGGGAAACTTTTCCTGCACCATCACAACAGACACTTTCTTCTTTCGACTTACTTTTCTTTTTAATAAATATTATAATACTGTGAATTTCCATATTGTTAAAAGCATTCATATGTCTGATCCTCTGTTACATTTTTCAGTCCCAGACAGAACTTCTTATACACTGTATAATTACCCAGAACACATTAGAAGTCTGTACAGGATTTTAAAATCAGATTGGAATGTACATAATCTACTTCTATGTTTTGTTACATTCCAGTCCATCAAAGACATTAGAAAGCATGTCTGAGGCCACAGAAATTTACTCTGTGTTCATGTTTAACAAAATTTCGATTTTGGAGGGGGCAATATTTGTCAGACCTTTCCAATTCTGGCAACATGAATGCTGACTTTGACTTTCTGTAAAGATGTGAAACTCCAATTGTTTAATAACTAAGAGCAAGGTTTTGTAGAAGATATTCTGACACTCATTTCTGGATGCAGAAAACCTAGATTCAATTTTTAATTTAATGTTCAAAGAGGCCAGAATCAACACTGTCTTTGGAGACATCCATGGACAATTCAGCTTTTGCAGAAATTGTCATAATACTTTAGGACTGTAACTTTGTTCCACACAGGAGTGTTGAAAATCTGTGGGTTTGTTTTTGTTTTTTCTTTTTGTTGCTTGGTTGGTTGGTTGGTAGGGTTTTTTAATGTCTGCATCCTAAATCCGTTGGATCTTATTTGTGTAGCAAGATTCTCAGACTGTTCGGGAAGAGACATGTTTGCTTTGTTTGTTTGAAATCTCCTGACTTGAGAAGTGATCAAGTGATGGTCAGTCAGGGATGATCTGGGCATCCTGAGTTGATTTTTGGTGCAAAAGATAGGGCTGGATCACAAACCAGCAATGCTGCCAAAGCAACATCCAACATCCCCTTCCCAGATGAGCAGCTCCTGCCCAGACTCTGTAGAAGTCAGGAGATGCTGCCTCCCACAGGGACAAGATGCTGCTGACTTTAGCTGTCTGGATGGGAGAAGGAGACACCAGATTGTTCTCATCTTTGAATTTTTTGCCTCCCACAAATGCCTTCCAAACTGCCATGTGCTTAATACCTGTTCGTATGCCATTTTTGGCTCAAAACCATAGCTTATGTGATCTTTTGCGAACCTTTCTGCTCTACAGGCAGGTGATGCAACCATTTTATAATCGCTGTGATCTACCTGTCCTGTCTTGTTACCTAACTATACCAACATTTCTTCTAAATACTAGATATGAAGCTCAGAATTTACTATTGATTAGAGGCTGTTCAACAGCTCTGACTCTTTCAAAAACTAACTCAAAAATCTCTGGTCATGCCCTTTAGAAGAGTTGGTTTTGGTTTATGGGGGTTTTTTTGGTAGTTGTTGTTTGTTTTTATAAATTATTATTATTTTATTCTCCCCCAAATCTAAACATGTTACAAAGTCTTTCCCTCCTCTTTTTGCACTGAATATGTACTACACATTTGTGTGAGGCCCTTTCATTACCAAACACAAAAGCTAACTGGAGGAAGTAACATTTTCCATAATGAGTGTGAGATGAGAACACCTTTCAGAACCCTCCTGATGTTATACTCCACATGAAATATGAAAAATACTTGGAGTTAGCTAATCCACTCCCAGTTCATCTATTTTCTCAATGATTTATTTAATTCCTTCTGAGTGTACATAATTAAAGGATCCAGATTCTTCTTTTAGCAGGACTGGCAGAGGCATCCCTTATTTTATATGTACTAACTGTACACTATTTCCATTCCTACCTTCTCTTATTGAAATACCCTGTTTGTTTTCACAAAGAGCCAGAAGTGTCCTCAGGTGACAATGAAGCATCCCTTCCCATTGATTTCTGTGGGAGCTGTGAATAAACCAGACCACCCAGAATCAGAATTTTAAAGAAAAAGATCTCTTCACTTGAATAGAAGCTTATTACAGGCTCCCTTCCAAGTAGGAAGTGACCTTTAAAAGTATTCTTTAGCAAACCACTCACACATTGCTAACTTAAACAAACACTATAGATTTAGCTAAACCAGAGAGTATATTTCCTTCCTGCTGATGTGTTCTCAATTATGTGTTGTAACAGAGGGGAAGTGGAAGATCCTCAAAGGAAGTAAGCAACAGATGCAAGATATTTGGAAAGTTATTAAAGTTATTATAATTTGTATAAACATTATCCGAGAATAAACCAAGCATTAGCCAAATTAGGGGCATCAATCGTGTTCATAACCAACCTTTTTGTCCAGCAAAACTGATCCATGTCACAACATGGATGCTTTTTCAAAACAAAACATAGCATTCTATAAAATCCTGAAATCCCTTTGCTCCCACATGAGAAATGCCCTGAGAATTTTGCAATTTGGCATCCAGCAATGGCCTCTCCAAGCTGTTCGGAGTGAGAGATTCACACTTATAAACACACATTCATTTACACTGGAGACCACAGTTCTTTTTCTGTCCAGTAATATGTGATCTTTTTACAAACAATGGACAATTATAAGAACTAGGCAAAAATTATGAACCTTGTCCAAAGACTTAAAATTAGTTGGAAATTTGTGGAAGCAAATGGAAACATGCCGAAACATTACTCTTCGCTTTTGGTACCTAGGAAATATTTCTAAGGGATGCATGAAAAGTGACTAGGAAAGGCTTTTTGACAGCAGGCTGAAGTTCACTATGAGTTCTTCAGATCTCCCCTGGCATGTTTTTTTCCCCAGAGCTTTATGTCAAAAAGGGTGGAGCTGGTGCTCTAAGGGCACAGGTAAATCCATGCTGCACACAGAACAGCAGCTCAGTCTATTTCAAATGAACGAGCTTGTCTACTAAAAGTCACCTGTTTGTAACAGGTTGAACTAAGACTGCTTCATACTTGTGCATGAAGAAGGTAGCTCAGGATCTTGGCAGCACCCTGGAAGAGGGTTCAAGAGAAGCAGAAATCCTGGCATGTTCTGTCTCTACCTGCTTGTGTTTCATCCCATTTGCAGAGAGTCTCCCAGGAGCCTCCCCAGGGTGCTGGGAAGCCACCAGCCACATGCTGACCTCCAGCACATCAGATTGTTTGTGCTTTGAAACACAGGTTCTAGAAATGCCTGCAGCTACCCTTGTGGTCTGATAGTCTTCACAGTAGACAAGCCTGGTTTTGTGAGCTTTCCAGGGCATATAGAGTGCAGGTCTGATAATCAAGGCATGCAAATGTTACTCATAGGAAGACATTACTCTTTCCAGTAACACTGCAAATCCCTATGTAGTAAAATAGAACAAAACTAGCAATAACCTTGTTTTTCTTATAGTGTTACCTACCATGGATATTTCCACATTGACCCATGGATTTCTCCGAGGGTCTAGACAAGTAATAGAAAGCTGAAGATTGACCTGCTAGATTCTGATTACCTTTTTAGCAGCACTGCAACTAAGATTTTGTATTTACTACAGAGCTAAATCAGTCTTAACTCAAATACAAGCTCTACACCAAGCCACATCCATGCATGGAAAATTTTAATGCACGTGTTAAAAATAATATATAGCTATACTAATAAATCAAACAGGACTAGACCCATTTTCTAATCAACAGGCATAGAACAACCACATCAAAGCTATTAAATTCCCTTCCACTGCAAAAGCAGAATAAATGGAAAAGACCTGTAAGGTTGGCCCCAACAGCTGCTTGGGAAGATACTGGTAATGTGCCAGGAGGCATGGGCAGACCTCGCAGCTGAGCAGAGAACAATCACGTTACAGGGCCCAGGTGTATTCCCAGACACTGTTTGATTTATAAGGCTAAAGCTTATATATCTTTTCTATCTGCGTATCTATATTTATTTTTAATCCAAACTCCCTTTTGCTTAATGTCAGTTTTAAATCTTAAGTGTATCCATCAAACATTATGTAATTAATAAACATACAGGGCCTGTTTCTTTTGTTAGATACGGTGACAGAGTTTTGCTCTGAGTGTAGTACTGAACCAGGTTTCTTCCTTGTCATTCCCTATCTGTTTCTCATTTGATTGATTTGGTTGGGTTGGGTTTTTTAAAGATGATCAGGAGTTTGGGTTTTTTTTTGTCTCCTTTCCAAAATGGGTATAAACTGGAACACAGGAGGTTCCACTTAAAGTTGAGAAGAAACTTCTTCATGGTGAGGGTGATGGAACACTGGAACAGGCTGCCCAGGGAGGTTGTGGAGTCTCCTTCTCTGGAGACATTCAAAACCCACCTGGACGCCTTCCTGTGTAACCTCATCTGGGTGTTCCTGCTCTGGCAGGGGGATTGGACTGGATGATCTTTTGAGGTCCCTTCCAACCCCTAACATTCTGTGAAAAAAAAAAACAATCATAATCCGTGTGTGTGTGCCTGTATATGACAGAACACTCATATGTGTTTTACAAACATTAATTTCTTGCTAATGTAATAGAAACAGGCAGCTGGGGAAAACAAGGCAGTCCTGTGAGTCTACTTAGTTCTGCCTAATAAAAGGCTGCTTCAGGCACTTCTATTTTATTAGATGACAATTGATGCAAAAGGGGAATTTGCCCTTCTCATTCCCAGATGACTGGAAAGCCTGGAGCTCCAATAAAGAGAAAATCATAGGAAACTGTGAACTGTTAGTTTGAGTACTAGTGGGGTACTTGATTTGGCTATCAACTCATGTTTTACAGTTCTGCTGTAAGAGGTGTCCAATGGTGGTACCATGGCGTTGTATGTCTGTGTTGACCACTGCACATACGGACACTGCAATTTCTCACTGGACTGAAGATGTGTTTATCATGGTCCAAGAGACTGGTATCAATTCTCTATAAGTCACAGGCTTAAAAGATTGTGGATCATGTGTAACCAAACACCACAAATCCATAAAGTCATAACAACTTGCAGCTGCTGGGAGCACTTGCAAAATAGCAAAGAGGTCCCAGTCTGGCACGTTAGATTTTCACATCAAGACAACTGCCACCACTATTATCACCTTTGGGAAAATTGTTCATGAAACAAATGGTTGGAAACTTCACAACCTTTTCTAACTTGTCTAAGTTAGACAACACACAGAATGCAGAAAACACGGGAGAACTAAGGGAGAGTCAATGTAGCAAAAAAATTGAGTGTTGCTCTCCCTCTTGTTTACCACCTATTTAGGACTTCAAATTTTGGCATTCCGGGTCTGAAACTGCCCCCAAATGCAAATGATTATCTCCTTTGTTGAATAAAATCTTTAGAACTGAAATAAGGTCATAATTATACATTGTTTATTTCCTTTTAATCAGTCTGAAGAAGTTTGCATATGACATAGACATTTGTTCTCACCTCTAAATTAAAATCCCTGATGTGAAATGTACATATATTTTTTTTCTGAAGCTGTTGTTGTTGCTAATTCTCCTCTTGCTCAGGTGAGATGAATGACTTCCCTCTACAGCTATCCAAAACAGAGATAACCACAGGTCATTTGACAAAACTGGCTATAATGAAATTTCAAATTTCTATACATATAAAATAAATTAAAAAAAGAAAAAAAAAAAGAAAAATACCTTGAGAAATGGCCCTTTCCTTGATAAAAGGCCATGACTGACCTCTCCAAACCACTCAGCTGTTGCACCTGTACTAACCAAGCCAGCTGCTGAGTTTCTATGCAGGAGCTGAGCAACCCCATTAACAAACTGCCAACAACGGTAGTTTTCACTTGCCAGAATCCTGCTGCTTTTTTATTTGGCTCTGTCAGATCCACAGCTTATGAAACAGGATGAACCACCATCTGAAATCTCCCACAACTTTTGGCACAGCTGCCTCCCATCTTCAGCACTTCTTTATTGGAGATGCCTTGAACTGAATGGTTCTATGAAGTTCCATTTACTTATCCATGGTATTCAGTATATTTGCAAAAGTCTTGATTAAACTGTTAAGGTGACAGAAAATCCCTGCTTTTGGTTCTACAAACACATTGGAAGTGGCACAAGAAATATCCCGAAAACCTGACTTTTCTTTATTTAAAATGTAAGTATCACCAATGCTTTCCAGTTATTGTCACCCTGTGAAAGGCGTGTGGCTGTTGTGGTTATCCCTAGGAAACCCTGACACAAGGCGAGAAGAAATGGGAAGTCAATTGAAGACTTTTTATTCCCATACAATATCTGTTACTGTCAAGAGTAGCTCAAATCAGATAATTAAGAAGGTCCACAGCTTTAGGATATTCTTTAACTACCCATCATTACTAGATATCTATACACCAGCTACAGAAGTTCCTAATGGCTTCTAGATTACATCTTTTCTTATCCAATTCTTTCCTTCATTCAAGCAAATATGAACTTGTGATTTAAGTAACCTACATGTAAATTTTGCAAAGAGATCAGATATCCTGAAAGACCTTCAGCTGGTAATGGAAACAATAGCACATCTTGTTGACTATAATTGGAATGGAATTGTGAATAGACTTCTGCACAGGCTCTGCATTGTTTGTTTAGCATGGGTAAAAACCTGTGTGCCGACAAAGTGCTCTCTTTACTTTTTTACACACGTTAATATTTTTTTAATCCTATTTTATCCTTTTTTCAATTAGAACTTTTTTTTTCCTCTAGACATTTTAATAGGCTAATTCTTAAATAACAGAAAAAACAATCTAGATTATGCCATTCAATATATTTTAGGAGGCCGAAATATTGTTTCCATCAGCAATTTCTCTTAAGATATTTCTCTTCCTTTATCATTAGAAACCTATGGAATATTAGGACAGAAATTGTCCAGATATAGGAGAGATTTATTATGAGAACTAGATTGTGATTAAGGAACTCTTGATGTAATTACTTAATATAAAATGTACTTAGTATAAAAACCAGTGAAAATACGACAGACATTCTCACAATCAGAAGTTATTAATCTTGATTTGTTCTTCCTTCGTTGCTTCTATAAATAAATAAATAAATAACAATGTGGAAGTTTAGGAACAATTATTCTTATTTTAAATGCTTTAGTAACAGTTACTTTAGTAACAGTTATTCTTATTTTAAATACTTTTGCTTTTTCAAAATAGTGCAATATAAAATTGCACTATGTATATATTAAAATATAAATACTCATGACTTTTTAAAGTATTCTAGATCTCTGAAAAAATTAAAACTCAGTTTTATTTAGCCTAGTGTTAAAATATAGTAATGACATTTAAAGAGAGAAGTATAAGTTTCATCAGTATAAAACCATGTTTTTACTCAGTATTGTGTTATGGTATATCTTGCTAATACACAAATTTAGGCTGGATCTATAGTTTCTCTTATGGATTTATTTCTCCATTTGTATTGGGTCAGCTCTTTCCTTGCAAAAGAATGCTAACTTAGGAATCAAGTGAAACCTGAGGTTTCTTATCACTTCCACTTACTTGTTTTTTGGCTTAATTGGAGCATATTACTTGTTATCTAATATACAATTTTCATGTTTTCCAAATGGACAACTTTTCACAATGCCACCTGAATTGTGCAATCATAATTGTTAAATTTGGTCTCCCAAAGAGAAATGGAAAAATGAACTAAATATAAGTTTTGATTAACAAAGTACATTAAGTATAATGGGCAATGCTATTACATTTGCTAATTAATGGAAAGAAACACTATAAATATTTACAATCTGAGTCACTGTTTACCAAACACCTGCATATTCATTCAGTGTACATTTTACTAGACAATATGTGCAAAAAATGTTTGATTCAGGATGCTCTTGCATTGGTTAATTGATATCTGTCTTGGTTTATTTCTAATCAAAGTTTAATTAGGTTATTTGTTAGTATGCATAAAGACTTTGTTGAGGGAAAACAAATATGTGGTATTTACAGGACTAAACGTTCCCAAATAATTTACAATCATAAGCTAAGAGTCAAGTCTTAACTATACTTGCCATACCTTTTACTTCTAGAATTTGTGTTATACAGTCTTTTAAAAGAAGACAACCGTTGCCCTTGGTTGTACAAGATGAGAGACCAGTAGTGAAAAAGCTTCTGGTTTCGGGTTTTAAGTGGCTGATATTTTGATGAAATAGAAGGTACTTCACTTATTTAATGTAATGATAATATTGAAGAACTGCAAGAGGCAGATGAGAAATAAAGCTTCTGTCTGTAAGAAAAAGCATATATGAAAATGTCTGAAGCTGGAGAAGAGCAGTGGCATAGCTACCTCAGAGCCCTGTTTTAGCAGTGTTGACTTATATGATATTATGTTCATCTACAGACCTCAATTTCTAGAGATTAATCTGTTTCATTTTTACAGAGAGGTTCGGACCATTTCAAACTGAACTTGCTCACAGTATGGTAATGCATTAAAAATCCAACAACTTACAGGGGTATAATTCTACCTGACATTCAGTGTTGTCTTTGACAAACCAACGTATTACTGACACTGATGATGATTGTCAACCTATCCTGTGAAAAGTATGGAGGATATATGGGATGAAAGAAAAGGTTTGTACTGTTGTATATAGTCTCTAAAGCACTGCGGGAATTTTTCCTCTTCCTTTTCTTATTAAATTGTCTCTTGAAGATATATATATATATATACACACATATATAGATACAAAAGATATATATAAAATGTGAGAGGCTGGTAAAAGACTTCCTCAGTAAAAGTAGATAACTCCTTCATGTGATCTCTCAGCTCTATTTGGTTCTTCTTTAGAAGTTATTATTTCTTAGTTACTGAAATAAGGTGTCATTTGCCTTCTGACTATTGGCATGAATACATTCTGAGGAGCAATGATGGTTTGACCTATTTTAACTTGCTGCTGGGGAGACCTGAGAACAAAATAGCTGAAACAGCTTAATTGGCAAACTTAGTAACCCACTTGTACTCCAACATTTTGAGTCATGATTTGAATCCCACGGTGTGAGACCCTAGCTGACCTGGTCAGCTGATGTGAAGATGAGGAATTCACCACAAGAATGTATAAAAAAATACAATTGTTTTTCTTTGGAATGAGACAGTGTATGGCTCAAACCTGGGATCTAGCCCTGGGTGGCCTCAATATGAGGAGAAAAGGAGGAAAACTTTGGAGGAGAAGTTAGTGAAGTGTTTGGTGGGATGCAAGGCCTCTGAAAGAGTCTCCAGTGGAAGATCAGCAAATAAGAGGCGATGGGGACTTGTGATCCAGTAGAGCAGATGGATGGGGGAATAAGAAAGTGTTAGCGGTTCTACCAAGAAAAATCCAAGAGCTTCTTCATGCCTCTGTCTTCCTTATGCTGTGAATGACCTGAAACTCCCACTGTGAAGGTTGCTCTTGCTGTGGGAAATCCAGCATACGGTACTGGACCAACTGTGCACAAGGCAAAGGGACTTTTTGAGACTTAAACTGTTGAAAGAACGGAGAGGCCATATAATGGTCTTGCCTAAATCTTATCTTTTTCCCTTGAATGCAGGATTGGAGATAGGAAACAGATAAGGAAGAGGCTATAAAGGGACATATGGGACAAACTCATTCTTGTCAGAAACAGTCATCAAAGCCTCAGATAAGGCAAACTCTGTCACGTTTATCTCTTTCTCTCTCTTCTGTGATTGTTTAGCTTGCAGAAGACAGGAAAACTGCTAAATATTTAATCCGTTTGTGAGTCCACTGGAGCTTTTATGTAGAATACAAATCCCTACATGCAGCTCTTGCCTACTCTTAAGTCTGACAAAATACAGAGTATTCAGAAAAGGGAAGACAAAATGTGTGGGTTTGCTCCAGTCATACTCTCTGCAGTTTGTCATGTTTAAGACTGCGCTTTTACTCACAAATCCAGGATTCATGTACTTTCTAGGCAGCAGCCTGCACAAGTGCGAGTCAGCTCTGTCTCTCATCACTGGCCATCTGGTTGCTGCTGCTAAACCTAAATTCAATCTTTTCTCTGAATCTATCTTCCCAACACTCACAGGCTCCACCTAACATGATGAAGAGTGAAGGATACTCCAGAAAGCAACTCCTTCCCTACGGTTCAGACATGGGTTATTTTGGATGGGAGAAGCCATTCCATGGAGATGACTATTTCTCTGTGTTGGCTCCAGGAGGAAGCTGGGTGGCTACCTGAGACAAGATACCTCACTTCAAGGTAGCTGCCAAGAAGGATCCCAGACTGAGAAAATTTCAAGGACAAAAAGGTCAAATGCTTTTTACCAGCACATTCACCATTAATATCTACTTTACAGGTACTCTGCTGAAAAAGAATAGTCTGCATTTTTCAACTTTCTTGTATAGGTTTTAAAATATCATTTTGTCAGAGAGAGTACCCTGTTTTCCCGAAAATAAGACCTACCCTGAAAATAAGCCCTAGCATGATTTTTGAGGATGCTCAAAATATAAGCCCTGCTCCAGAAATAAACCCTAGTTACAGTTCATAAAATACAAAAGCCAATTTAAATCATGTCCAGGCAGCTATACATGTAAAAAAGTAATAAGTTTTGGAGCAAAAATTAATATAAGACCCTGTCTTATTTTTGGGGAAACAGGGTAGAAACTTTATCCTCCCAAATGCAATTTAATTTGTTTTTCCTTTTTTGATTTAATTAATCTCATCCTTGCGTATTTTTGTCATGATAGATTACATATTAAACATATTGCATATAGTTTTTGGAGAAGTATGAGGCCAACATTGTTAAAAGGTATGTACCATCAAACTAACTGCAATGTGTGCTTTATTAGTATTCAGAAAGCATACAACTACTCATGCAGAGAGAACAAAATTGAGAGCTGCTCCCTTTTTTCTCTCTGGTTCTTAGTGAAAATTTTAATCAATAAGTTTACTGAAATGCTACTGAATTACATCATCTCATTAGACCTTTAATAATTTCACTTGACCCTTATTTTTGCACTCTAATTGATAGTTTAAACTTCTTGCCTATAGTAAAGTTAATCAATTTCCTGTCTTAAAACAGGTTTTGTTCCAGCTTTCAACAGGGTGTTCCCCAGAAAGAAAACAAAAAATCTGATCCTTTTTCGTATTCTGCTTGAAGTAACATTTGTGACTTTGAAGCTTTCCCTTTATAGAACATTTCTTTATGTCTCACGGAATTTTGCTGTTCAGGTCCCCTTGCACTGGCTGATGTTCTCTGGCAAAGCTTTTACTTTCTCTGCACAGACTAAATTAATGAAACATCATTTACTTGTTATTGTGGTTTCTCTCTACTCCGTTAATTTACTCCATTCTTTTCAACCTCAAAAGGGGGACAGTATAACAGTGTGAAATATGTCATAGTCTTGAAGAATTAAAAGTATGAGATCGAAACCAGGAATGCTGTTGTTTACTGATCTGGCCTGAAATATTCATTTGTCCTGAGCAACCCTCTCTTAAGATCACTTTTCTGCATTCATTTTTCCATATGACAACTGAGGGTAATGTGTTTTGGCTCAATGAGGATTTGGATAATTAAGGCTTTTAATGCAATCCTTATGGAATAATTGGGCTTACTTTAATGAAAATGTTGTAAGGATATTTCTAGCAAATATTGAATCAATAACCTCAGGTTTCAAATATCCCAAGCAGTCCTTTTTTGAACTCTAGCAAAATAGCAACTTCATCAGACCAGTTGAACGAATTGATGAGCTAAAATAAAATGTTTTCAGTTAAATAAAATAATTTGATCTAGATTTTTTTTTTGCCTTTAACTTTCTCTTGCATAAAGATGCACTCAGATAAAATTGGAAATGCTACTTCGAAAATAAAAGCTAAACTGTTTTTGTGTAAGCTGAAAGTCAGCTGTCACTGTTCCCTTTTCATTTGGTATATAGTCTCTGACATTCTAAATCGTTTTAAACAAACCAAGTATTTAATAAAAAAATGTAACCCGTTGTGTTTGTCCAAAAGAGGATTAAGATTATATTAATTCCTGGAACAATAAAGGCTTGGGAAGGGTTTTCTGTTTGTCTAAGTCACTTTTTGAATTATTATTGTAATGCTGCTAGATTACAGCCATCATTGCATGATAGGGCAACTAATGGCTTTCTATTGTTTTAAGTCCAAATAAATATCATGTTAATAAGCAACATATACATGCTAATAAACAAAAACAACTGTGTCACACTTTACCAAGAACATCAAAATATTACCAGCCTGAACATTTTCTCTCCGCCCTTCAAATTTTAATAGAAAATGCCTTTTGAGTTCCTAAGTGAAATGTTGTCAAAACCTCCTTCAGATCCCCAGGACTAACTTTTATATAGCATTGTGACAGCAACACCCACAATCACATTTCAGTGAGGTTGGGAGAAGCAGTTTTGGGGACCTGCTGACATGGCTGGGGCAGTGGCCCATTGCCTTCACCCCATCGCCATAACCCCATTTCTACTGCCCCCAGCACAGCAACTCCTCTTGGGATGTCAAGGTGACTCTGCATTTCCCGGTAGTGTCTGCCTGTACTACACCTCACACCAAGGAGGTCACCATGCCTTGCAGACAACCTTGCATCCCTGCAGACAACCAGATCCAGGCTTGCAGGAAGGCAACTGCTGAAGAGATCCTATGTCAGCATGGCAGTGAATGAGCTCATCACTATTGGATCAAGCATATTTATTTTTGCCAGCATTTATATGATTCATGAATGGCTTACTTTTTCTACTGTAGGAAAAAAATATTCAATAAGTGAAGTCTGTCTCTGTCCCTTGACTCCAGCCCAGCACCTAGAATATTCCCATTTTAGAAACCCTCCTGTACTTCCCGAGATCAGGAGACAGAGCTTTTACTGGTGTGAGGAAGGCTGCAGAGAAGGCAAGAAAAAGGAGGAGGAAGATGTGTGACTCTCTGCAGGGTAATACTCTAATTTGCTGAAGTCTTCATGGAATTGAGATATGAATAGAGCTTTACTAGCAGACATTTCTTAATGAGAAGCCACAGCCCTGCTCAGTTTGCAATATGCAAAAATTTTTATTCTTTTAAGGTTTGGTTTATTCCTAAATTCATTGCTTTTTTCTAATTAGTTCAAAACAGGCTTTATTTCAAAATTTACTGATTTTCTTTTTCTATCCCTTGCCACTGATTTGTTGATGGCAAGGATCAGAGATAGCACAGGACCTGGACACCTAAACAGATAAGCAGAGGCAAATCAATAGCCCTGGAAAAGCCCCTGAACCTGCTATGTACTGCACAGAGAAAGTCAGTTCAGAAGGGGGCTTGGAAAAGTCTTTGTAAAGGATGTGGCTAAACCGGTCATGTCTGGGAATTGTGAGACAGCAGCATAACTTAATTCCCTTCCAAAACACCTTCCTAAGAGCTGCAGAAACGCAGACCCATGCATTAGGTACCTGAGCTGAGGGTGCCTTTCTTTCCTCCAGTGCCGCTTTGAAAAGCCTTGTGGGTACAACATTTTGACCCATTCTTCATGAGCTCTCAAGAAACTCATAGCCACAAGGTTGGTTCTGCAGTGACGGGGCGTTATTGCAAGCACAGGCACTGTCCCGCTGTCAGACCTGTCCTTCAGGCTCTGTGGTGAAGAAGATGGGCAGGGAAAGGGGAACCAGGCTCTGGGTACCACACTCAGGAGTCCTTAAGCAGTTCACATAACATAGAAATAGTATGCATTATACACAAAGATCTGACAGTAAGAACACAGGTCAGCTCTGCTGCTCTCCTGGTGAGCTGGCCACTCAGAACTCTGCCCTTTCCTTTGCTCGCTTGGTCATCAAACAAATTTTATATTCTCCCATGGACTTTTTCAACATGAAAGGCAGACACAAGTTTCTACCCGCGCTAGCCTACAGTCCAGCTCCCTAGTGGCGGAAGCTCTTTTTTTTGGGAAATGGAAAGATGAACTTCTTCCTGAAGAGGAAAGCAATGGAAACCTAGGTTTGTATATCAGGTGAGTTCTCTCCTCCTTTTCAACTTAAAAGGAAGCAGGCCCACTACTATGCTACAGTCTGCTTTTATTCTCTGGTGTTACTATTAGGCATTATCTTGGAGCCCAGATCTATGAAAAACAAGGTACTTCTCCACAGAACGAGCTTTCTGGCATCTCAGTATTTCTTTATCGCCAAACTTAGACTCCACAGGAATACAGAAATGGCCTGGTTTAGACATTTGCTGGTTTTCTCAGTATTGCATCTCTGGAGCTGTAGGTCCAGACTCCCCACATGCGTCATTCATGCTGTGATACCTGCCTCAGCAGCACTGGCACTGTGGGAATGCCGAGAAGCTGCTCGGCCAGCATCAGCAGAACATTCGCTGCTAAGCCACCGGGACGAGTGACCAGAGGTGTGAGGTTGTGCCCTGCTGAAGTACAAGCCTTGCAGCTGTGAGACTCAGGCTGCTGGTGTTGTGTGCTGCAGCTTGTGGATGCAGCAGCTGCCACTGGCACAGTGTTGGAGCATCTCTGTACCATGTTCCACTGTGCAATATAGAGGATGCCATCATTTCAGTAGTCTTATGTTGCTAATCATAGTATGTCCTGAGTTGGAAGGGACCCACAAGGATCATCGAGTCCAACTCCTGTCCCTGCACAGGACAACCCCACAGTTCACACCATGTGTCTGAGGGCTTGTCCAGTCTCTTCTTGAACACTGTCAGGCTTGGGGCTGTGACACCTCCCTGGGGAGCCTGTTCCAGTGCTCCACCACCTTCGGGTGAAGAAACTTTTCCTAACGTCCAACCTAAACCTCCCCTGGCACATCTTCCTGACATTCCCTCAGGTTCTGCCATTGGTCTGCAATGGAACTGCACATAGTACTCCAGGTGAGGCCGCACCAGTGCAGAGTAGAGCAGGACAATCACCTCCCTGCCCGGCTGGCATCTTACTTCTGAAACATTGTCCCCACTGAGCAGTCTCCCATTTTGAAATACAAGGCCAGAAAATGGCATTGGCCAGTATATCCCCCCCCCAGTAAAAAGCTAAATAGGTATCCAACCACCCTGATAAATGCCTAAGACTTCAATTTTATTAACACTTGTTAGCACACCCTGTGTGATTGCATCGACTAGTCCCAGCTGACTTCAGTAGGACTATTTACCATTGCAAGCACTGAACTTGCTTGATTTTTGCAGAAGCAGCAATGTAATTGACTGGAAGAAACTAAGAAAACTGCCAGGGAGGAATTGCAACACAGCACAATCTCATTCATTTATGGATTGATTGTGCCAAGGTGTAATTTAAAAGGCTAATTTCTGTCCCTATTCAAGCCAGTATGGTTATCTGTTGACAGTAAAGTTAGGTTCATAGTGACCTTTATAAAATTGTTGAGATTATCTGTCATTGTGCCCATGACAATAAGGAATTATTAAAGCTCTGATGCAAAAATATCCAAAAATATTTTAACCTAAGTCTCTTGCAATCCTCTTGGAAGAGATGGATGATCTGCACAAGTAGGAAGCCTCTTTATCTGCTTATCTTAATCAGGAAGCTATTTGGCCAGGTGACCTGTGCCAAGATTGAAAAGAGCAACTCTAATATTTCCCTGGGCTTGCTCCCCAGTCCTCGCACTTTTGTGAGGCTGCCAAATGTTTAGCAAGACCTCAGTACATAGTGGGTTTAACAGACGCACATTCACACTTTCATAGGAGTGCATAGCGTAACCAGCCTAAAAATACATACAGAACTGTACTGAGTTTTCTTGAACAAAAGC